>NW_008238664.1:7872002-7895220 GCF_000691975.1 Corvus brachyrhynchos
TGACAGAACGTCCCCACGGGTGTCTGTCCGGGCCTGGTGGCCGTAGGCAGTGGGGGCCGCAGGGAGGACGCTGGTCACTGTCAGCGCGTAGCAGAGCAGCCAGCTCAGGGAGAGCCCCAGCAGCACCTGCCCATCACAAGCACCAGTGGGGTCTGGTTAGAGTAAGGCTGCGTCTTCAGCACGGCTGGAGTGGACAAGGTGTCTCCCTGCCCGACCCTTTTCCCTGCACACGGAATGGAGGCAAAGACGCAGCAGGGGCTCCTGGTGGCCCTTCCTTCTTCTCTCCCTCCCTCCCTCCCAATGATCAAGGCCATGGGGAACCTTTTCCCCTCTGCGCCTTGCCACCCAGGCTCGGCTGGGAAGTGCTAACTCATCTGGACACGAGTGGAAAGAGCCCAGGCAGCCCGTGGTGGGTGAGGCCAGTCCCCCCATCACAATCCCCCGGTATCCAGGAACCCCAACCTACCGGGAAGATCTGGAAGAGGTAGATTGGAGAGAAGTGGAACTTCTTGCCTCTCTGGTAAGATGGCAGTGGCACAGCGACATTTTTCAGGTACTGAGAGAACAGAACTATGAAAAAAATAGTCCTAGAAAGAGGGAAAATGAGACCATAAATGAAGTGGGTGCCCAGCTGCTGTCCCCACATTAAGTGAAGACCTGCTACCCAAGAGCCCAGGACTTCAGAGGACCCATAAAAACAGGCTCTCAGCAGCAGAGGGTGGCTCCCCACTTCACCAAGCCAGAGGTGGAACAAGCTTTCCATCATAATCTACTGATAGCTCCTGCACATTTGCAATTATATCTTTTCTCCTTATTATTTCAAGACTGACACCCCAGGTAGCGCATCAATGAGTATGACACAGTTGCAGAAAGGTTAAAAATTATTCCTAAAGTAAAAGAAAGACCTGACAGACATGCAAGGTTCAGGTCCTGCCTGTGTAATTCAGATACACTAGAAATACAGGATTTATTGTTTCCTGATTTTAGGTTTACCTATGCTGCTTTTCAAGGGGCAAAAAGATCCTGTGACACAGAGTAAAAGAAAAGGATTTGGTTTGGCTGTGCAAATCCCTGTTTCAAAAGAAAAAAACGTAGTGGGACTGTGGGGCTGTACATGGTGCCCACAGAGCCCTCCCAGCCAGCCGAGAAGGGGAGAGCACGGCCCTATGTCTGCAAGGGCTGCATGATGGAGGGGCCCTCCAAGGCAAGGTACTCCCATGTGCCCCCAGCAGCACCTGGGGCTCATGCTGGTGGACGTAACTGCAGGTGCAGCTCCTCTCCCATCCCTTGTGTAGGACACATCTGTGAACAGCAGCACATCTGGGTGCACTCACAGCCTGCCCCCCATGCCTTTTACCCAGAAAGGCCAACCAGATGAAGCTGGAGGCTACCACATATGGAGAGAAGGTCAGGGACTGGGCATTCCATTTCAGTTGCTGAGCTGGTAGAAGACCATGGACATTTCCTGTGTTAGCCAGGCCTCTGAAGGGCTCCTCATTATTTTATAACGAATCTAAATTTTGTACATTGAGTGAATTAATCTGGATAGGATTTGGTGAGAAATCAGTTGTACCAGCTGAAGTGCACTGACAGTGTTTTCCACATGTGAAAAGCTGACGAACTGTAGGTGCAATATTCAGGGACAGGCAGAATTCCAACAGTGCAAAGAAAATGCTGTCCTCGGTTCTCTGCAAAGACACTCCACAACATACAGCCAGAGGTTATCTATCCATCAGAATTCAAAGCACTGGATAACTGGAGGCAGAAAGTCTGAGGAGGAACTGGTTCCCATTCATGGTTTCTAATGCTACAGAGCCCAGGCAGACTGTGTGAGCACACATTTTGTGCATTTGCATGAACAAAGGTGCTCAGCAGCCTTACAACTCACTGCAGAACCCTCATCTGTCTCAGGGAGGTGTCACTGCTTATTATTCAGGTTGCCTGACACAATCTAGTAGCAAACTCTATTTTCAGTTGCTTATAGTTCTACCTAACTTTACCCATTCAGGATGAAAATTTCCATGGGAAACATCTGCCTCAGGCCAAATATTTTTGGAAAAATATATATCAAACCTATTTCAAAGAGTGACGTTCAGGAAATAGACATAGCATATAGCCTGCATGGAAAAGTCATTTTGCCTTGAGCAGTAACAAGATCTCCTTATGACCTGGAGCAGAAATCTGAGATTTAGTAGAACTTGTTCTTTGGGGAAAAGGATATTGATGTTTCTCACAAAAATCTGCTCAGGTATGCTCAGTCTGCAACAATGACTCCAGGTCCCAAGCAGTCAGCAGAAACATCTCAGGCTTTCGCATTTGCAGACCATAAAGATTCTGAGCCTTCTGAGTATGTCCAGGCCTTGCCCAGTGATTAACTGTATGTGCACCATCACCAGCGAGTAAGTCACCACACACTAGAGGAGTTTCTTGTGGCAACAATGGGGACCTTCCATCACAAGAACTCTGGGATGTGGTGGGGCTGAACACAGGCCTGAGACCACATGGCTCCTGTTTTCCTCTTTCTCCATCCCTGCTCTCCCTCTTTCACTAATGACATCCACAGAGTATGGAGAAGGCAGCAAAAGAGGACACATCTGGGATGGCTCAGAGCACAATGACCAGGCTGGGGCTAAGGTGTCTGAGTCAGGAAAGAATGGATTGGGATTATCACAGGTAGAAGATGGGACACAAAGGAACAGGACAGAAAAGGGGACTTGGGCTGAGAGTAGGGACACAGGCTGAAGGACTGGGACCCCATTAATGGAGTGGCACAGTTGGGCGAAGAGTCAAGCATGAATCTGAGCTTAGGAGCTAGTGGCTGGAGAAGAGCAGCAGAGAAAGGAGATAGTCCAGGCAAGGACATACAGTTTGAAGAGGAAAATTCACACTGGCTAAGCAAAGGGGTTAGGACAAATCACCAGAGCTGGAGAACAGGACAACAAGCCAGGGATATGATGGGAGAAACACTGGTGAAAAGACAGCTAGGTTTTGAGCAGGGCTTGGAATTGTATAGGGTGCTGGTAGAAGAGACCAGATAGGTGAGGAACTGGGGGTGGAAAAGAGGGGTGGCTTTTGGGGTCTGGGAGGGCAGGTGCAGGGAGGAGAAGAGACCAGGAGAGAAGTGTACTGGAGCATGTCCTCCCAACAGCGTGCTGTCTTTCAAGGGCTACAATCAAGCCTGTGTCTCGAGTCCTCAAAATCAGCTCTGAAAGCACCAGTAAATAATGGGAGCCCACAGAGAAGTTAACAACTTACTCCTGTTGCATGCTATCCCATGCTGAAGTCTAAATTAGGGAGCTGAAGGTGCCAAGTCTGCAAGGCAACCACACAGTGGCATTTCTCCTTTTTTAACTCATTTCTGAAATACCAAGGAAATTCTGCTGCAGTCTACACTCGTGCACAAGGGCAGGCACACAAATGTCCCTGCAAGAGCACTCACTGCTGCAAAGCTACATGTGCAAATAGACCTTTCCAGAGCCCCCCAGGCCCTCTCTGGAGAGAACAATTCCTCCTATTCATGTGAAGACAATATATAAAGCACCAGCTATTTCAACATAGAATACCTAACTCTGAGTGCTCAACTTTGTCATTTTAGGATGTCTTTTCAACTTAAATAACGGGTGTGTAAGACAGTGTGTGTAGACAACTGTGACAGAGACTGCACACATGTGGGAAAGGCTTGTATCTCTACTGACCTATGAACTTTGGCTTTTCACAAAAATCAGGGGTTTTAACTCATTTTTGGGTTTTGCTGTGTTGCTGAGGGCTTTAGCCTTCTGGGGGTTGGAGGAGAATGACTATGCCACGTGGCTGCCTTGCACAAGCCTGTCACATGTCAGTGCTCAACAAATAAACCTTGAACCCAGGGGAATTCCAGTACAGACGGCGACACTTGGTTTCATATTAGAGGCAGGTGATTTGTGTACTCTCAGCTTTCCCACAGAGATGTGAGACTTACATGAATGCTACACCCCAGTGCTGCCCAGCCATATCCCCAGCTGACTCAAACAGAGGTAGTGCAACCAAGGTGATGGTGGGGGCAATCGTCAGGGGGCCGATGAACCTCATCAGAAATCCAATCAGGCCAGAAAATCCAACGAAGATTTGAAAGCAGGAAGCTACAATGATAGTTCCTTGCACCTAGGAAAATGGAGGATAAAAACAGAGGTTGGAAGGAGCTCCAGCTGTTGAGCCTTTTCTTCATGTTAGTGCAAATCCAGCATGAGAGCCAGGCTCAGTCTCCAGTGACAGACTGGCATAGAGGCCTCCTGCTGACAACAGTAAAACCTGGCTGAGAATTACATGTGGGAAGGACCACCAAAGCAGCAGCACAGCAACTGCCTCTTTGGCTGATGGATTTAGTCCTCACCAGGGCTAATTTTGTTCCAGAGATCACCTCCTCCCCATCCTCTTGGGCCACCCAAGCATGCACCACCTGCCCTGCACTCTCCTGCCTCCTCGTCCAAGGCAGGGGAAAAGCTCTTGCCCAAAAACAGGAGCAGGGCCATGGTCTCTACTGATCTCCCTTTTGGGAAGGGCTTGGGTCTCTTCAGCACACTGGTGGGGCAAGTGACTCATTACAGCCTCTTTATTTTCCAGAGTATCAGTTTCGCTCTGGGAACACATTTATCACCCTGAACTTCCCAGTGTTTGACAATCACTGACAAGGAGCCAGCAATTACATTCTGAAATGTCAGCTTCAGGCAGGGGTGAGGCTGCTCTCTGCCTTCTCAGATTTGGTGATAAGCCCAGGTTGGGACATCTGTGGTGCTGAGCACCTTCCTTTCCCCAGCTCCAAAAGGAAGAGAAACACAGGGGCTGGGTGAATGAAAGGAGATGTCAGCCATGCCCTTGTGATAAATTTATGTGTATCAGTAGAGAGCAACCTGTGCTGCACAGCAAAATCCTTTGTGAGCTTTCAACACTTTCCAAGTGGTTTGGAAAGCACACCAACAAATGGATCAATAGAGGCAAATTTAGTCACTTGCTCTGATAAAGGCAATCAATGTAGAATAAGGCATTCCTCCTCCCTTCTGATTACCTAAGAATGCCCTTTTCCTTAATATTTACAGTAGGTTTTGCCTTGCTTTTTTTTTTTTTTAAACTAGGTTTCCTGTGCTCAGACAGGGTTCTTTCCTTGAAAATATTTTCCCTCCCTTGCTTCTTCAAGGCTAACCATGCTTCACACAGAACGGATCTGACTGGACCAGTGGAGACTGCAGGGACCATAAATCACATGAGGAAGCCTGCATGTCCCCTGTTCAGCAGCTTTTTTGATGCTTAGGAAGCTGCAACAGCATGAGGGCCAAGGTTCATTGGGGATAGAAGTTTCTCCAGCTGTGGTGGTCATGACATGGTCAGGCACTTTACTGAAAGCAAACAGCCCTGATACAAAGCAGGTGGCACTGAAAAGGTAATATACCTCTCGCATCCGTGTCTGCCAGACTTGGACAAATTCTGGTGAAGAGGCATTGACCAGGGTGGCATTCTGTGTCCAGGCAGGACACTTCCAAGTGGGAAGAGACAGCATTGCCAAGGTGGGGGCCAGGAATGTGAAAGTCCCTCCTTGAATAATAGGCAGCCTAGAAGGAGAGCAGAGGGAAAAAATGACAAGTGAGAATGATAGAAACTCAGCTCCATGTGGGTGAGAGAAAGGAAAGCTAAATAAATTTAAAAATCAGTCTGTCCATGGCCTCTGACATTATCTTTTGAAATGTTGTGGCAGGTCACCATCACTGACCATGGGTAGGAATTACTGCCCATTGCATGCAAGAGCAGTGACATGGGGGAAGAGCTGAGGTTCAAATACCAGCAAAGGAGGGGCACATCGGTGCTACAGTCCAACCCTGCTACCCTTTGTTAAGGAAAAAGCAGTCCTCCTAATGGCCAATGAGACCACAGACCTGCACAGAGTAGAAAAACCAAAGGAAAAATCTGGAGGAGGGAAAACCACCAAGGAATAAAGATGGTGAGACACTGAAGAAAAGCTCAGCATCACTCTTGCCAATATCCAGTTGCTTCCTCTGTCCCCTTTGGCTGTTTCGGTTTTCTTCACAGTCTGCTCATGAACACAAGGACATGCACTAACTATTTTCCATGTCACAATGATCCTGTCTGAGGGTGATAGAAAATGTGACTTGGCTTTTAGTACCAGGGTTTTAATGCCAATTCCTCTTCTGCATTTCCACTGAAACTAGAAAGAAAACCTGCATGGAGGGGTCTGTGGGCACTGACTGGATGAGACCATGGCTCTCCCCCCACACCACATGTCTCCTGGCTTAGAGTATCTTTCCCTCTGGGAATCCCTCAGGCTGGCAAGGAGCTTGCATCTGCAGAGGAGCTCAGCACCAGCTTCATGCAGAGATTTATACAGCAAAGCAATGCTCCTTTGAGCTACACCAGCCTCTTCTCTTTCCATGCTCAAAGAAATGAAGACAGAGACCTAAAAGGCCTGACTGGCTCCTCAAAGCCCCACACAATTTTGCCCCCATTGCAGAGCAAGTTTTTTTAACCATTCCTCTAGTGTGCTTGAAAAATCCTAAGCTGCCTGAGGGCTGGCACAGCAGTCCTGAAACAGCCAAGGGAAACCTCCAAGGTGCCTGTGTTTCCTCCGTATAGGAAGCACCCCTAGGAGGAACCCCAAAGCAACCTCTCCTTGTGCCAGGAGCTCTCATGGCACCTGCTCAGACAAGCCATGGGACAGCAATTTGCAATTCATGTGAGTGATTTTGCACAGCTTTCCCTGAAACAGAGACATTTCTACAGTTCTTGAAAACAAGAGATGGCGCAGCTGTAACAGCACCGTGTCTCTGTCACCTAAAACAAATATTTTTATCAGTCATGCACAACTGAAGCACTGTCAAAGCTTTGAAATAATTTTGCTGGGCAAGGCACAAGAAACAAACAAAAAAAACCAGAGAAGGCTCAGGGTCATGACTTAGAATCTAACAATAGATTTATAGTTCCTGCAGTGTTGGTCCTTAAGCTATTTCACAGCCAGTGTTGGCATGGGTGGGCTCAGTGTTGACATGGGTAGGCTCAGAGGAAAATGGGGTGCCAAAGTGATGCTTATGGGGCACACTGAACTCTTTTCTATGGGGTTTGCAAGAGGGAAAGCTGCAGAATTAGGGAAGGCAATATTATGTTTTGATAATCAATACATGATGTCCAAGCATTTACTAAGCAAGGCTCACCACAACGGCAAGTGACCTGTGTCTCCCCTCAGAAGTCTCTGATAGTGTCTCTGGTGACTGTCTGGGACCCCCTGCTGCTTTTTCATGCTGTGTAACATGACTGAGCTGCAGGTTGCAGTGGGTCAGCTTCTCCCTTGGCTATTGCATCATGAATATCCTCATGCCTTATAGCTGGGGTCAGCAACAAGGCAACTGTACCCTCAGCACGGCAGAAGCCATTCAAGTTTATCCCATGGGAACAACTCCTTACCATTTAATTTGATCTATAGTACCTCAATTAGCTATTCAGCCATGGGAGAGAGAGGCTCCCTGCTCCTCTTTCATCCTCAGCTACCCATAGACCAGGGGACATCACAGCTCTCAGGAATTCACCGAGGCATTTGGAGGGTGCCTGGGAGAACACAGAACTCCTGATTTGCACCAGCAGCAATGGTCACGCATCCCAGCCTTAATTTAGCTGAAGAACCAGTTTCTCTGTTTTTTGTGGTCAGGGTGCCCCTCCTTCCTCCACTAATCCTGTAACAATGTAGGAGGGGAGCACCCTCCAGGAAGTTTGTCTACAGACACTTCTTAAGACAGAGATAGAAAAGTTTCAGTAGTGAATTAAGCAGAAGGGGTAAAAACATTTTGTGGAGCTGACAGTTGACCAGTGATTTGATGGCAGAAGTTTGAACCAGAGTCCTTCAGATTCAGAAGCCAAAGAATGTGTAATTTTTGTCTTTAAAGCAACAAACACAGGTTCCCACCATACTGGAGTTAAAAACAGCCTGTGGAAGGAGAGAGGAAGCCCAGAGTTATGACAAGGGGAACAGAAGAAATTTTTCAAGGTCAGCAAAGATACAGGGTCTTTCTGGAAAGAGGGAATACTTACAGTCATCTCTCTCATTAAATGCTTCATTTTCTGGGTACTGAATGGCAACTCCATGCTCACCTCACTGCTGGCTGCCCACCAGCAAAGGATTTACCTTTATGCCACAAATCCCTGAGCATGGGAAGTGGCACCACCTAACAAGATGTGCTGCTGAGCTCATCCCTAAGTGGTGGCAGGTGGACTTCAATTTCTCCTAATTATCCCCTCCCCTAGAGTTTCCTGTAGAATCTGTGCTCTCTTGACCCTGGGTCCAAATCAGAAGGCTCCTGCCTTATCTGGAGGATTGCTGGAGTAAGGAGCAAGCAGGTACTTTTTACTGCATGTTGCAATGCTCTATTATTTTGAGGACAGATTCCTTAAAGGCCCGACAAAAGGTATATGAAGTATCAGGAGATGCAAAATTCAGAACAGCAAGGTAGCCCTGTAAAGCTCTCAGCAGTTTCATGGTGCTTTGGCATGGGCCCTGATTGCCCAAGGGTAACAAACAACTCTCACTGATAAACTTTACAACAAGGTGATGGCCTAGCACACAGTAATTGCTCACATTCCCAGTTCTTGCATTTGGCCTACCTGACTCCAAAGAGGACTTGCAGCAGGGTGCAAATTCCTGAGACAAAGAAGATGGTGCTGATCAGGTGGCTCTGGGTCAGTAGATCATGCTGGAGGCAAAGCCCTTCGGACAGGATCAGCGGGACGGCTACAAGACCTCCCATGGCTGTCAAGAAGTGCTAGGAGCCACAGAGAAAGACTGGGTGAAGAAGGACACAGAACTGGCTCTATATTATTACCATGTTGTTGAGAGAACTCACAGATTTGTGCTTGGGCAATACCAGTATTACCCATTCTCTCTCTTTTTTTTTTTGGCAGCTTTAATGCTCTGTTAGGGGCTGTTCCAAAGCACCTACAAGAATTGCAATGCACCCGCTGAAATGTCTCCTCCTTTACATGTCCAAAGACTTGTTGTAGTGCTCTGGCCACTGTCAGACACAACCAGTTTATCCCCAGCACCTGCAGACAAAGCTGTTGGACATAGTTTTCCAGGAAGCTGGGGACATCCCAAGGTACAGGGAGAGAGCAATCAGGCAAAGTGAATGCAAATATTTCAGTCCGTCTTATTTACACCACAAAGGATGACGTAAAAAGTTGGGAATTTGGAGCTACATGTTCTTTGCCCTCAGTAGCTTTTCTCACAGTGCAGTTACGGATAACCATAAAAAGTGAGTGCCAAAGAATGGAAGAATTTGGCCTTGTATTTGTTAGAAGAGTCACAGACATATTTCTACAATGACCTGTAGTTAATGACTAAATCTGAAAATAATTTTTCACACTTCTTTTTGTTTTAATTATTAACCTTTTTTGGTCACTCTCACTTTGGAGCACAGGACTGCAGTGGTGGAACTGGTGGCACTCAGAAACTCACTGTATTCATTAGAAGCATGTTTTATTAAAATTATGATGCAGATGTGTTGGGTTGATGCACTCTAGATTTCCCTTTAAGGAAACAAAGTACAAAATTCTACCAACCTCCAAGCACAGTCCATCATTATCTTAATGACTCTGAGGTCTCTTTTTCCCCCAGGCTCCCTACCTGGGCATGGCATTGGTGGCACTGGGTCATTTAACACACCTGGGCACAGACCAGCCAAAACAGTGTGTGCCTTTCTGCTGAGGTTTTGTTGCCATGGGAAGGCTGAAGTTCAGAAGCATTTGGCTACCTTCAGCCAAGGTACCCAACATGTTTGTATTAACTATATGACACCCGGCCCCAGGACTCTGCCTGACCATTTACACTTCAAAGGGTGCAGTGTAGCTGTGGGCACAATGATAACACTCAGTGCTCAGGATGTGGACCAAAGGACTTGAGCTCACTGAGATCCACCCTCACAGCTCCAGTCAAGACCAGTGAAGGTAAAGCACTCCCAAATTCAGGTTTCACCCCAATCAACTGGCTGAACAGCCATGTAACTTTTACCTACTCCCAGCCTCCACCTTCTTCCCCATCTCACCTGAATGCCCAGCAGGATGCACAGATACCAGGGAGGCACATCTATGACAGTGTAGCCAAGCTTGATCCCACTGGGGCCAGTGCCCCCACCTTCCTCTGGGCCCCAGGCAGCACAAGCTGATGAGGAACAGCAGTGGCTCCCATCTTCATCCTGGACAACAGGAGAAACACTTTGTTAGCCACAGCCCGGCCCTGCAGATGCCCAGCAGCTGCCTCTCTTGCAGCTACACTCCACATCCGGCAGGAACACCTCCTATGTAGCTTTCAACAATGCCACAATATTAAAAAAAATAATATTATGGAGGGGAAATTAAAATAGAGGCACAAAACACATATGGAAAATTTTTGTATGCACTAGTGTGTCTAGGCCTCAAGAAACAGTAGAGGGTGTCTCAATCTCAAAGGGACATCTGGACAAAGTGCATTAGTATCATTAAAATCTAGCTAAGGATGAAGAAACTGCAACCAAGAAAAGAGTGTGCAGTGGGTTCATCAGTGAAAGCTGCACTGTCCTCTGGTCTCTCTCCCTCCCAGCAGTTCCACCCAAACAGCATTTTTGATGAAATAAGCTAAAACACCTGGCTGCCACTAATTACTGAGTAGAAACACATTTTATATTTCACTTCCTTGGTCTTCTCCTTCCAATCTCCTTATGCTCACCCTTACCAGTGTTCCACCTTGATAAAGACACCTGCCTTTTGTCTTATTAGAAAACCCTGCTCCTACAGAGGAACTGAGTGAAACACAGAGACACCAGTAGATGGGAAATCCAAGCATCCATGCCAAAGGAGCTGACTGAAATTGCTACCCAGGAAGGCTCGGTCTCCTCCCAGGCAGCCAGAAGCCCCAGGACTTCCCAGGGAGCTGTATGCCTTGCAGAGTTTACTTACATAAAGGTGCACTTTGCCAAGGAAAGCAAAGTAGGGCTTTGCTTCATTTGCAACAGCTTTTAAGTTAAGTAAATGCTCCTGGTTGTTCACTCCTCCTTCCAGCCCACCCTGACCCCTGTGCGCACACACACTCACACGAGTGGGGTGGAGAGAGGCTGCCTGGGAAACTGCAACACTTAGAGCCAGATGCAAAAGCTAATTAAGATCCCAAAGCATTTGTTTCATCAACCCATCTCCAACCAGCAAGTCCTCAGCATGCTGGCAGCAGAGGGCTTTTCTGGGCTGACATGCCCTGCTCTGTCACGCAGGGACAGAAACCTGCTGTCTGGAGAAGCTCAACCAGTTTGCCTGCACCAAACTTCTTTTTGTTTTTTTATCCAAGTCCTGTGGGAACACGAAGACACCAAAATGCCCAACACAGCAAAGTGTCTGCAGAAACACTCCTGGCCTACCTACTGATGGAGGCAAACAGGTAGTGCTGTGGTCAGGGAACGGGGATAAAATTAATGTTGCGTTCTGTTGTAAATTTTGCAGGTGTGGCAGATTAACACCAAATTCATTTGCCTGACACCTCCAGGTTTCCATTCTCTTGGCTGAGCCTCCAAAGTCCCATTTTAGATCACGCTGCTGAAAACAGGTCGTGTAATCCCTAGGACTCCAGACCCTAATATTGTTATTGATCTGAACTGTTGTGTGAGGGGTGGGAAACTCAGGTTGTAAGGGTATAATTGCTCATTAATTTCTTTGTTCAAGGTCCCTCCCCAGAGGCATGCAGCTCAAGCTGTTTCTACTGCAGTACCACTCAAATAAACTACCTTAATCAACTCAAAGCCCGAGACTCTGCTATGGGATACCTAGGGTGGAGAAGCCTCTTTAACAACATAATGTATTTATCCAGCCTAGGCAAACCGGGAGCATTACAAATACTTCAAAATAGATAGGTGACAGCAGAGTTAATTCAAACGGGACTCGAGCATGAACTTCAAGAGCAAAAGGTGTTCCTTAATAACTCCCTGTGCAGACATTTTCATTTCAGAACAAGAGAGCCTGAGCCATGGATTAACAAATGTACAGCAAGGTACTTAAGACTGCCCATGCATGGGGTTATTTGTGGACAACTCCTGAGTAACACCACAGGTAGACAAATGCTAAGCTAGGCAGACAGCAGTAAGCTCTTTTCTTTTCATTGCAATTTTCCCCGTATTAACCAGGAGGCATATTCCAGCCAGGCAGAGCCTGTGCCAGTAACAGCCCTGCATGATCATCACATGAGGGCCTGACCCTACCCAGGAGCTGGAGGGGAGCAAGCAGGGCTCAGCAGGAAAAGAATGGAGTGGAGATAACAGGATGAGACAGGGACTCAAACCAAAATGCAGGAGGTATCATCTTAAAATCAAAAAACGTTATTTTGCTGTGACAGTGACCAAACACTACACAGGTTGCTTAGAGAGGTTGTGGATTCTCCACCCTTAGAGATATTAAAAACTGTTTAGACACAGTCCTAGGCAGCTGGCTCTGGGCAACCCTGCTTGAGCAGGGGGTTTGGAGAAGGTGACCTCCAGAGTTGCATTCTGACCTCAGCCAGCCTGTGATGCTGAGATGCTGTCAGGAGGACAAAGCAGGAGAAGTCTGGAGCAGGGAAGGGAAACCACTATTGGGGGTTCTCAGCCCAGCTGCTCCCATGAATTCAGGGGACCAGTACATCTTCCATGTGCCTCAGGCTCCAGACACAGCACAAGGGCCCTCAATTGCATCTTAAATAAGTGCATCAGGAAGGCAGTCAGGAACTGAACTGCTTGAACCACAGGTAAAAGACCTTTGTCTTCTACCTTCTTTAGGATGATTCAGACCATAAGAATTCACAAGTCTGATATGTGTTACGGAAGAACAAATTGAAATTGAGAGCCTGTTAAAAATAAGGAAAGAAAACTCTGACTGGCTCTGAGCACTTCCCTGAGGCTCTGCTTACAGCTGGCACAACACCTTCACTGCACATAGCAAACTCACTGAGGACTACCCAAGAAATGTGTGATTTGTACACTAGGAGGTTAAATGCTTCCTCCAAGGTAGCATAGACAGGTGGTCTGTACCAAGGTAGTGAGATGGTTGCAGGACCCCACTCCTTCACACCTGCTGACAGGAAATAAGCAAAGTTTTTAGTTTCTAATGGAGGTGACCCCTGCTGTGGGATAGGAAAGGGGCTTCCACGCCCCAGGACCTTGCTTCATGGCTGTTATAGCTAGCAGCATTCTCAGTGCACCCCACACCCCTGCACTGGTACATCATTTACAGCTTTTACTACACTGCTACAATTCTCCAGGGTGCCCTCCACAGCTGACACCCAAATCCCTTCTTCACCCACCTTTCTGACAATTCGCCTCACTGGAAATAGGTCCAGAAGACAAAGAAACACGGTATTTACTAGGCTAAATTTCTATTATAATTTTTCTAATTAATACATAAAATGCTTTACCCAGGAACACAGCCAGAAGCTCACTTGCTTTTCAGTACAGATACACTTGCACTGCCATTCATCTACATTATCATTTTAGAAATAATGGAGAGTAAAGAAGTTAAAAGAGTGCCAGAGAGTAGAAAGTATGCTGGGTCTGCAGCAGCAGCAGAGGCTGTAGTGAGGAAATCATTCCTGTCAATAAGATTCTTGTCAGTAAGAGCCAAGACAGAAGTTAAGCACACACCAGAATTATTGCAGCAGCCCGAGCCCCCGGCTTTCCCTTTCTTCTCCTTTCACAGGGCTTGCACCTGTTTATGCAAGAATTCCCCTTCAGAGAGCAGACTCACCACAAAGCTGGGGTTATCTAGCCCGTTGAGATCTTTGTCTGAGGAGGGGGTCATGCCTTCCACTTGCCTTCACCGACTGCCTTGAAAAAGAACCAGTCAGAAGAGGAAAGCCTCCCAAATTCCCACTCCGTCCAGTCAAAACCACTCTAAAAGAAACAGGGTGAGAAGATGCAGAAGCTGGATTTCAGGACCCAAACAGCGCTCAGTCCTAGCTATTCATGTGAGCTGTATCGCAGAAGCATTTCCTTTTCTTTGGCTTAGATAAGCAACTCCTCCGGCTGATTAGAGGACCGGCATTCACATCAAACTGGGAAGCAGCCCTTCCCTGGAATGAGTTAATCAGTACCTCACGACAGAAAAAACTTCATCCATAGGTAAGGATGCTAGAGGATATCAGAGGCATCCTGCACAGCCTTGGAAATTGTTGCTTCATTACTGTTTCAAGAGCAACTTGCATTTTTTTGTGTGGGTCGGGCCTGTTTAAAGATCTTTGTCATCACCTTTGGGAAATTCAATTATTAGATAGTTTCACTTCCTTCATATGTAAACAACTGTGTATTTTGGCTTAAGTACAAACACTGTCATCTTGTGGGGTACTCCTATTACAGCCTGAAAAGAATGAAGCTTTTCTGTGAATTTATTTATGGCAGCAATCAACGATCACGTGTTGAGATATATTAGTTGTTTAGCTTAAATAAGTTTTAAATAGAATGAGTCATAGTTGTAATACTGTGTGATTTAGAATGCTGTTTGCTTAGCTTTACTTGCTTAGCATGAGTAGCTAGATTTACAGAAGCCTTGGCGCACAAGCTGTGGACTTTCACTGACATATGCTTTTGGCTGAAAACAGTTAATTTTCCTAGTAACTGGTACAGTGCTGTGTTTTGTCTTTAGTATGAGAAAAATATTGGTAATACCCTGATGCTTTAGTTGTAATATTTATCCTGAGTCTAACACTTTTTTAGTTCCCCATGTTCTGCCAGAGAACAGGTGCACAAGAAATGCAAAACAGAAGATAAAGATGCTACAACCATCAACTCAATAAAATTAGGCAATGGCCTGCCTGCATGAAGACAGAGAAGGAATCCAATAAGATATTAGAAGACACAGACCAAAAATCACCATTGGACTAAAAAAGTGCATTAAGAGCATATGAAGGGCAGGTATGCAATCTTAAGCATATAATTGCCTGGGGATTTCTTTGTTCATGGTCCCTCTCTGAAGGCATTCAGCTCAAGCTGACCTGTTGCTGTACCATTCTGTTAAATTCTTTATTTTTATAAATTCTGATGCCTGCAACTCTGTTGTGGGAAACCTATGGTTGAGCCTGAATGAGGAGGAAGTGCACCTGAGAGCACGTGTGTGTGTGTGTGTGTGTGTGTGTGTGTGTGTGTGTGTAAAGGGACACCCATTGGCTCATGGAGCTGCTCACTGTGAAATGACTTTGGTCTCAGCTGTTATAGTCTTGGGTGAGGGGTGGGTGTGCGTGTGTGACTCCTGGAATGCTCAGGCAGCGGCTCCTCCTTTCACACAAGTCATCAGAACATGACACCAGACAGGTACAGAAAACATAAGACTGAAAAAAGATTACTTCAGGTCATCTGATTATCCCCATGCAGCTAAGGATCCTAGCTCACGACCATCAGATGGCCCAAAGCATAGTTACCCTTTTCTTAACAATTAGCAAATGGTATTAATGCTCCATCAAACCATTCCGGACACCCCACCCCTCCCCTACTTAGATTAAATTCTGTTTAATTTAATGGCTTCCTAAGGCAGTGAGCTTCCCAGACCAGTTGCAAAAAACTCCTTCAGAGAGGGGCATGTCATCACCCACACTTAGTGACCAGCCATTGGCAACATCTGGTTTCCACAAAGGATGCAGTGGAACTGAAATAAATCCCAGCCCCTACTTCTTCTACAGAGCTTTGGTATTCTCAGATCTTCTCTTGAGACCAGGACTGCATTACAGATAGGACAACATCGCCCTAAACACTGAGTGAAGTTACGACCTGCTGGACAGATAAATTCAAAGACATCAAAATCATTGAACCATAGGATGGTTCGCATTAGAAGAGACCTGGAAGATCATAGAATCATAGACTCATAGAATGAGTTGGGTTGGAAGGGACCTTAAAGATCATCTAGTTCTAGACACAGCACAGTATTCCTCCGGGGCTAGTCTATCTTCCCAGTAAATTTTTATGCAACCTCCCATTAAAGAAAGTCTCCTACCTCCTAATTTCAGCCCAGCATCTGTTCAATGACTCCTCAGTCCTGCCATAACCTTGTTTTCAGATGAGACCCAGGTACTCAGTAACCAGGGCTTCTTAAACAAGTTGTATAAACTGGTGTAACATCCCAAAGGCATGGGTGCATAACAACACCTGTGTCATCTAGACTAGCATGTGAAACTGCCCACACAAATAGAATTAAGTGAACAGGATGAGAAGAACAAAATAATAACAACAACAACAACAATCCTTTTTCTCAAGAAAAGCTCAGCAGAAAACCTGTTTGCCCTCCCGGGAAATCCTGCAGTGCAAAAAATGCACTTCTTAGAGTACTGAGTTTGTAGATTTTAATGAAAAACACAAGAAGTAAGTCCTACATAGCCAAAAGCCTGAACATTAGAGTAGGCCTGTTAGGAATGAAAAGTTTAACAATACCAGCCTCTGGCCAACAGGTTAATAATCTGGAATCTAGATGAAGGTTATGAAATAGTACAATGTACATGTCAAAGTAGAAATTTATGTGGTCCATGTGAAATGCTCCAGCCTGGAATATCCTGCCTTCCGAAATAAGCAAGAAAAGTAGGAAGTCTCTGTGTACAGGCAAATGTTTGTATACATAACGTATATATGCACATTTAGGTGCATATTTAAGTATATATAACAGGATTAGCAATAAATTACTAAATTGTGAGGTTTTTCAGAACAAGGAGTTATTCAATTACCAAAAACGCATGTTTGAACAGCAATGTTGTGAACTAATGATTATTGACAACAGCCTACTCATTGTACAAATGACTTTTAAGTATAAATGGGCAGGTATACCCTTTTCAAGTTATTCATAATGTTTTAGGAAAGATAACAAAAAAATATAATACAGAGTGCCTTTAGACTTGTGTGCCTGGCATATCTCTTGCTATCAGTCAAATGATCTGGCCAGCTGCTCGTGACAGTAAAAGCTGGCTCAGTTTATGCCTCTCAGGGGCATAAACACATGGAGACTTATCTGTTAAAAGCAGCTAATCAAGGACAAGCTTAGGAACATGGGAGACAAAGTGCAAATACTCAGGCTTGATCCCAAGTCTCCTGTCTCCACAAGGAGTGCCTGGACCATATGTATCCCAACTCTCCTGACAGGGCCATTTTTCTCTCTTATGCTACATTCCTCCCTCTAAGTCTTCCTCCAGGGCATATTCCATAATGAATCAACCTGTAATGTCACCCTGAGATGCAAACCTAAACTGTCCCTGGTTGTGCCTCCACAGTCAAGAAGTCTCCCTCACTCCTTAGATTGCCTAACTGCAGTTGGGGTGACACCAGCGTGGCAACTTCCAAGGCCCTACTGGTTGATATAGATGTGGCAAGTACCTGCCTCACACCATCCTTAAAAGATCTGTGTGGTGATAAATCTGAGCATGCTGGCAGATTTATCCACTACCAGTGGCTACAGGCAGGTTTGGTGCCTGAAAATCCTCCCTCTGACTTTAAGCAACTGCAGTGCAGGCACTGATACAGGAGCTCCCTTTGCCTTCAGTGGGTACCCCTAAAACTTCCAGTGCACCTTGAAATTGGAGTCCCAAGTGGGATGGATTCACAGCTTCACAGAATATTCTGAATTAGAAGGGACCCACAAGCAGCATCAAGTCTAACTTTTAAGTAAATGGCCCATATGGGGATTGAACCCACAACCTTGATGTTATTAGCACCATATTCTTTCCCAAATTATGAACCAACCAGGAGTGACTGGCACAGATGAAGATGTCTAAAGCTGAAGGAGAGGCTTCCCTCCATGCGGGGCTGTGCACATGTAACCCGGGGAGGTGCAGATTTACTGAGTTGTGCCAAGGCCCTTGCTGAGAGAGCAGGTTCATCCACAGTGCTCTCACAGACCTGTGGCACTGAATTCCAGCTACTGGAGTTGAATAAAGGTGTGTCTAAAGGGAACTCAGGGCTATGAAATAAAAGCAGTGCAGTATAGAAGAGGCATGTCTTAGAGACTTTGTGAAAAAAAACTCCAACAAAACACCAAAGACTGCAATCATCTTTCTGGAGAACAGTTTGTTCTTCCACAGCTCTAGCCCTGGCTGGTTTGCACAAAGGATGGACTAGCAAGAGAGCTAAGCAAGTGACTTGCAATTACTAATTTAGTTACAAAACACCTCTATGTCCTTCTGTCTGCAAAACCTTCTGCAAGGAAGGAGGATACCCATGGTCACTGACTTGAAATTAGTACCTGTGTGTTCATTGAATCTTAGAGTAGTTTCAGCTGGAAGGGACCTTAAGGGTCACCTAGTTCCAAGCCCCCTGCCATGGACAGGGGCACCTTTCACTAGACCAGGTTGCTTCAAACCCCTTGAACACTTCCTGGGATGGAGCATTCACAATTTCTCTGGGCATCCACAACTTCTCTGTAGTTCAGAGTTCAGTAGTGGGAGTGTGTGAGAGGGGCACTTCTGCAGAGGGGAGATTTAAAAGGTTCAAAGGGGCACAAGAGAAGGTAGGGGGAAATGCCACTGTGCCTCAGGAAAGCTCTACCCCTCAGTACGGCCCTATCAGACAGCAGGGAGATATGAGTGCAAACACAAGAGATACTTGAATTAGCTCTGAAAACCATCAGCTGAGCTTTGCCTTACAGGCTGCTGTGATGGAGAAGCTGCCCCTGAAGGAGATCACCCACAGGGAATATACCGGAAAGGTGGACAACCCCAGCCAAGACCGTGGAGCTAGGACAGCTGCAGCCTCATGGCCATGACAGCTTCCCCACTAGCTCCTCCTTCCTCTTAGCCTTCCTCACAAGGAAAGGGCTTGCTGACCTGAGGCATGGACAGGCTCCTCTCCTGAGCCCAGGATCACTCCCTGCAGGATCAGCCTGGTGCCCTGCTCTAGTGCCCAGCTCTCCTGCTTGATGCAGATGTCTGCCTCTGGAAAGCAGGAACTGGGAACAGCACTGAAATCCCACTCCAGCAGGATACTGATTTTGTAATAATAAGCCCCTTTATCTCCCTCAGTCCCAGGACTAGCTCTTAAGAGCATTAGCAAAGGGTTAATCCATGTCATCTACTCAGCATTTTGAGCACAAGCGTGGTTATCGTGTCCCGAGGGTTTTGCTGAGCCTGTTCATTCCCTGGCACACATGTGACAAAGCTTACTGCTGCCGGCCCCTGCTGAAGGCCACGCTTTTGGCATGTGCTCAGTCCCCAGCTATTTAGCAGGGACACACCCAGCAGCGGGGAGGGACTCTGCCTTAGGCTCTTCCCACTGTCCTCCAGCCATCGGCAGCAGAGGGACCAGCTCCTAAGCCCCAGCAGGAGAAGGTACACAGATTCCAGGCTCAGGCTCAACAGAGAGACCACTTCAGGGTCGGTCCTGTCCAACTGGACAGGTGTGTTCCCAGAGCCCAGGGGGCTGCCTGCGCTCCAGCTCCTGGCTGCCAGGAGATGACAGGGTTTGCACCCAGGGCATGCCCCAAGGCAGGCTCTTCCACCGTCAGTGTTACACTGTCACACAGCCCAGTCTGCCTCAAAGCTGTTACCTTCATTGCAGAAGCAAAACCCACATTTGCACATTGCAAAATCCCTGCAGTCAGATGGAAAAAAAGAAAAAAATAAAAAACCAAAACCCCCCAAGAAACCACTAGTATTCACTGAGCCAAGGAGGAACATACCTCCTTGGTCTGCTCTCCAGGGGGAGCCAAGGAAAGGTCACTGTTTAAGAAGGATTAACCAGAAAAGTGAAGAAATTAAAGTAGTTTCTGAGCCAGATCATTATGAGTCATGGGAGGTTGAAACAGGTTTATTTTGAAATCAAGTAAATCCCTTGGAGAGAAGTGCAGAAGTACCAGCCCAACCAAAACCAAACAAAGGACTGTCTGAGAGATGGATGGACAAACAGGCCAGGATTAAGGCATTCCCACGTGCCAAGTCCCATGGAGGTGACAAGAAACCTCTCTGCAAGTGCAAGGAGGCCAGAGTACTGCTGAACTACCTCAAGTGGGAGCAAGGGCAGGTCCCAGTGCTGGGGAGGAAGGCAAGCAAGGTCCGGCCACTGCCTGGCCCCACAACTCCCTTCCACTCTGCAGACACCCTCATCTGCATGCCTGTGTTGGGATGGGATGTGACAAGAGCTTGATCCTGTCTGACATTTTTATTTCTCCTTTATGCACTACAGTAAAGCACACTAAGATGTAAAGCACACTAAGACCACTCTTGGGTTTTAGAAATAGAAGCTGCTCACACATCCAAAGTAACATTTCCCCCCCTCAGAACCCACCGGGGCAGCCACAGGCAGCCAAGTACACGGGCTACAGCTAAAGGCCACAGATATAAAAAGAGAAATGAACAAAAACTGACCTATCTCCCTGCACAGCTGTATTTGTGCCAATGCTACTAGTGAATAACAGCCTCTAATCCTCATTCCTGCAGGAAGTTCTAGGTTGGCCCAGGACAGGCAAGGATGCAGTACAGGAGGGGCAAAGGACACCCGCAGGGGAGCTCCAGGGGATGCAAGGAAGGGGATGCCACAGCAGGGGATGCTCCAAAAGTCACCCCAAAGTCCTGCTGGTCACACAGCTGATGTACTGGCTTCTGGGGAGAGCCTTGGCACAAAGGCATTGCCTGCTCCAAAACATCTTGCTCTCAAGCTCTCCGGCAACGTGCAGCGTCTTTTCTCTTCATGGGTGTACACAAGTGACCAGGCAAGTAGGGGCAGGTAGGAGCAACCTACATTCCAGGAGGCAAGAGCTGGTTGCTACTACAGCCCCTCCAGCTTTAAAACATCATAAAATAATCAGAGTCTGAAATGACAGCAGAGAGATGCCAAGCAGAGAAAAGGAAAAGGAAAAGCAGATCTCTCTGCAGTTCCCATAGTGGCAAAGCTGGCAGAATTGCTGCTATGATACCCTTTTGATTCCCATGGCTCATATCCCACTCCACAGAAAACTAGCCCTACGTTCTGGCATGAAGGAAGAGACGAGCACAGGAGGGTCTGCAGCTCAAGAGTCTCAGCAGTGAGCTCGAGCATGGATTTTGGCAGGTAGAGGAGGAAGAGAAGGAGGAGGGTTCCTGATGTGCAGCTCCAGCACCTGGAAAGAGGTTAACAGCCAGTCCCTGCAAGAGGGGGCTGTAAAGAATGGATCCTACGGGTTTGCTGTTTCTCACTCCCTTTCCCACACCCGTTTTCTTTCTCCGCGGGGCTCTGGAGCCGAGTGGCCAGAGCACGGCTGGCAGTGCTAGGAGTGCTCAGAGCTTAATGCACTAAGAGCCCAGCTGACTCCTGCTCAGACGCAAAGGGAAACCGCAGGCACTCGGGGCGGCCAGGCGCCCAATGGTGTTGTGCTTCCCCAAACCATGACGGGACAAAGGTTCGGGAAATGCATCATCCTTTGCCTGCTGCCCTGGAGCTGCCTGAGCTTTGCCTGGAGTGATGCTGCTGGGCCCGGGACTGCCTCACTCGGTGCAGGACACATCAGAAAGGGGCTGCCCAGAGACGTTGCCAACGGGACCGATGTGCACAGCAACATCTCAGGTACTTAAATGAGCGATCTCCCGCCTCTCCCTCTGCGGGCTGCCTGGGGCCCCACGGTGCAGGCACACAGGGGGAAGGGCGCAGGGACGTGGTGATGAAGGGCACAGCGGCACTCCCAAGGCATGCGTAGGGGCCACAGAAGCTTCTGTGATATGGGAGAGATGTGTCACATCAGAAGCCGTCAGAAGGCACAGGGAGGAAACTCAACAGTTGATGTTTTCCTTTGAAAGTAAAGTCCTCCTTCGTGTTAACATCTATGCATATGATGATGGACCAGCTGTCTGCTCAGGGTATGGGTGCACTGAACACATCGCTATCCCTAGAGGCTGAGCTGGGACCCTTGGGAAGAAATGGAGATTTTTTTTTTTTAAAGCATAAATAATCTCCAAATGCTGAGGGTGATTATTTTTCTTTAATCCACTTTCCAGGGCAAAGCACACACCATTCCCCAGCGAGTGGTACACAGCCTCAGGGCTGCTGTGGGGTGACCACCCACCCAGGGCTGGCAGCAGCTCAGAGAGCCCATGTCACACTCCAAATCACGGTGGTTGTCCGGGAAGGTCCTGGCAACCAGTGCTGGACAATGTAACCATAGAAGAGATCCAGTCCAGGCATTCAGCAGCCTCTCTGGCACCGCTGAATCAACTCATAGACCTCTGCACCACCCGTTAACAGCACTGCTGAAATTAGACATAGTCTGATCTTACTCAACCTGACGTGTCTCTTATCAGCCCCACTGGAGTAGAAGCCTTCACCACCTCAGTAAAAGCAGAGGGAAACCTCTTTCTCACATTAGCTTTACTATTCCACTTGGAATTCCCCACAGAAGCTCCCCCTAAGCTAGATAAAGCACATTTCTGCCTGCAGGTTTTAAGCTTGATTAAATTAGAGTTGATCAGAGCATTTTCCTTTCATTTAGGATATTGATAGCCACGATACCTGTAACCAAATTTTCTTGGCCTTACGGTAGAATACCCAGGGGGGGTTTTGGCAAGCACCCAGTCAGACTGGCATTCTTTTTGAAGCCCACCTCACTTTTGGCTCTCCTTAGGTATTAGTGCAATGCAGAAGAGATGGTCTAAGCAAAATAACTAAGTAGGTCTGAATAGCTGTGGGTTACAAACTAGTTAAAAAATTAAAGGCTGGGATGAAAAAAGCAGCTCTCTCTAGCAGAGAGTAATATTTCTTTGATTTGAGTTCCAACCAACAATATTCTCCCAGAATATTGTCTTATGAAAAAACATTCTCTTCGTTCCTAAAAATTGCTCTCTGCATACTCTCCCCAACCTCTACCTTTCCAGTCTCACTTCTGCTGTTCAGTAGCTGCTCACACTGGAGAGTCTGCAACTGAAAAACTTATTTTTCAAATAAAGCTGCTAGAGTTTCTAATGTATTTCCTATGGACAATGCAAAAAAAACCACACACAAAAACCAACCAATTAAAAAAACCCAGAGACTTGCAGGTCCCGCAGGAGTGACACAGGGCCTGGCAGCGTTTTCGAAAGCATCACTAGGGGGGGGTCTTTGTCACCACCTACGCTTAACGTGTCCCCTTCTCCCCCAGTGCCATGCACAGCTCTCCCCCCGCCACGCTATGGATACTACTACGTGGAAGGAGGCTCAGGCGTCTCCTTGGGCTCGGTGCTCGTGTACTGGTGCCAGGAGGGATACCAGCTGGTGGGCAGCGAGAGGCTCGCCTGCCT
>NW_008238664.1:7895324-7896198 GCF_000691975.1 Corvus brachyrhynchos
CCACCCCGAACAGGGACAGCGAAGGTCCAGCTTGACCCAGTCAGTTGTGGTCAGCACCGGTGAAATGCCTGCTCCAGCAGGGTCACTGCAACAGCATTTCAGGAGCTGCAGGAGGCAGGGGGTGCCAGAGGGTGAATTCACCTGGGATCAGCTCAGCAGATAACCAGACCTTCCCTCACTGCCAGTAACTGCTGCTCAAGGCATCAGGCTGGGTCAAAACCTGGTACCGGCTGAGACCCGGCTCCTGGTGCCAGGCACAGGGAGTCCAGGGCACTGCCAGAAGCTCTCACAACAGGAGGAACACTGAACTTCACAATAACCCGGGACATGCTGAGCATGTGCCAGCTGCAAGTGGCCCTCCTTAGTACTTTTTAATTTTTTTCTCTTTTCAGCTGTTTTCTTTGTCCCTTTTAAATGCCTTTTTTATATTTTCCAACTTTTTTCCTTTCTAACTTTTTATGCTTTTAAACTTTTTTCCCTTTTTCCTTTTAAACTTTTCTCCCTTTTTAACTTTATTACATTTTAATTTTTTTCTATTTTTCCTGTTTAACCTTTTTTCATTTTTTCGGGCTTAATTTCTACTACCCTTACGCTTTATGCAAGCCACATCAAATGCTTGATATTTTCAGCCCCGTATTATTATTTTATATGAATTATCTGAAGAAAATATGACGTGTTAATATGGGTTTTTTTTCCATTAACTTTCTGGTGTATTGAGCCGGCATGGCATCACCCACGTTCACCATTAGCTTTTTTAAGGGTTATTAATAAATACTCTCTGTAACATCACTTTGGGGTTACCTGCAAGGGGGACGGCGGCCGGGGGTAAGGGGGGGTCCCCTTCCCCGGCCCTGCTGACCGCCCCCGCCCCCTG
>NW_008238664.1:7896382-7898632 GCF_000691975.1 Corvus brachyrhynchos
GTCGCAGGAGGGAGGAGCAGCTGCGGGAGCTGAAGGAGTGTCGCTGCTGCCATCTGCTGAGACACGCGGGTTGCGACCACTCGGGACACTTGGGACCCACCCGTGCTCTTTCACAACCCTCCTGCTCACACATCTGAAACTACCAAGCATAAGAGAAGTTAAACCACTGCTCCAAAGCCAAGGTATGTTTGACTTTGGAAGGGGTTTTTGGCAGTGGGGATGCTGCTGCTGATTGCAGAGGGGGTGCTCCTGTTATATGCCTGAGGAATGGGATGCCATCCAGAGGGGCCTGGACAAGTTCAAGAAGTGAGACCATGGAAACCTCGTGAAGTTTAACAAGACCAAGTGCAAGGTGCTGCACTGGGGTCCGGGCTACCCCAGATATCAACACAGGCCGGGGGATGGAGGGATCAAGAGCAGCTCGGCGGAGAAGGACTTGGAGGTTCTGGTGGGTGAGGGGCTGGACATGACCCAGCAATGTGCACTCCCAGCCCAGAAAGCCAATTGTATCCTGGGCTGCATCCAAAGCAGCTGGACAGCAGGGTGAGGGAGGGGATTCTGCCCTTCTGCTCTGCTGAGACCCCATCTGCAGTGCTGCACCCAGCTCTGCGGTCCCCAAAGTAAGAAGGATGCAGACCTGTTTGAGTAAGGCTCAGAGGAGGCCACCAAGATGATCAGAGGGTTGGAGCACTTCTCCTATGAGAAAGGCTGCAAGCTGGCATTCCAGCTGCAGAGAAGGCGGCTCCAGGAAGATCTTACAGCAGCCTTCCAGTACTTGATGGGACCCTACAAGAAAGATGGGTACAAGCTTTTTAACAGGGCCCATTATGATAGGACAAAGGGCAATTATTTTAAAGTGAGGGAGAGTTGACTAAGATTGAATATAAGGAAGATGGTTTGTATAATGAGGGTGGTAAAACACTGGAACAGGTTGCCCAGAGAAGCTGCAGATGTCCCATCCCTGAATTCAAGGTCAGATTGGATGGAACTCTGAACAACCTGATCTAGTTGAAGGTGTCCCTGCTCATTGCAGTGGGGACACACAACCTTTAAAGGTCACTTCCAGCCCAAATTATTCTACAATTCTGTTAGCTTGGTGATTTACACAAAGCCCCCCATTATCAGAGGAAGAAGGGAACTGACAATACATGGAAGATGGTTGATAGGAATATCCCTTTTTGGAGGCTAAGTTCAGTGCAACTGCCTGCACACAGCCCAGGGTGGGGGAGGGAAAGAAGGAGCTTTCTCCTCTGGAAAGAACTGGGAGAAAAGTCATGGTAGGGAGCAGGACTGGACAAGCAGAGGTGCCAAGACGTCACTCACAGAGCATCATCTCTGCAGCAGCACTGCCCAGTTTTCTTGGCCTACACTACAGTCCAGCAGGACCTCTTTTGTATCCTGGGCAAGGGATTAAGTAACACTTAGGGACCGTGCAGCCTAGGAATGCACCTTTAATCAAGAGCCTAACTCATTATCAGAAGTGCACAAGGACAAGGAGGAAAAAAAACCCAAACCCTTCCAGCAAGAGAGAGCATCTCAGTCTTTTTAGCAGGCACCAGTCATACCTCTCCCCACGGGCCTGCTCTTCCCTAGGTGATGCAACCCTTTTGTGCAGGGCTGAAACGACATCAGGCCTTTCCTCTGGGAGCAGAGGAAGGGAGTAAAAATCACTGGGTGACATCCTAAGCTGCCTTAGGATACAAACATGCCAGATCCTTCCAGGGGTGTGAGTAAATAAAAGCCAGACCACAGAGCACAAGGAAAGCATCTGCATGGGCATCTTTCTCTCACCACCCTGCAGGCAGCAGCACCGAAGGAAAGGCAGAGGACGGAAGCGTGACCCCTCCGCCCCCGAGGGGGGCAGCAATTCTTTCGGGAGATTCAAACCCTACCACCGGCGCGATTACCACCTCTCGGCCCTCTCCAGCTCTGTGTTCCCAGGGGCATTCGCAGGCTGCAATAACCTGGCTTTCCAAAGGTACCGCTCAGCACCTCTCCCTGCCGCTGCCCCCCCAAGCTCCTCACACAAGGGCAAGAGCTACTCCCAGACTACCCGGAGGCAGGAGCAGCCAGCTGTAAAAAAGCTCGCATCTCCTGGGCAGTCAAACCCCTGCTTCACCCTCTTACGTGCTCCCCACCTAGCACCTATCAGCAGTGGAAGCCTTGCACCTGCTCTTTTTCAAGGGGGAGGGAAGCCAGAGGCGCAGGGCTCCCCTTGGCCTTGCCTCAGCATCGCCGGGGTGGGCTGCA
>NW_008238664.1:7898776-7934687 GCF_000691975.1 Corvus brachyrhynchos
CCCGCCCGCACAGGGACCTGCTGCCCCGCTACTGCAGCGGCGTGGAGGAGGAACACAAGGGCTTCAGCGAGTGCGGGAAGCCGCTCTGAGAATTTAAACTGCCATTCAGCTTTTCTTCCTTTTTATTTTTCTTTTAACGCTATGAACTCCTTGACCTCAGGAAGAAAGGATTTCAGAAGAGCCAATTAATGTACCTGGGTTTTCAAATGGAGAACAAATGACATTTCATGCTGAAAGACTTTTTTTATATAATCCTTTTATTTCCCTCCCCTGTCCAGCAGTGCACATTTCAAACAGGAGTTTCTGAGTTATAAGCTTCTTAATTGATTATTTTTGCATAAAGCCAAGTCTGAGTAACCCCATTTTAACCTAAAGTTTGTTTGCAGACTTTCCAGTTTTGAACATCAGTCTGATCTTCTGTTTAGGGCTCTTTTAAAGGCTGAAAGTAAAAACAGTTACCAGGAACAAAGAATGAGATTAGATACCTGGAAGCATTTACAATTAATTGCACTTGAATATAGATGGAGACCTAAAGATTTTTTTTGTTGGCGTTCAGAACTCACCATATCTTCCAACTTCTATACAGACAATCTTAGACATGAAAGATGTATTGACAAGAGTGCAAAGCTAGCCAGTCAAGGGGAAAACATGAATTTATCTTTAATACAAAGAACCTAGCACATCTGAAAGCAAACAAACAAAACAACAGCCTTCTAAAAAAAAAAAAAAAAAAAAAAAAAAATCAACCAACCAACCAACTCCAAAAAAAAAATCAAACCAAAAAAACCCCCCAAAACTAAAACCAACCCAAAACCCAACAAACCTTTTGGGGGTTTTTCATTCCTTCTCTCCAGCATTAGAAATTCAAATCACGTGTATCAGGACCCATAGCAAGACTTAAAGAGCTAATCTAAGTGCCATCAGTTGCGTTCAGAAAGCAGTGACCCCATATTTCTGTCCAGCATTTCCTGGGTGGAAGGCGAAGGGCACGTTCCAGGCAGCATATGCAGAGCCTGGCCAGACAGCTTCAGGACACCTCGCCCCTTTGCACCCCAGGACAGACCTATGCCTCTGCAGCATGCCCGAGGCACTCTAGGCACACGGGACTTGTTGAGTAATGTGGCATCACGTCTACACAGGGATGCTGTTGATATCTCGGGAGGCACTGTGGTGTCAGTCAGAGGAGGTGCCGGCAGCCCCAAGAACTGTTGCATGCATGGGGCTGGGAAGAAGAATGGGCACCCCCAGCACGTCCTGTCTTCTCAAGGATCTAAACAATCAATACTCAACAATCCTGCTACAAAGGCTGGGAGTCTCAGTCAGTTTCATTTCTGTTAACATTTGCATCACATTTCAAGGAAAGAAGCCTTAAAAAGATGCAGGGTAGCACCTCCTCGTGATAAGACAAGGTTTGATAGTAGATGTTGATACCACTGCCACTTTTCCCTGGAGTGAGGGCTAGGGACAATATTTCTAATATTCTAATATTTCTAATAATAATAAAGGAATCTATCCCAATTTCACCTCCTATGTCATTTTTTTTTCACATGACTTATGGAAAAGCTGTGGAAAGTCTGCTTTGGGGGCTGGCTTCAAAGGGGGAGAAAGCAGCTGGTAAAACTTTTACAGATCCCTGGAAAATGATGATGCAGACAGTGGCCATTAACCAGCAACTGCACAAGAAGGAAGAAAAAATCTTTCATTCTCTTAAGGCAACTTATGCCTTAGAAAGGACAGGAAAAACAAGACCTGCTCTGAGCTTCCCTTCAGCTCACATCCTAACCTTACCTTCTCCTCCCTCTTTTTCCAGCCAAGTCTAATGCACAGGGAGGGGAATAATCCTGCTTCAAGGTAAGCTGCTCTTCAGTCCCCTCCTAGCTGCTCACAAGACTGCCCAGAGTTCTCATGGAAAAGCCGTGAATTTGGACACAGTGCTGTAGGTGTTCTGGGCTCTCATGAGTACATTGGTGTCATACCCATGGACTATGCTTCCACTTCTGCTGCACTGAAATAGGGTTCATGGCTGGGAATTCAGCCCAGGATCTGCCCTAGCAACAGTGCTCCCCAATTTCTTGTTCAGGAGGAGTTGTTTTGTTAAGAGACAAAATCAGGAAAAAAACCAGAAGAAACATTGAATAGGATGGGAATGAGACTTTTCCTGTAGGTTTCGGGGGGTTCTGTGGTCCAGTCGGGACGGCCGGACGTAGACGGTAACGGATGGAGACGAGAGATCTCTATAGGCAGGTCTCGGGACACAGCCAGTTTATTGTAAAGGGCGTGGGTATAGGGGCACTGCTCAGAGCTGCCAGACTCAGCTCTGAGCAGGCCCAAGAGAGCAAGAGAGTAAACGGGTGAGAGAGAGAGAGAGAGTGTAAGAGCAAGAGTGGAAGTAAGGAAGGAAAGGGATGAAGAGAAGAGAGAAGTATGAGAAAGTCTGAAGTAGAAGTGTCTGAAGTCCTGGTTACAATACAATAAATCATCTTCTGTACTGAATATTCTAATTGTCACTAACCAATCTAATACAAGATACAAATCCTATAGCATTTACATACAGCCTATAAGAGTTCTTATATTACCATAGAGTGTTACATCTTAACTTCTAAAAACTACTCTTTGGACCCCTTCTGCTGAGCTAGTAGGGTCTGCTCTGACCCTTGGACCTGCCTGCTAGCAGAGGGTATTGTTCAATCAAGAGGGGATTACTTCAGTGGCCATACCATTGTTTTCTAGTTGTTCAGTAACTAAGACCTGGTATTTCAAAAGTGGCTTTCATTTCGATGTTGCCTGTAGTTTTCATATTCCCAAAATCTTTTGTCAGGCAATCATATTTCCAAGGCTTTCCTGTTTCATCTTCCCCAACATTTTCCTATCCATTTCTTTCTCTGTTCCTCTCCCTTGTTATGTTTTAATGAATCCAAAAACCCTCACTACAATTTTCTCTCTCTCCAAAGTGATTTTTGTTCAAAAAATACATTTGGGACTCAGTTTGTTGTTCCTTGGATCTGAGTGAGGCTTTGAAACTGAAAGTGTGATTTTTTTGCTACATGATATTAGAGATTGACAACTGCTTTCACTACAAACCGAAACGATGCACATTTTAGATACAAAAATCTTTTGCCAAACATGTCCAGAAAGGTACTGATTTTGAGTGTCATGACAAAAAGTTACCATTTTCAATAAAAAACTGACAGTAGTTTTTCACACAGAGAAAACTGCCAACTTGAAATAAGCATTTTATACAACTGATATTTAAAAAATTATTTACTTGACAAAATTGAGAAGTTTCCTTGGAGTAACATTTTCCTGACTTTTTTTTTTTTTCTGCATGTATGCAAGGCTCAGCTTCCTAACAAAACTATTTGATCCCAAAACATTGTCTTAGCCAAATTTCTCCAGCAAGGAAGAGCACACAGCCAGGTCTTCCTCAAAAGTCATCTCAAGTAGCAGGACAACCAACAGAAGAAAGAAAGGTTAAGGGCAGGAAGATCAGCTCTACTACAAGTTTCCCTATCGACCTCT
Organism: Corvus brachyrhynchos; assembly: GCF_000691975.1. Taxonomy (NCBI): domain Eukaryota; kingdom Metazoa; phylum Chordata; class Aves; order Passeriformes; family Corvidae; genus Corvus; species Corvus brachyrhynchos. The sequence goes on from NW_008238664.1 coordinate 7,902,296, forward strand.
TACTCTTTGCCTCAATTCCTTGGACCAGCACAGCAAAGAGCTGAGTTAAAGTGTGAAGAGCCACCCTCAGCTTCAACTCAGGAAGGCACCATCAGTGAGGCAACAAGAAGCACAGTTTGCATTTATTTACCAAAGGAGGAGGGAGAAGGAAGGCAACTATATACAAGCTTTAAGTAATTTGTAAACTGAAAGAAGCAAACCTCTTAGGCTATAATCCCATGCATTCTTACCATGTTACTCAGAGGTTCCTGTTGGAGCCACCATCCACTTAATGATATATATATATCACTTTTTTTATTTTTGATTTAAATTATATACGTGCAATATCCTACAGAGAGGTAGACCTTGGAACAGAAGGAAACCATCTGAAGAGGGATGGAGATAGCTGCAAGGCCAGCTCACTGCCCATTCTGTCCCAGGCAAACCTCACAAGCAGTAGCTTTCTACTGAGTGTCTCAACAAAGCACCCTCAGTTGGTTCTTTTTTAAAACAGGATTTTAAGCTTCAGACTTCACACGGTAAACCTTAGCCTGCATGCTTATTTTAAAAGAGCTGAACAAGTTTTGGTCACAACTTTAAATTCTCCAGTGAAGGTCGGTGTACCAGCCTCCTGTGACTGTTAGCACTGGCAGAAGAGGTCTCAGACCCTCTGGAGATCTGGCCAAGATTAATGCTGGGACTTGTAACATCCAAATGCTAAAGTCATGAAACTCTAAAAAAGATATTCATTGTGAGCTTGAAAAGAATGGCCACCTTCCCAGCAGTACAGGCTTTCTAGAGTAACATTTTAAGTGCTGGTAAGAAGAGGAGAGAGCTGAGCAAGTCCCATTCTCTCTCCATGCACCTCAAACAGACACATGACTTGTCAATTTTTTAAGTCTGAGGACTGGGAAAAAGAAACAGCAATCCAGCAAGATTTCACAGGAGACACCAACAGTAACTATGTGATGCCTGTATCCCACTGAAAGACTCATCTGTGTTGCAGGAGATGGAACCTCCTGACTCTAATATGTCAGGCAGATCACTCTCCCATGGATTTTAGATTAAAAAGGACTTTTCTGTATTGTTTTCCTCTCCAGTGACACCACCTCTTTTCAAATGACTTCCACACCTAAGTCACTGCATCAGACCACCCTAGACCACTGCTTTTCATCAGTAAAGCCAGTAACAAATCGGTAGCTGCCAGGTCATCCAACTCCCCTCAAACCTCCACAATGCAGCAATTTGGAGTCCTGTATCCCCATAAATCACTCTAGCTCCCTGAATTTATATGGCAACAACTTTGTACAGTGATTTCCATCTCAAGAGCCTTCATTTTGCCACAAAAACGTTACAGAAGTATGTCTAGGGCAAAAAAGGCAAAGCCCAGAAAGAAGGGAAGATGAAGATCTTGCTCACCTACAGTACTCCTGCATGTAGATCACAGCATGCTGAGGCTATGCCTTTTCTTACACTGCAACCCAAAGCTATGATGATACTTCACTTTTTTACTCTTTAGAAGCTTTGTTTATGGTCACCACTATTAAGAGAGTTTATGGTCACCACAACTCAAGAGCTCCTTCCTATTGTTGCCTGGAATCAAAAGACGACAACTTTCCAAACAATATTAAGAGTGGTAAGATAAAAAGCAATTCTTTAATGAAAGCTTTCAGGTGCACAGATATGGCTATATGCACACCCGTGATAAAGGATTTCTATAATTTTTATAAGGTTAATTAATTAGTATATCTAGCAGGCACATCCAGCAGGAGATCAATTGCTCCAGTAACCCACCCTTAGGTCAGCCCCTTGGAGTTGGTCCAGGGGCTTCTTTGCCCTATTTCTTGTTACATCTCTTAAGTTCTGGTGGAAAACAAGATGTCCTTGTCAGAAATTCTCTTTTTAAGAATAAGACTAAACAGAATTTCAAGAATGTGTTAGAAAGGTTTCGCTTATTATTCTAAAACGTGAGAAAGGGCAGGAAAAGTACTAGAAACCATACAATTATGTGAACATACATTACAAGGGACAGAGAGTTCTCAGTAAGACGGGTCCCTAGTACCACAGGAGCCACTTTGTGTTGGGGTGGCCAAGGGGGCTTCTCCCAGGATGCATTGTTCTGTTATGTTAATCTATCCCAGTTTGGATTCCACAGATGGGTGTTCGCCTCTATCCGTCGTCTCTCTGTTCCCTAGTCCTGCCTTTTCCCCGCCCCCGGATAAAACTGGGAGCTGGGATCATGTTTGTGTTTGCCTCTGCACCGTTTGACAGTGTAGCAGCAATAAATGCTCCTGCTGCACAAATGCCCTTCTCGACTCTTTGCTACCGACTGTAATACTGAGCCCACCCGTGCGTCTGTGGGGGCACGCGGGACCCCACGGAGCCGGGCAGGGACGGTATTAAATGGTGCCCGACGTGGGGCACCTCTTATTACTTAGTCCCCTATGGCTCTGTGGCTTATGAGCACACAGACACAGGATGGCTTCAGTAATATTAAGCCGACGGCAAGGAGCTGAGAAGGGTCCTTGCTTAAAGTTCCACGGAAAGCAGTTTATTGCTGCAACTTGTGAAGGGTTCTAAAGGCAAATGACCCTGAACACGTGACAGCTCGAGCTTAAGTACAGGGCTGTGGCTAACACAGGAGCCAACCGGGGAATCAGAATTGGGGTACATAACCACAACCGAACAAGGCATCCTGGGAGAGGCTTCTTTCCCTCACCATAACCACTAAGTCTTTGGCACCAGAGATTGTGTTATCAAGAACTCTCTCTCTCTCTTGTACCACAGGTCAATTGGCCACCACATAACTATATCTTAAAAATCTGCAAAGCTACAAATACATGAAAAAGCTAAGAATCGTTAGGCATGAGTATCAGTGGAACATCCCAAAGAAGGAAAAAAGATACTGAGATTTGGGCAAAGAGGAAGGAGCGCAAGCTCTTACAGCTCCTGCATCAGCATTCAGCTCGAACAGATGACCATACACCACTGAAGTGGAAAGCACTTCCACAGCTGACCATGCAGCCATGTGCTGCTGGAGATGTAAAGCAACAACCACTCAAAGCACAGACTCATGCCAAACACCACTTTACAGTACACATTCTGGCCACACTGAAAACTCGTGTCACCAAGAGCTGGACTGGAGGAGAGTTCATCCCCCTCAAGAAGTTACAAGTACCTACAAGCCCTTGAAGTAGGGCCAGTGACAACTCCAATCCCCCAACCCTTCAAGCACTGTGCCTGCCACTTCTCAGTTTCTTCACACACCTCAGTTCTGAGCAGTGAGTTTTTATTCCAGCACAACAGTTTTCCCCAGAGGGAATCAGTCCCAGGCAATACAACACCTGCCATGCAATGGATTTATGTGTGCTAGAGACCAACACCAGTGCCAAGCTACTTTGCAACTAAGGCAACTTCCACACATTCTGAGGAGAGGCATGAACAAGAAGCACCCAGGCTTCACAAACTTTTCAAGTGTATTTTTCTAAATTCCCTTTCAAGTATAAAAACGGCAATTGATGCATGACCCTTTCCCTCCCACCAGAAGAAAAAAAGCCAAAAATCTCCAAAGCAGCATGACCAGCTCTACCAAACTATAAGAAACCCAAACTAAAACAGAGCAAACAAAACCACAAAGCCAAACCCATCCCCCATTTTCCCTAAAATCCAACACCTCTGATGTTTATGATTAAAAGAGCACCTCAGGGAAAAAAAAACCCCCAAAAACTTAATGGACAACAGAGTCTATGATGAAGCAAAACAAAAGTTCAGAGGTCAGGAAGTCCCTGAACAGGGACAGCGAAGGTCCAGCTTGACCCAGTCAGTTGTGGTCAGCACCGGTGAAATGCCTGCTCCAGCAGGGTCACTGCAACAGCATTTCAGGAGCTGCAGGAGGCAGGGGGTGCCAGAGGGTGAATTCACCTGGGATCAGCTCAGCAGATAACCAGACCTTCCCTCACTGCCAGTAACTGCTGCTCAAGGCATCAGGCTGGGTCAAAACCTGGTACCGGCTGAGACCCGGCTCCTGGTGCCAGGCACAGGGAGTCCAGGGCACTGCCAGAAGCTCTCACAACAGGAGGAACACTGAACTTCACAATAACCCGGGACATGCTGAGCATGTGCCAGCTGCAAGTGGCTTTAATTCTTTTTTTTCCCCCAACATTTAACCTTTTTCCCCTGTTTAGCTTTTTTTTTTTCTTTCTCCCTTCTACATTTTTTCTATTTTAAGTGTGAACAAAACAGCTCTGTCAAGACACTGCATTTACAATGGCACATACCTGCTGACACTCGATTTCCAAGTAGGAAATGAAAGTTGTTAAAGGAAAAGGAATGCATACAATGGCTCTTCACCTCAGCCAGAAGGTATAATTTTACTTCTTACTGTAATCTAGAAAAACATCATTCTCTTGTTAGATATTAAAAAGAAAAAAAGGGGGAAGCCCAGGGCAGGAACCCTTACACTATCAATCCAGCATTGCTCACCCTCAAATTACTACACCTGAATTGTAAATTTGTTGAAAATGCCACACAGCTTCTCGTACCAACATTTTCATGGCTAACAATTCCCTTCCTTCCCTCAACACACACCCAAAACACTTTTTGGAAGAGGAGTCTGTCCCATCTTCTGTCTTCACCAGACATCATCTACCAAATGTGTTGCTAATCCTTGGTCACCAGCCTTTCAGTCAAGCACTGTTCTTTGCTTAATGCATGAAAGAGCTGCAAGCGTCCGTACAATGTAAGAACAACAGACCATGCACTGAGATGATCACATCATGTTCTCTTTTCAATAAATGTTCCTGTACAGAATTCTTGTCATAGGAAAACTCCATCAATTAATTTTAAAAAACACCAAACAAAAAAAACCACCCCAAACCCCACCTTCCCCTCCCCCCTCTTTCCCCCCCACAACCAAACCAAATAAACCCAAAACTTCAGAAAAAACCAGTTGAGCTTCACACAGCTGAACAAAGTGAAATACCAGGTTGGTTCCCAACTGAGGGGATGCAGGAATCCGCATCAGATAATACACAAAACTAGGCTAAAAGTCACAGAAACTGCACCCAACACACATCAGTCTGATCACTGATATACTTTGCTGCTGTAATGCTGATGTTACCCACCAAGAAGTCTTTCTTGGGAAAGCAGCACCATAAGGTAAAACGTCATTCTCGTTGCAAACTTTTCTCTGAAGGCTAAGGGTTTGTTGGTAGGCCAACCACACAAGCTGCTGCATGGCAGCAGGGAGTAAGCGTCTCCCAAGCAGCTAAAGCCTGGCTTCTAGTGGCAGCAGACCATGGGCACAGGGTTGCTACAGCACCTCCTAAACTGCAACAAAGGGATAAGTAAAAAACTGTAATAGGCAGCAGCTTCAGGAATTGCTGTGGTACATAGAAAGCAGTTCAAACTACTTTGGGAGGCTTGCTAATTTTCAGGGTCAGGAAGGGCACCCTTCTAAAACAGAGTATTAAAGGTGGAAAAACATCTAGCAACTGGGGAAGGAGACACAAAAAAGCCCCAAACCAAAGATCATTTACATCTTCACCAGCACCTCCAGCTGACAGTTCCTGCTGGGCTGCACCCCCAGTTCAGGGGCACCAATAGGCACTGCCACAGATGAGGCCATTCCAGCCTGCAGCACTTCTCTCTCCACCACCAGCAGTTACAGGGGATGACTGGGTGACAAAAACATAGTTTGCTTTTGGGGCAGCACTGGCATCAAAGAGTGTGCACATTCCCTCAAGTAACCAGGGCACATGACTCATGTGCAGCAATGCTGCCAGTTCAGAAACAGTACACACAGGCCCATAATACAGAGAGTAATAAATACAGCACTAAAACGGCAGCGCAGGTGAGAGAAGAGCAAAAGCACATAGTCACCAAGTGATGTTTTGCATAACACACTGTGCAGATTCAAGACTTGGCTTCTCTGTCCAGTGATTGATTCAGGATTTGTTCCCACTTCCTGAAAGCCAGTTTCTCCCCTGCCACATCCCCATTTAGGTGTTTACAGTTCATCAGTGGAAATTCCCTTCCTTGCCCCTACCAGCAGCAAACATTTTCATCAGGCTGTCAGCCTGAACTATACAGCTCACACCAGATGAGAAATCCTTCTGCACAGGCATCTTTAGAATTCCACGCTCTCTGCCACCCTCGTAAGCTACATCAATCAGCAGCCCAACCACAAGGCTGCAGGTTTTAAATATGTCTGCTTGGAATTATAAAAGCTTACTGGAGGCCTGTACATCAAGAGCTCTTCATCCCCTGTTGTGGAGTGACAATATTTTACACCTTTATGCAAGGTTGCTGACTAACCAGGGAGTCATAACAAATTCTCTGCTATATTTTCAGGCATATTATGGCATACTATCTACCCTGAGTGCCATGGCATTTAATTCAGAAAATATAAACAAGATTTTCATGCTTCTGATTTAAAAGGATACCACCAGTAACAGTTAGACTGACAGCCTCTAGCCATTGCCATGAGTAAAGACAACAAAATCCCTTTAAAAGGTTTAAGTGTTATGCTATTTCCACTCTTCAATACATAAGTTAGCATACAAAGCAATATTGCCAATGATAAAGTAGTTCTGGTTTAGATGAGTAAGAAGAAAACCCCAAACATGCAAGTGCATACGGTTTTTACCAGATGCAGTAATTAAAAATCCAATGTTAAAAAAACCAAAAAGCAAACATGAAGTCATCATCAAGTTTTCTGTTTTATTTAAGATTTTAGTTTTAATTCTGAAGAAAGAGGTACATTTCCTTGGTTTTAGTTTTAGCGTCAGGTTATAACCATGTTTATTTATCTGTTTCTTTTTTCCTGTCTTTTCAATACTGCACAAACGTCCAGAAACTACAGGGTTAAGTAAAAGCTGCAGGCAGAGGAGGTCAGAGGTTGCTCCTGATGGTGATCATGTGGCCCCAATGCAGTGCTATCCCAGAGTGCCCTAATCAGGTGAATCTTTTCTTAAAAAAAAAAAAAAAAAAAGAAAGAGAGACTGATAGAGGAGACAGAAAGACTGAAGTAAATATCACTCGTGTTTCAGCTGCTTATAATTATATTACGTATACGCTAGGTATTAAATCTGTGAATACTTTTAAAACATTAAAGTTTACTTGAAATCTAAAGCCAAAATTAAAGAAAAATCTTATTCTCCCCTCTTTAAACCACTCTTTAGCAACATGCCAGTTACTCATAGCTGTGTTTTGTCTTTCAACACACTTCATGTCAAACTCTGACTGATGCAATAAAATCCCCTGCTCAAAAACAAAAAAAACCAACCAACCCCAACATAGCAATTTCCCTGTGTAGTGCCACACTGAATGCAAAATAAATGCTGGGCCACTGCTTGCCCCACATGTCCAGTAACTTCATTTAAATTAAATACCTTTTTCATGTTCTTGCATTTGATTCTGCATTGCAGTTTTTCCCCTACTGCAGATTGACACTTTTCCACTAGGCAGAAATACTCATGTGCAAAAGATGTAAGACAGTAATATTCTCCTTAAGCATTGAGACTGCATTTTGATTTCTCTCTCTCTTTTTTTTTTTTTCTTAGAATGGTTAGAAAGTATTTCAAACAGTGTATTTCAAACACTGGTTCTGCAGAAACTTAACAAAAAGAATGGTCATGACCCTGTGATGGCATTGCATTTGGGGGGGAAGTTTGATCAGGAACTGGATTCTTCAGAAAGAAAGATATGACAGGGAACAGTAGGTGGGCATGGGGAGGAGTCAGGGTGGGACACTTCCTGCATTTCTAACGTTTTGGGTCTTATTTTTCTTTTTTTCTTTTTCCTCCTTTCCTAATGACGATCCAGCGCTGAGCTCTGTAGTAGATCTGTGGGGGTTTTACTGGGGGGTCTGAAGGCTGTCTGAAAGCCTGGAGGTGGGGAATGAAAGCTGGTGGGGTTTGAAGGAGGAGAGTAGGGATTCCAACTGGCTCTGTGCAGAGGGATCTGTGTGCCGAAGGGGTTACTGTGGTGCGTCTGTGATGGCGCTGCACTGGGGCCGTCCACCTCTGTGAGGGCCTGAAGAGATTTTAGCCAATGTGGAGGATTGTCATCTTGAAGGGTGTCTAAACTGTTTCCTGTGGAGGCTGGGATACCTAAGAAAAGAAGAAAAAAACAGGGATACAGGCAAGTCAGAGGAGAAGCAATAAATTGACCATGAAGGAGGTCAATTTAACCTAGCAAAAAGCAACAATGAAAAAACATGATTAGTTTGTACAGAAAATGCATTTTACATTATTACATGTAAGTGCCCTGCCCGCAAAAACATTTAACATTAAATCCAGACAGGAGAAAGTTCACCCTCAGAGCACTTCTTCATAAAACACACATTTTTCTATCACACATCCTGCTCAAGAACTGCCTCCCTGTCACTGTGACCTTACCACACCAAGCTGCCAGTACACTACATGCTTCACCTTTTACTCTGCCTACTTGAATCATGCTTCAGCCTCTCTAACAGGGAAACGCAACCAGACAGCCTTATAAAAGAGAGCTTTATAAACAAGTGGAGTACGTCCCTTTTTAAATAACAAAGTCCAGTGCTTGCCTTCAGTGCCTCAGGACCAGCGACGCACATACCGGACATGCCATCCAGCAGAAGGGACACCTATAGATTGACCCTACAGGAAAGGGCTGATCCACCTGACTGCCTGCAAAGGTCCCGGGCATGCATTGCAAAGGCCTAAGTGACGCTCTGTTATACCTAGAGATTCCACAAAAATTCCTGGACCCTTGAGGTTTTGTGGATGGAAGCTGGAAGAGACCACCGCATACTGACTTTTTCTTTTTTTTTTTTTCAGATGTAAATCAGTTTGTGCCAAATACCCATTTGATGGTTTGCCAGTGGAGCTGAAGGAGTGAGAAACGGTTACCTGTGATGATTGCGGGGTCCATCCAGCTGCCAGGGCTGTCCCAATTCAGGCTGTCGGTGGTGGCAGTGTTGGACGTTGGTACACTGTGGTTGGCGTTGGAGGGGGAAGAAGCATTGGGCAGTCCACCAAAGTTGATGTTAATGTTCGGTAGAAGTGCCCTTAGCCCGTCCTGCCATTCCTTCATATTTAAACTCTCTACAGAACTGCTGTTGTCTGGGAGATTTACCAACAAAAAAAAATGAAAGATAAAAAAATAAAAAGCTGAAGTTAGAAACAGATGTCCGTCTTTGGTGGGGTATGGGATTTTGCTTTTACTTTTTAAGCTAAGCATTTAATACTTTCCCTGTCCAAAAACTAGGGTCAATGTTTCCATGATTGATTAATTACTCAGAGGGGCTGGCAGGTTTTATACAAAGTGTAAGGGAATGGGAGAAAGATTTAACTCCTCCCCCAATATATATTTCCCCATTTTGGTTCAGAGACTCGAATAATCAAGGACACAGTGGCTCTCCCTCTATTACTAACAGGGGAAAGTCTACCAGGTACTTGATGAGAATATCTCTGTTGCAATTCGGCTGCTGTATTAATGGGCAGCAGGCTCAAAAGCGTTGTTTTGTTTGACGTATATCAAAATGAAGAAAGGCTAGGTAGGGCTTTGCAATAGAAACTGAATGTGAGAAACCAGGGAGGCTGAGGAAAATCACAGAAGTCTTTTGTTTTGTTATAGCTTGCTCATTCACAGCCCTAGAGATGTTCTTCCGAAGGAAATGGTAATGAAGTTGGAGGGAGTGAAATTTCCTCTTGCAGTTGAAGAACAGTAGTGAAAATTCTTTAGAGACCTTTCAGAATAATTCCCGACATAGCAATATCCTCAAAATTTTGGTAAGAAGCAAACCAGCTGGACACCAAAGCAGTCAAGTCTCAACTACTTGCCTAAAAGTTTCAAGACGTATTAAGAGAAAGGACAACAGGATAATGTGGCTATTAGCACTACAGCAAATGATCCCTCAATACAAAAGTTACACCACGCTATCTAGAACACACTATCCGGTTCTCCGATCCATCTCTTGCTTTAAGTATCTCAAAGCAGGACAAACCAGACATAAGCATTCCAGTATTTATCATCCACTACAGGAAGTCATACTTTATTAACTTGTGGTCAGTTTTATTTGGAAAGGAAGTGTTAGGCAGTATGTTGGCACATGGTTGTCTTTTTGACAAATACCTACAATACAACCTTTTTTTTTTTTTAAAACATCTCTGCCTATCCTGATTGAAGAAAGGACCTTGATGTCAATCAAAATTGTTATAAAGAGATACGTTCACAATACTGCTACTTCTTCAACAACAGAAGAGATTTATGTCTTCCTGGAAAATTAGAGGATATCACTAACTTGCAACCTTATGTTGGAGAGTAAAGAAAGCAGTCTCAATTGCTATCAAAACCTGCCCTGGCAGTTTTTGTAAAGCTGAATGTTCAGAAAAAAGTGATGTCTCGAGGAATTACCTTTTTATAACTGGGGTGGGGGGGGAACCCCCAAAGCAAACAAAAAACCTACTTCTTGAAATCCTGTCCTTCCACAGCTTCTGCTTTTTCCTTTGCAGTACTAATGCACAAAATAAATGCTTTTAAAGAATTCTGTGCCATACATTTTTCATTGAAACCTGCAATCCTGAGGTTAAAAATAATAAATTATAATTTTTAAAAGTATTAGTAGAAAATGTCCTCAAGAGATATTTGCTCACAATCCTCTTGAACATCCATAAGCCCATTCGAGACAAATCCTAAATTAACTTTTTGGAACAAAAGTAGCCAGCTTATGATCACAGAAATAACTGTAACAAATTCTGCACTGTACACCATTAGTTTCCACTTTTTTTTCCTCACTGCTGCTTTAAAAAGCTTGTGCAAAGAAACACAGCTCTGTTTAATTATTCACTTCTACTACAATGCAAAAAGCACACAAAAAATGCTTACTGAGTCCATGCATGAGCAAAAATACTCATCTCAATACCTGTGAGCTAGGGATCTGCAAGGGTCTCAATCACAGACTTCACTAACTCGCAACATGCCCTCAAAACTCTTGTGTAAGAAAATAAACATGTAGTAAACGACACACCTGCAACATGTCATCAAGGAAGTCCAATGAAGACAAAGCCTGCAGGATGTTTTAAGGAACAGGATAGGAAAATAAATGTCACAGGGCATTAGGCCTCCTTGGGCTAAGAAAATATGTATGTTTTTGTCATGTTTTTCTCTATTTAAAAGAGACAATACAGCACACATAAGGGTCAAGAAAGGTAGCAAGTGGTTTAGATACAAGACTCTCATGGAATGGAAAAGGCTGGCACTTTCTGGTGAAGAGACACTGATGTCAGAGGCAGGCATAGTGCACCACTGCTGTGTACCCTCTCTAACACAGAACAACAGGAAATAAGAAGCTGAGGGAGACTGCTCTTTACCTCAACTGTCTGTACAAAATCTGCTTGGATTCACAGAAGTCAAGAGATGAAAGGCCCAAAAGCATTCAGTATCTACCAAAACTTTATTGTTTGCTAGCTATAAGAAAGTTAGTTTAATAAAATCTTGTGCTCCTAGGTACAAAAGTGACAAAACAGAGAATTAAAAAAAATTTATTGTCTTTCCCAAATGGGTGTGTTTGTGGGGCTGCAAGGCAAGCTAGGACAAAAACATTGTCCCTTGACACAAAAAAGCCCAAGCATCATGTTACTCAGGTGTCTATAACAAAGTTTTCCAGCTTGGCTAATAATTGCACAGAGCTAAAAAAAACCCCAACAAAATGAAACCAAAACAAAAAAAACCCTAACCAACCAAACCAAATCCAACCCCCCTGATCTAAGCTTTCTCAGCCTTTAAGAAAAAATGACACAATTATTTTTTGTAATATGGGATACATTAAAGGATTAAAATGTATTAAGGCACTGAAGTAGATGGGACCAATAGGGAACGTAGTGCTCTTCAACACTCCCTGCACTACTCTCCAAGGCCTCAGTTACTGGACACCAGATAGATAAAGCACCCAGACAGAACGTGAGCAGTCTCCAGGTATCATACACCAACACCCAAACCGAACAACTAAACCAGCATGTCTTTGCTGGAGTCCGGCAAGTTTTAAACAGCCTAAGTGAAAATGCAAATCCACTCCAGAAACAAAAGTTACTTCTACCAACTGAAGAAAAGTAATTTCTTCAGAAATCACTACTCATCCTGCAGCTAGTTTGTTCTTCCTATTAAATAAGTCTATGCTTCATGATGAAGCTAGGACCATAGTTAAAAATGAGAAAAGGCTAGCTCTCAGTTAATACAAATTATCTATTAAAAAGGGCATTTGCCTATTACCTTTCCCTACTTCTAAATGTAACTGAGTTGGAAGGAGTAATTTTCTGACTATTAGCAGACTTCTCAATTGGACATTACAACCTAGGGGTGTGAGAACCAATCCAACAGTGTTTCCCTCGCTCAAGGAGTGGAAATGCTGTCTCCTTTCATAGGCTAATCTTAAAAGGCTTAAAGGAGCGTGCCTACTGATAGTGGGAAAACAGAGAAGAAAACAAGATAAAACCCAGATGACTGCAAAGAAAATATCTTATAAACCAAGATAAATATGAGATTCCTCCCCTCATGCCCTAGCTTTGTCTCCCAAAAGAGAGAATAACCTGGTGAAGCATCAATGAAAGCACCACTGTTCGCATGAAAAACAGTCTCAAAATACACACCCTGAACACTGGTCTTCCCTTGATGTGAATTTCACAATCCTGTCTGGTCTAGTGGAAACTTTTGTTTACAGGGGTGAATAGATCCCACAGTTCTAGCACTGAAATTTTCCTGTGTCTGAGGTGGTATGTCAACATGAAATAAAAGCATTTATATGTAAAATTTGGAAAGTCAACCACTGTCTTAGAATGAGAAAACAAAAGAAAAAAAGCGCTTCATCACAAATGCAACTTGTCCATCCAATCCGAATAAAAAAATATTTGAAGTTAACTTAAGAAAAAGAATACAACTGAGAAGCCTGAACATTAATTTGTATAAAAATAGTCATTAAATGAATTTCTAAATAAAATCATTGCTCCATTATCACATCCTACCAGACAGGCCGGTAGCTTTACCTCATTCTCTACCTGCAATACCTTAACGTTGTTTCTTCACATCAGGCAAAGCAGTGTATTTGGGGGAGAGGCAGTGACAAGGATTAATGGCCAATCCAGAACACTGTTCTGTTGTACATAATCAGTACTTTTGAAGATGCTTGCACGAGCATCTGCTGCACTGACAGGGGCTGCTCCGTGACTTTCAAAGTTCTGACAATGACACTGCAATGAAGACCAAAGGTGTTTCAAACTCAGTGACATTGACATACTCTGTATTTTTTATTGATGGGACAGCACAACTTCCAGTTTTCTTGGTGTGAGATAAGCCCACTAAAATGAATATTCTACAGTGACTAGACCATTTCAAATTATTGCCCCAATTCTGATACAAGCCTATGGTAAAATCCAAAGCAAAATTCACCCAGTACATCCTTAAGTAAATATGACCAATAGGAAAGATCACAAGACTGTTACATTAAGTGTAAAGCAAGTGTATTTCTTTGCTCTATCAAAATTATATTCCAAGGCATTACAAAAGCCTAATTTTATGCTAATTGAGTATAACCATTAAATACCTTTATGCCAAGAGTCTTCAATATTCTAGTCCCACCGAAAAGCAAGCAGTCCTGAAAATCTAGGTTGCAATTATTTATTTAAAGAACCCATTAAGTATGTCATGTGTGTGACCAAGACACACAACAGTGTGTCAACTACAGAAAAGCTTCAAATAAACAAAATAAAATCAGAGGAAAATCATCATATGAGAAAACAAAAAAACAACTTCTAAGCAATGCCACCTACCTGACTGCAAAGAATGGAAACAAAAGAAGCCAAGAGACTATCGAGGTGTATTCAGTAACAGAATAGCTATTTCAACAACCTGGCTGTAAAAAGGCCCTTGTGAAATCTTTAAGGATACTGTACAATAAATTTTGAAGCCAAAGAAAAATGAGAGGAAAAAAAAAAAGAACAGGAAAGACTACCAGAAAGAGTTCACCAAGAGTCTTTCAACTCAATTAGAAACAAATAGGGCCATCAGAGAAGCATGCTCTTTCAAGTGACATCTCTGGTCCCAGTCTCTATCTTGTACTAGCTACCATGTTCACAGATGGCACAGATCATACGTGTTTTCCCTGAAACAGCCCGTTGCCCTATTCTAAGAAGTGACTGAGGCTTCTCTATTTTGACCTCAAAATAACTTTCCACTATTGGTATTTCTGTTTTGGAAACGGTTGTCCAGTACTTCTCTTTGAGGGGGAAAGAGAAGGAAAGGACAATTTGTCACATCCAAAAAAGAAACTGTGACCACCACATTAGATAAACTCAAAAGCCTTTCATCCAAAGGTTGTATGCGTAAACATCAACAAAACAGTTATGATAAGAACCATACCTGTTTCACTTTAGTATGAATAATAAGCTTGTTTGCTCATGGAATTTTTTAAACGATGAATAAAATCCCATTTAAACTTCTATGACCTGAAGGATTTCTCTCTCAGACTTCACTGACTCTCTATATCTACAATTCCTAGTAATCCTACAATGCTTAAACCAAACAATGAAGTTTCATCCATTCACAGAGGCCTAAGAATGTCACTGGTAGATTAGAGAAGATGGAAACTGTCCACATTTAAACAGCAATGCTGCCTGTCAGGAATACAAGTAGCCACTTCATCATATTAGGGAGATGTCAAGTGACAGGAGCACTAGAAAGTAAAGCTGTTTGCAGGGAACTTTTAAAAGCCCCACAAACATTGTCTATACATGGGAAACAAATCGACAATTCACAAATCCCAGCTTTCTAAGTGTCATTTCACAGTGCAAATTTCAAATGTAAGTCTTACAGTCAGGAGCTCTAACAGCTGGGGAAACAAAAGATGCACAAATACATACAATTTATGTACATACACACACCTACAGAATTGGCTTTGGTAGACAAGAGATGATGAGAGTGACAGCTGGACTGACAGTCTTACAGAATCAGACTTGAAACCAGTCAGAATTTACTCGTGGGAATATTACAGTGAAATTTTGCAGCTTCAGTGAAACTCACAGACAAGGCCAAGAAGATAATCAATAAGAGAAGATGTTCTGGACACAAGGAGAGGATGTTCTTGTTATAGGACATTAAGAGTGTACAAAGAAGAACTTGTGGATAATATGTAGCAACTATACTTTTGCTTGTATAGCTAATTGTTTTACTGCCTGAATGGTCATTGTTTGTTAGACAGCCTTGTCATTGTTTGCTAAGCAGCCAATCTCAGTAAGCCACAGCCACCGTGAAGAGGTATAAGGATAGCAGTAAAGAAAATAAAAAATCTTTCTACCTCTCTTGACTATGGATTACGACTAGTGTGTGCTGTTATGTCTGCCTTGACAAAAGCCACATAGAGACACCAGTCTACCCTCAGCTTTAAAATAATGCTAAGAAAGCACATTTTATCTCTATACCATATTAATTTCCATGGTTATAATAATTCCGATCAATTTAAAAGACAGCCATGTAAACAGAAACACACTATTCTTCAATGTCAAATCCAACTGCAACTTAACTTGCCAGTTAGCCAAACTATCAAGCAGAATATATTAATTCTAAAGTATACACTTAAAAGGGGAAAAGAAGATTTTCTAAATAAACTTCCTTTTTGATGATGATCTGACAGTACAACTTTTAAGCTTTCTGTGACTAAGTAAGTGTTATGAGTCAGAAAATGTCATTTATTTTCAGGGGAAATCCCTTCTACAACATTGGTATGGGGACAATAAGAAGACTCATATTTGCTTGCATGTACAGTGTCAGAATTTTATTAGGCTTGAGAAAAGCAATTTCACATCAAGTATTCTGGAGAGTTCTTGTGATTGACTTACATTTACCACAGCTCAAGAGACCAAACCATAATTATGGCAGCCAGCAACCCAATTTTAATCTATAAGCAAATTTCAAATTGAGATTCTAAGTTGCTTTGAAAAACATACTTGACTTTCTACAAAATGTTTCCAGAGAATCTCACTATTTTTTGTTGCTGACTCCATAAGAAAACAGGTTTTGGTGCTGGTAATCTTTATTATTACCATGAATCTAAACTAAGTGCACAAAGACTTAAGATACTGAAACAACTGAAATAGATACTTGAATCCTACATACAGAACAGTTTGATAAAAAAGCTCAGAAAGCGTGCAATTCCATTCATCTGAGAAAAAAAGGCTCATTTTAACCTAAACTGCTTCCTCTCACATCATGCATCAGGGTTCAATCTCACCAGGTGACCCTGTTTGTCAATAGAACAAACCAACTTTGACTTCAAATGAAAAGCCCCCATGTACAAATAAATGTACTTGTGTGTACATGGATAGATACATGCATAAATAAAAACAAAGTATTTGAAATTTGCCCTATGGGCAATGCAATAACTAGAAATAGCAAAGAAAAAAAAATCAGATCTTCAAAGCTATAGTAACAATTAGCAGGAGCCTATCTTGTTACAGAAATTCTGGATTCCAGGAATATCCAACCAATCAACCAACCCTCTGACTTCAGACCACGAGACCAGCATTAGCACAATGAAAGCATAGTCTGACAAATTAAGTCTGATATATATTTGTAGATTATTTCAATAATTCTGTGGGAAAATTAGATAAACTGCAAGTAAGCCAAGCTTTCACCTTCCATGACATGAAATTCATTCTGATTACTAGATGCTGTCTTCTAATAGAAGCGACCTATTTTTTAAATAGATGGATTTTTTTAAGGTAATTTCTCTGAAAGATGAAGTTCAAACGAGGCTGTGTAGAAGGAACCAAGAGATGGCATAGGATGGGGAAAAAAAAATATTTTTTTGCCCTTATATGTGATTTGGCAGTACTAGGAGGAAGAACACTATTTGCAGAGCTGCTCTTTTTAGTTGCTGCTATTCCTTCAGGATTCATTTATGCTTCACCCCCAACACAATTTTAAATAAAGATTATGTTTGCTCTTTCAGTTGTTTTTCAAGCTGGTGCACTTAAAAAAAAGTTTATGCAGAAAGCCAATTAATTACCTGTACTTTTTGCTGAAATGCACCAGTCATTATTGGTATTTTGTTAAATGGACTTAGAAAGAGCCAAAGTTTCAGGTCCATGCCAAGGCACAGCCTTTTGTTAGACACTGAGGTGGCAGTGCCAAGTGCACTCGTTTCCAATCTTTAAAAGGAAAATGCCATGTTTTTAACATCACTAAGACAGCTGCACCTTTTAACTCATGCCAGTGACTTACTGCATAGTTTGAAGTGACGTCAGAAAAGCATCTAAGAGAACACAGCATCCCAAGGCTAAGCACCTGCCTGCTGGAGGAAGGAGACACTCTACTAAGATAACAGAACTGCCTCTTACAGTACTGCAGGGCCATCCCAAGATCTTACCAGTTACCTGGAAAAGGAAACAACCTTGCTAAATTTTGGTGAACCAGTCTCAAAGAGGTTCTATTAACAATAAATGCAGTCTTCCATCCCTAAAACCCAGGCAAAATCCAACATTTAGTGTAGCTGAAACTCCTTTGGTGACACTACTACAGACACAAACAGCCGTGAAATTTGATATGAAATACCTCCTGTCTGCTTGGCTTTTCCCCTTTTCTCGAAAGTTAGCAAAAAAGCTGTCAGGACTGATCATCCAGAATGCAAATTGGTTCAGCTACTCCAGCCACCTATTTCAGCCAACCCCAAATTTATTTCAAATGTAATGGAGTTAATGTGATTAGTCATTCCTCTGATACATTGCGAGCAAGTTGGAGGACTTTTTCCCACTTTTTCCTTTGTCACATACATATTCTTCTTCCAAAATAAAATTACACATTTAAAAATAGTCATCTTGCTACCCAAAAAAGCAGGATGCCTGTCTTTCACTGTCATGCCTAAAAAAAATCTTGCAATCAAAGATTTAAAAAAATTTGTAAGAGCTTAAAACCAAGCTAGAGAGACGAAGACCGATATTTATGTATCAAGCCTTATTTGAAACAGTATCACCTATATAATCATAGGAAAAAAATTCCGCAGGATTTAGAAAACAGTTGAAGTATTAGCACTGAAAAGGCACTGGACGGAAGGGTGGGTTGTGTGAGATGAGGTTTTGAAACAGATGGAGAAGTAGCAGGACTTAAAGGACAGGTGCTGTGGATGAAGTTCTTTCAGAGATCATGACAAAATTACACCAAGGAAGCCAGGCCTTCATAGCGAATGTAGGAAGTGTATGGGAGTTAAGGGACAAGACACCAGAGCTAAGAAAAGGAATATCCACAGGATATTTCAATCTTGACACCAATTTAGTATTTTGGAAATTAATCTGAAATCCCATTTCAATTTAATTTAGTTTAAACCTGGGTGCATAAAAAACCCCACCAAACTCCTCCAGGGAAACAGAAATGAGCAAGCCAAAAGTTTCTTTTCAAAATAGATTAGTTCCATATTGTGCCAAACACTTCCTCTTCACCAGTGAAATAGAAAATTAGTTATGATGGGAAGTTAAAGGAGAGTGAATTTCAAGGTGGGGATACACACAGACACAAAGCATCTCCTGAAGAGGAAAGATGGAGGACTAAGAACCTCCATGGAAAAAGTGGGGTGCTGTGAGCATAAGGATTGATAAGAAGAACAAAATGTTCAATGGCAAAGGCTGTACTAACAGTCATTTTGTTGAGGAAAACAGGATATGCAAGAATCAGTAAAAGCAATAATGGTAACGGCTGAGGGCTGTTTACAGAAAGTACTTTTCATTTTACAATTTCAGAGCAGTTTCAAATGAAGAGTGACCCTGTTATCAGGGCAACATCCACTTCTGAGAGGAGCTGCTCTGCACTCTGGAAAAGATACAAGCCTTTGGAAATGCCATATGTGGCACCTATAACTATGAGTTGTATCAGCCAAGATGTTCACCGGATTTCCTATTTTCAGTATTTATACCTAATCAGACAAAGACTTCAGCTACAGGCAGCTATAGATCTAACCAGGGGGCACAGAAAAGATGACATTCAGCTGCCATGCTATCTGTCCAGCTGCTGTTGGAAAGCTAAATATCAAGGAAGACCATCAAGTGAGCAAGTGGTCTTCTTTAAAACATTAGGTCACAAAATTAATGGACTAATGCCTCTCTTACTGTAAAGAGTAAGGAAACCAATACTTAAAACAGGCATTAAAACTTTCAGGTTTATTGTCAGGTCAAGAGGAAAAGTACAGGAAAATGTTCGACCATGGCATCCAAATAAAGGGATGTGAGGCACCACTGTTTAAGTCACATTGCTTGTTACTAGGGTATGGGATTAAATGCGTATTTTACACAGCACTTAGAGAATTTTAATTTTTATAGCATGCTGAATTCAACAGCCACACCACATGGCCCAAACCTTCTTTTAAAAAGGCACAGTAGCAGAACACACCCAAAACCCCATAGCAAATTATTATCCTGAGACCACAGAAAAATGTCAGCTGCTATGCCACAAATTCTTTGTTTCCTTCCAAGACTGTAGGGTATGGGGTATGTGTTTGCGTTTTTTCAGGAGATAGAAACAACCCAGGGAGAGCAAAGTCAAAAAGACAAAGACCAAATTAAAAATGTGTGTCTCAAATGGAAATGCAGTTATGTTATGGGAAAATATCAAGTCAGACAAGGAATCTTAGTATTAAAGAGAAAGCATGTTAATCCTTGTTCTGGTATCTCATCCCTTTTTGTAAATAAAGTCTCTAAATAATATGACCACAGCCAACATATAGGGATCTTCCCTTGTTTCACTAAAATCTTGTCCAAAAGGTAGCATTAGGCAAGAAAGGATTTGATGTTCAAGACAAGCTCAGTGGCTGGGGGCATAGAGCCCAGAAAATTTAAAGCAGGAGCAGATGCAACACCATAAATTGCTCAGAAATGGAAGAGCTCAGGACTTAAAATAAGTCGGAAGATGTTGGGCCTTCTTAATAAAACTGTCATTGCTTTGTCCTCTCTGCTACCAGCTACTGCTTCACAAAAACCTAAAGGCAGCCATGACACAAAAACACACATGCTAATCTATGTCTGGATAAGGAATGCAACACCACTACCACGGACACTGCTGGGGGACACCCAAAATTAATAGAGCTGTCTGCCCATTTATTGTCTCATCTTAAAATATACATAACACCATCAATAAGGATGTACATATTCAACAGATATAAGCTACAACATCAAAACTAAAAGGTCTTATGAGGATAAAATTTTGACTCTTCATTACATTCTATTACACAGACTTATGACATTCAACCCCCCATGTTTTGAAATTTCAGGAACAGCTCACAGAAACCTATTGCAGTTTCCATATCAGTCAGTTGCATAGTTAAAATATCTTGATGAACTTTACAGTGGTTATCTTCAAAGACAGAGTAGAACATTTTTCCCCCTATCCTAAACAGGGTTTAATTCTTTATGGTTTCTATCTGTGTCCACTTGACTATTTCCTCTAACTTAGGTTTTTAATGTATGTATTATATACATAAATTGCCTCTGTTCAAGAAGCATTTGGACAGCGCTTTGAGACATATGATTTAATTTTTAGGCTGCCCTGTGCAGAGTTAGAAATTGGACTTGATGATCCTTGTGGATCCCTTCCAACTCAGGGGTTTCAATGATTTGTTTGAGAAGAATATATACATGTTATTGTGTAGGAGTAGTCTTGGAAGAGTTTGAAGTACCTCATTATTATCAAATATAGAGAGCTTACAATTAACTTTCACATTCAGGATAATTATGAAATTAATAAATGAAGTAATAGCCAGTGTTTCAAAATGTCAAGTACTTCATTCTGCATAGAACTGATGGGAAAGTGGACTAACCATTTAAACTTTTTCCTAATACTTTAAACTCTGAGTTTGTTACTATATTTCCATCTAACAAAATCAATGACTACCAACCACTCAGTAAATTCAAGAAATAAAACTATACATTTCTATTTGCAAATTATTAATATGCATACTTCTCAGGTTGTAAGCATTTGTCTCAAAACACACTGTTAATGTGACTCCTACCTTACTCTATGATCTCATACTATACCTATTATTTTTGAACACACCACAGGCAGTAGGGTAGCAAAGATGATGGTGTACTAGCTATCAAATTACAAAGAGTTTCCTGTTATCCTATAGTAACGCAAAAATAAAGGCACACAGCCACCCACGGTGCTGTCAGTAAATCAATCTTTCCCTTGGCATTATCTGCAGAACAAAGCATAGCTGCTGGCCAATATTCTTAGGACAGTTTGCATACAATCTAGGGTAAGACTGCTTGTAGCAACAATCACACTGTCCATGGAGAAGTCACTGAACTGTTCTCCTGAAGCACAGTTACAATTACACAGTAAACCATCTAATCAATCCCACTCCAGAGAGCAGCAATAAGCTTAAATTGTCCCTGAAAATAACAACATGCAACATCTGTTACAGTTTACAAAACCATACGGTGGGGGAAGGAAAAAAAAAAAAAACTTATTTGGGAATCAATCAATCAAAAAGTTCATTTAAATATGGGTTGGGGACAAATGTACGCCTGATGAATATGACACATTTCAAGTACATGCATAATAAAGCTATGAAGTCAATCATGTGTCACTGTGTAATTCCACTGGAAACCACAGAATTAGTTAATAAATACTACTTCCTCTGAGAAATAGGCAACCAAATTCCACAAAGAAATTACCTTTAAATGAGAACTTAATTTAAAAAAAAAAAAAAAAGGTAGTGCCTGTGTTCCTCCATTTCAATTGGGTACACATCACAAAACAGCCCTGCCTGCAGCTGTGGGGTTATGAATACAGCACAGCTCTGATTCTCAAATAAACAAAAGGTAGCTTCAGCAAATTACATTTAACATGTCACACATGAGCATTTCAAATTCATGTGAATGATGCCTAAAGCGGAAACAGCAACAGTTTAAAAGACACCATTTTCTTCATTCATACAAGCTTCCATACCACAAATACACTTAGTGAAATCAACTCGAATTTAGAATGCCTAGAAAATACTATACTAACACATGAATTTATAGAAATTATTAAATCTGCTTGTTTTGACATAAATAAAAAGGTTCAAAAGGGTTGATTAAATAGAACAGGCAGACAGACTAATGTGCCTGTTCTCACCCTGCTTTTTTTTTTTACCAGTAACTGGTCCAGTATTAGCTACTTTAGGAATTTATAATCCTGTGAAAAACTGTGATCAAAGACCTTAAGAAACATGTGACTTTTACAGCAGTAGAGGGGTCTCTGCTACAAGAGAGAGTGTGAAGTTTCACCTGCACTTGGTTTCTTTTCCTGTTATATCTGAACCAGCCAAGTTCACTAAAACACCCTAATATGGAGTAACAAAAGAGCCAAGAAAAAGGAGCTTCAGGTGTACTACAACTAACTGCTCCATACTGCTAAATAGCTGTTATGATACACACAGCCTTTCTAGCAGGTCAGCTAGGGTATGTTACAAACTACTGCAAATAAAGGCTTATACACAAGAGTTCTCTGCACTTGGAAACCACTTTCTTTCCCCAACCCCACCAGAGAGCTGTATCTGTAAATTACATGAGGAAACTAGGAAAATTCTGTAATTATCTACTTGCTACTGATAGATTAAAAGCAAACAAAGAACAGGAATTATTTTTTCAAACAGAATATAAAAGGGATTCATTGAGAGACCTGTACTCTAGATGCAGGTTAAAAAAAAGAATAATCAATAAATTGGAAACTATTAAGTCAGCACACAAAAAATGAGTTATGAGGTCATCTCCTGACTTTAAAATTATTTGTACTTCTGAGGCAGTTAGAGCACTAAAATAAATACAAATAATACAAACCCATAACCCAGCAAACTAAACCAGAACTGAGACTTCAGCTGATTTCTGGCAGCAAAAAAAGACGAAGTAATCTATCCTTGTGCAAATGATTCTTTTTCCAAAATGTATCAAAGCTGACATGTAGATCAGCTGAGAAGTGTTTGCAGTGCAGCAACTGCTGCTATCTAACTGTCAGCCAGTCAACTAACAATGTTTTCCATAACAAGAGATTAAAACCAACTCAAAGGATCTTTCCATAGTTACTACAGCTGATGTTTATTCTGGTTTTAGCACGGTGTTTGCCAAAAATATTTTTAGATTAATTGGTTCTACAGTTGCACACATAAAAAGAACATAAATATCAATTCTGTTACCTTAAAACATATGGGGGAAGTGCATGGCCTGGGCTGTGCATCAACCAGCACCACACAACCTGCTCTTCAGAAGCTGAACAAGAGATCTACAAGTCTTCTACAAACAGAAAAAGTTCCGCTTTCAAACTGTTAACTACACTTAAAATAATGCAATACTTTTGCAAACCTAGAATCAATCTCTATGAACACATTTTTTTCAACACTAAAGGATTTTTCTGGTCCCCCAGTCCATAAGAGTCTTGTTACTGACTCCTCAAAGTAGAAGTTTTTACAATTGAGCGGTAGAGTTGAAAAGTGGTATCTTCTTGTTTTTCAGAAAGTTCTACATAGTTTAGGGGAAAGTGAGCAAAATTGCAGCTGTGGATGCTGTACTTTTTTTACTCCATGCCAGAAACAACTTTTTTTTTTAGTGCAACCGGTATCAGTCATTTTAGGCTAAACACTTTGCCATTGCCAGCATAAAGAGTTTTGAACTACTTGCATTTGTAGTCTGGACCAGGTTTATACTTGAATCAGCCTGAAGACCCTACAGCAGTACTGTAGCTGCAAAAAGCCTTCAAAGAGGACAACGTACAGAAAAGTAACAGCCAAAATTAGCTCTTGTACTATAGCATCAAAAAAACCACTAACTTTTTCTAGGTCACTTTCTTACAATAAAGCTAGTACTTCTAAAGCCCATGAAAAGAAAATAATGCTGGCAACATCTCAAGAGGCAGTTTTCTCTGCCTCAAGGCTACAAAGAGCTAACAGAGACTTCCTACCTGCAGTTGGTTATACATGTAATACAATTTTTTTCCCGTTACAAGAAGAGTGTTTGGGACAAGCTAAACTGGAGAATGGAAGGACTTCAAACCACAGAAATAAATTTTTAATCAAGACAATTATTGTTACAATTAGCTCCTTAGTTGTAATGTTTGATGCAAGAGGCTATTAATCCACTCAGGGCAGCCTGAACTGGCCTGACTGCACATTTATTTTTCTCCAACATCACAACCCTCAGAACCAGGATGAATCCTCTTACACACACTGCAAGCATCCATTCAGTGAAGATTAGCATAATATTAAGGCCATCTGAAGTACAGAAATGAACAGCACTGAATGTATTAAGGCCATCTGAAGTACAGAAATGAACAGCACTGAATGTTTATTGTGCAGCCATTCGGTTATGTGCAAGAGGGAACAACTCAGCAGGGACATCTGGCACAAATTACCATCATTACAGTTTTTTGCACGACTTTAAGAACTCTGGTCAACATCTGCATGCCAACGTGAAAGTCACAATGCACTTCCAGGGCCTATTCTTAAGTAAAGCCAGTCTGGCAAGAGTGAAGAACCAAAATACCAATCTGCTTTGGCACAAAATTAAGCGGGCACATAATACTCCACCTTCCTTATAAAGCTCAGTATTTACAAGGCTAAATATCCAGTTACTTTATTTTAATGGAAAGGACCTATTTAAAACAACATTCCTCCCTCCATTCATAAACCTAGTATGACAGTCAAGAGATTAGGTCTACTGCTTGTTGCTGGCTATTCCCTTTTCCTGTTTTGACTCAGAGAAGCTGAGAGCATGAATTAAGTCATATTCATGGCTGTCCCTATTCACCTACCTGATATAGGGATCCCTCCCAGACCTGTGCTGTGTTGTGGTGGGAGATTCAAGTCCAAGAAATTACTATTTGAGGTGGGATTTGCTGTGTGGTTCAAGTGCATGATGCTATTGCGTGGGAAGGCCATCCAAGGATAGCGAGCTGCTTGGCCTGGAAAACTGAAGGAGTTGTAAACTGCTCGATGCTGTTGAAACTGTGGAAACCTCTGTGGCATGACTGGAAAGGTGCTACTGAGAGAGTTGGCATTTGTGGGTGCAGCAGGATGCAGGAATCCAGAACCTGGCCCTTTGGCAGTTGTAGTGTGTGGGGTAGGGTTCTGAAGAGATGTGGGCGAAAGGGAAGGTTGGTCTTGGACTGACAGTTCCTTCTCAATCAGGTCTGCTAAGGCTTTGCGGGTGATGTCAAAGGGATCAAACCCTAAGTCGTCCTCTTGCTGTTTGGAGGAACCAAACCCAAAAGCTGCTTGCCAGTCTGTGGAGGAGGATACTGGTATAGTTTCTGTTGGAGAAGAAAGGAACAGGATTTAGAACGAGAATTAGAAATTATTTATCCATATAAAAACTTCAGCCTGTGTATCTGACTGTGGTCTATTATCTTTCACATAATACTACTTTATACGTTCCCCAAAGACACCTTACTCATCACCTTAGAATGCCATTTTGAGAACAAACTGTCACAGATTTCTACTAAAGGTGAAGTGCTAGAACTAGCAAATAACATTTTTACTGCAGAACTGTTCTGTTCTTGAACTATAGAAAAACCTTATCCTAAGTATTTTCAGGAATAACCCCAAGTAGCAAAAGACCAACGAACACTTGCTTAGAGGCTTCTTTATCCCATATTACTTCATGGAAGTGTGAACAAACAGAATTTAAATCAAGTTGTTACTCAGTTCAGTATTTTGCTTTCACTATTAATGCTGTGCAAGAAAGATAAGCAGGACATTCCCTCTCAAAAGAAAGGACCTCAGAGCAGTTGTTCAAAACAAAAAAACCCTCAAAAAATCCCTTACTGTCTACCATTATGAAGAGAAGCAAGCCAAATTCTTGAGGAGACCCAATGATAAAATAAAAAAGGGAACTGCATCACAGGATATTGTTAAATACTGTGATGCAGTGCTGCAAAAAATATTATCAGAATTTGTCTTCATTTTCAATTACTACTTCTTTTCATTATAGCGTTAAGTTTCTTGTTCAGGTCTGGGTCTATGTTCAAAGTATTTTTCCTCAAAATTGTGGTCAAGCAAGCTGCTAAGTATAGGGTAGCATCACTTGCAACATTAACTCCCTCTGCTGGTAGGGACCTGGTCTGCCGCTTTAAGGAGGTTCAGTATCCTCTCGGAGAAGGAATCTACGCTTCTGTTTTCACTCTAAAATCCATGCTGATAAAGAGTTGCTAGACCAATAAGAACTTGTCCTTTGCATTCTTATTTAAACAGCAACCAACTTTATATTAACTATGATCTCTACTACCTGAAAATTGTCTCTCGCTGCTACTTAGTCCTCACAAAATTGCTGCATCAAGTACCTTAGCAGCAAGTAATTTCCTTGGTAATAAATATTGTTTACAAACAAAATTATGATATCCAGGAGCAAGATAAACATCAGAAGATGACTAATCACTAAGTAAACCAACTCTGTCATAACATTGTTTGAATTCCATTTTTTACTGATACAGTTTAATTTAATTTTCTAACAATTCCCTCAGACCTACAATTTGTGAGCTCTTAAATACTGTTAACCACTCCCAAGACTCTATCATTGCAACTAAAACGATGTTTCATGCATGAGACATGGTATTTCATAGGAAAGTACCTGGAAAATACAGGTATCTTTCAGGTGATGAAATTAAACATAACTTGTCTGAATTCATAGAATCTGACCTCAGAAAGAGAAAGATTAGGCACCTTCAGATAACTATGCAGGATACTAAAGAAAATTCTGAATTCTACAGAACAGCTTCTGATATTAGAACTACAGATTATCACAGCAATATATACTGATACCCTATATTTTCCCCATTCTCAATAAAAACCTGTAACACTAAATATTAAAGCATACATGTGACATCCTATACATGTTGCTAAGAAAAACTAAAATAAGTACTCTCAATTCAGCCATGCAGCTTGAAAGCTCTGTAAAGTTTCTTTAAGAAGAAACCCTTAGGTCAGTGCAATTCATTTGCAGTTAAGTGACAAATCTTTTTGCCATTTTTAAGGGGGGAAAACACAGTATGGAATAAGTCCTAGACATTCAGGTTCTACAGAGTTTTAAGCCCTGTACAACTCCATACAAGTTTAAGCAATTGCAATACCAAGCCATGTAACTTGTGGATGTACCTGATGTGAAGAGGCTCTGTGGTTCTGGTGCTGTGGGCCAGTCACTTGAAGTCTGTGGAGAGCTGGGGAATGGAGGAAGCCCACTAGGGATGGGGTTAGGGTGCCGGAAGTTGTCAGAGAAGAGTGACTGTGATTCTGTTACAGCCCCTTCAAAAGGGGACCGTGCACTGTGATTAGATGAACTGATGGGTATAACTGGATTGGGTTTTGTTAAACCAGGTGGTGGTGAAGGTGTGTCACTGTTTGTTATCTACAGGCAAGAGAAAAAGAGAAAAATTAGGACATGAGTTTATATATAAAATATTCACTAATTCAGATAAAAAATTTCCTCAAAACTTTTGGCCACAATTGGGTTTGTTAAGATAAAGCTCAGCACAAGGTCAAACAAAAAATCAACTTAGAGATAGCCTTTTAAAATTTTATTTAAAATTATCACAGACGAAACTAGGGTGGAAAATGACATTTGAAATCATTGAGTCCAACCTATGACTGAACACCACCTTGTCAACTAGACCACGGCACCAAGTGCCACATCCAGTCCTTTCTTAAACACCTCCAGAGACGGAGACTCCACCACCTCCTGGCCCATTAATCCATTCCCAATGGATTAATGCCCAATTATGATACACTTCAGAAAATACTTGCTTCTCCAACTGCAAGTTGCATTAAGTCCTCAAACCCACTTGTTACTTTCAGAGCACTTATCTTTGTGTCTTACCTGCTGAGAGCTGTCACCATTTCCTATACTGAGGGAATCTGAAGGTTTATCGATAGGGCTGCAAAAGTGGAAGGGAAAAAGACAGTAAGACACTCAAGTATTTAACATGAAAAATCAACATTTGCTTTTGCAGTGGAAGACAAGCCTTAAAATAAAAACAAAGCAAAATTAAGAAGTAGGAATTAAGATGGAAAAAAGTCCACTTATTTTTTTTATGAGACTGCTTTTTTAATCATAAGCATTCCAATCATTTGTCATATACTGTAATACTTCTTTTCACCACCCTCCACTCTGCTTGCTGACCACCTTAAGGAATAAAAGAAAAGTTTTGAACATGTTCATAGCTACTCTATACCATACAAAAAGCCAGAACTCTATCCTACGGCAGTATTTTGTAACAGTCAGTTCCATCTATGATACTCCTGTAAAGAAACTTGAAAATATCTGTTTTCCAAATACACAAGTTTTCAGTTTCCATACAAATCCTAAATAAATCTGGGAGAGATAAAACATTAAATTAACGATTTAGTCTTGGTGGGAAGTTAAGCTTCCTACCAGCCTTTAAGATTTTAACCAGCAGACATTAGTCCCAAGTTAAAAAAATTGAGGTTTGAGATGACAGAAGGGGAAAAAAAACATAGCACAAAAAACTGCCAATAATAAGGATAATACTAAGATACAGCAGAAAACCACCTCAGAAAGCCATTCACTGCAAATTATTGTTTGAAATTAATGGCACATCTCAGGATTCAAGATTCTTATGGGCATCTGTGAGTTGCCTTAATTATGCTAAATACCGCACTAATGAAATGGTATTATTGAAGTTCACACTAAAATCTTTGCTTCACAACTTCAAGGTACTCTCTTTGTCATCTACCCGTAAGAAAAGATGCACAAGCATCAAGCTGCGCAGGCCAATACACAGATTCTACAAACAAGCACCAGAAGTAAGAACTTGAATTTCAGTTCCATTAAGAGGCCCCAATGTGATACAAGTCAAATTACAGTTACGATGTTAGCACAGGAAAAATACATGTAACAATTTCTTTTACCTGGGTGCAGACTTCAGATTCTAGATACACTTTGTTTTCAAACAGCCCTTGCTGCTGCAAAGTTTAATTACGGCATACAGCCATACAGTAAGGTCAACAATTCGTAAGATTGCTTCCACTGATAATTCTTCCCCTCACCCCAAAATGACTAATCGAAACCCAGCAGAATTACTTCTCCATTCTAAAAGAAACTGTGTAAGAGTAATCATCAATAAATTTTTTTGTAAAAAAAGAGCACTGATTGGGTTAGTATCTCAAACAGATAAATTAAGCTGAAATATTTATGACTACAAATTATGAAATATTTATGACTACAAAAGAAAAACCACTGCATTACTCCAGTGAAGATTTACAAATACTCTCTACTTAGTGGTCCCACAGCATGAATAAAGCTCTTCCATTTGAAACAAACTGCTTTTGGTTAGCAATTTTAAATACCTATAGCACAGAAATTTGCTGTAGACTCTTCAATACACAATCAATTCTGATTGTAGAGCTGATATTCCTGTCTAGTAAAATACTTCCCCAACAGCTAACAGTCACAATACTGCAGTCTAAAAAGCTATGAGTAAGACAACTTTTACTGACAATCTAAATGATGAAAATGGTTGTTATACTTGAACCTGCCTAAGGAGCCTTTATTTGCAAGACAGACTTCCAGCCCTCAGGAACGAACAAGACTTATTGACTATAATATTTTTATTTACATTTAATACGTTCTTTTCAGGAAGAAAAGAAAATTGCACATCGCTACTGAGAGGCAATTCACAGGCTCTCTGATCACTCCTCAATGGGACTGTTATTTAGCCTAACAAGAAGGTACCACTTTCAGCAACACACTCTATTTTAATGCATGGGTTCAATATTGATTTAAAATGAAGATTGGCTACTTACTCAGCAGCACCACTGCTTGAAATATTAGGGTTTACCTTGCTTTTCCCCCATCCAACCTCTGAATGAGCCAAATGTGTATTACCTGAAGGGGTCCATAAATAACAAACCAGCACAACTACAGACTAAAACTGGAACTGCAAGTGATGTGTAAGGTAGAAGAGGACACCGGTTCTATTCAAGAAGGGCATCAAAAAAGAAAAAATGTTGGCTGGCAATAAGAGGTTATTGTAAGCAGATGAACTACTTCCGCTACACAAAGAAGCCTCAGTTGAATCTGCTGCCCTGTTGTCCCTCCAAGTGGTAACTGGGGAACCCTTTGCTCTGGAGTTGTGTTTCTGGAACACATCACTAGAAGAAAACGACAGATATTTTAGCCCTAACATTTAACTTCCCTCTATTGAAGCTTTTCCAAGTGACAAGCCTCCTGATGTACTGCATGTGCTTTTGTGGAAGCTTCTGTATAGAAAAAAAGGAAGGGCTCAGCTCTGACTGGGACTGTGCAGCTGTACAAGCTGTTGATCCCCTGGTTATTCTGTTCCACTCAGCTCTTACCTGTGTTGTCACTTACTAACTTCATGTTAGGGTTCCCCTGCACAGTCTGCCAATCAGTCTTTTTAACATGGGCCATGCTAAGCCCAGCTTTTTGTGACCTGATCAGGATTTGAATCCAGCTCTCCAACCAGAGAGACTGAAGAATCATTCCCTCCACACCAATCAGTGAGAGAGAAAGCAAGCTATCTGAAGTATAAAAGGCAGTGCAATTACCCGAAATCTGAGTCTGCACCATCTGGAGTCATGTGTTCTGGGTCTGTGCCATTTTCTAATATAGGAGGCGTTTTCCTGTGTTCCATTGTTAAACCGTTGGCTGATTTACTTGAACTCTGTAATGATGGCCAGGCATCTTTGCTATTACTGTTGGGTCTGGAAAAAGGCAAGAGTAAAATAAAAAAAAAAAAATAGAAGAGTTCAAGTTATGAAGAAAGTGTTTTAAAAATTGTAAACACTGGGGAAATAAATCCTTGTGCCAGACAATCCATAAGAATAGATTTATCTGGATATTATTTTTCAGATTTTAAATGGTGATGACTTAAAAAAATAATTAGTGGGATAGGTAGGGTAGAAAGAAAACCAGAGGGAAGTCTGTTTTCTTTGCTGAATAGATAGCTGCTTTGCCAATGCTAAAGTTCAAACGTGCCCATCTGGGGGAGAAGAAAAAAATGTAAATAAAAATGAAAAATGCCATCAACAGTTCAAGTGTCCAGACCTTTGCATACCTCATTTAGAATTACTTGCTTTAGCCCATAACTATTTTTAAGTTCTGTAAGTCACAAGCTAAGTCCTTCTTTTTTTAATATATGTTTTCTGTTCCAGGCCCTATCAAGCCTGGCCACAACAGATGAAGTTTTATGTTTTACACCTACACAAGAGTCTACAGCTTTGCTAACGGACCATGAGATCAGCCAGACAAACACACTGTTCAAGTTACTGCTCCATTCATTTCTAGTTTAAAGCCATAATTACTTCCCTTTTATAAATTAACATTAAATTTCATTTTAGACTACACATTAGAACTGAAGAAAGTTCAAGAGAGGACTCAAAGCCCAAGTTTTTGCTGTAAATAGTTATATTCTGTACAAATGTAAGCAAAATGGAATATAGTCTATAACCAAATGGATTCAAATACAGTGTTGTCTGCTAACCCTGCAATCTTATTATAAAAGACCTGCTTTTGTGTTCTCAAGTTCTTTTATGTTAACTGTAGCTTTTCATTTGCTTCTATTAGGAGCTGGTTTTAGTGTCCAAGTCCTGTAAGGAAGCAGCTTTAACAAAGAAAAATTTTTAACATGTATGTCCCTCCTGATGTTCCCCTACATTAGTATGTTCCTATTACATGGTCCAACATTTACTCTACATCTTTAGGTCAATTTACTGATTTCACAGTCAGAACATGGAAATTTCAGTAACTGCTTATAGCAACACAAACATTTCCTACTTCTATTCAGATAAAATCAGTAATAGTAGCTACCCTCAAATCTCAGTATTTTAAGATTTGCTATTCTGTATCCATCTTTTCCCAACTACCTATACCATATGTACATAGATGAGAATCCTGACCTGATTTACAGATCTCATCTTGGCTTTGCACACATTTGGAGTAAGTTAGAGATAGTGAGTTGATTAGATATAGAACATCAGGGAATGATGACACAGCAGCAGCATGTCTGTCTTTTAATATTCTCACTTGTACAAAAATGAACTGTAATCCAGATATATCACAACTGTCAATCCATTAACAGATTTATTTTAAATATCCAAATTTATGCTCACTGCCATGCAAAGCCATCTCTATACTAAAACTAACTTTAAAATGCCAGTTGAAAGTCAGTTGGTTAAGTTCTGGCTGCGTATCTCCGAAGGGCTGTTCTCCTAAAGATCAGCACATGCTTAACTGGTTTTTGTAGCACAAGAAAATGTTCATTTCAGTTCTTCAGAAAAATGTAATCAGGAAAATAAAAAAGCTTGATCTGTTTTAAATATGGAATATACCTCCAATTTTAAGAGAATGCAGTCACCATGACTTTCAAGTAACATACCAAGAGATGAGTAAACAAAGTG
>NW_008238664.1:7934717-7986394 GCF_000691975.1 Corvus brachyrhynchos
GAACAAAAAGGTCCGCAAGTAGGACCTTTCAAATTAGAGCAATTGTAGAAAAACACTTATTGGAGTTTAACAAACTGTTTTCTACTATTGGATATTTATAATTAAGCATCTACTACTTAGAACTCAATTTCTGTTCAATTCCATAACGAAACAGAAATCCTGCACTCCAGAAACACAAGAACCAGTACAGATTTGTCAGAGGCTCTGACAAACTGCTACAAATATGAGTATCATATCAATGAATCCTACAAAAACAAGAATCCAGTTGGGTAGAAACTGTGAAAGAACAATGTGCATTCACCAGTGCACCAGCTACATTTTGTACTGAGATGGGTCTTGAAGAAATATGTCAAAATCTCAGCTGCAAGAAATTCACTTTACAACCCTAAAGATGGTACCTAGGCATTAGCAAAGAACAGTGTCCATGTTGTGATTATGCTGTCCAACTGACAAGAGAAATTACCTCCAGAAATTACCACTTGTTGCCTTTAGAGCAACATCCCACTTTTTCCATAAGTGCTCAATGTTAGCACCACAGACTGGCCAAGCTCCAACTCTTAATTGCTTCCTAAAGGCTTAAAAGTTTGCTGTAGTTTCAGATAGCGCATTCTTCCCTCGCTGGTATAATTTGTTTTGCTGGGATCTAACTAGGTTTCAAATTAAAATTAGTTCAGATTTCAAACAAAATAATCAATTCCCAAATTCAAGAAGTGATGTATTTGTTTTGCTTGCTGTACTTTACCTTCGAAGTCAATATTGAACCAGTGCCTGAGAAACAAGGAGCAGCACTGTCCTTAAGAAAAAAGATCCCTCTAGAAGCCCTGACCACTTGCAGTCAAAGTGCGTATGACACAGCCTCCAGAAATTAAAGAAAATAGCCCCAGTACACCAGCTGGAATACCAGTTCTCAGAATTGTATTGTGCCTATTCAAGATCCACTGATATTATTTTAGATACAGTACCCACTTTCTTGCTTAGACTGCTGTGCAAGCAAGTGCACTGTACAAGCTGTGCAAGCAGTGCACTGGCAAACTATTGTCTGAAAAATTCAGTAGTGCATAAACTGGCACACAACACAAACCCTGAATACAAGGCCAAGGTACGTATGAAGTGCAGTCTAACCTTCACATTTCACTCTCCCCATCTCCTTCATCAAAATCCTACAAAAAGGAGTGGAAGAAATTGTCAACAGTTTTTATTTCTTTATCTTAAATATGCCATTTGAATGAATAATTAAGGACTGGTAACCTCAGACTTTAATTTATCTTTGTGTGACTGTATACTCATATGGACAGAAATCTTTTCACAACTTACTTAACAAACTACTTCAACAGAATATTATTTTAGCAAGCCATAATAAGTGATATCTGTAATTACAACATAGTAAAAAATATATGGACTGAACTATAAATCATGATGTAAAAAAAGCATATCAAGATTATAAGGCGTCTCAGAAATAAGAATACAGACTGCACTCATAATGACACCATACCAAGAAAGTAGGCATCTGGTCTTTAACAAATACATTTGGTTTGCAAATATAAAATACAAGGTCTTCTTCCAGAATAAGAATATCTTGTTCTGAACTATTGATCCAAATGCAGAAACACATTTCTTTCCTAAGACATACACTCACTTTGTTTTAAAACAAAGTGGTGCATGTGTCCTGGTTCTGGCCAGGACAGGGTTAAATTTTTGCAGTAGCCAGGAAAGGGCATGGCTAGGACATGGGAGGCATCAATTCTGTACCACCTTAGGTAATTTTCTGGGGTCTGGGGAAGGGTTCTGTTATGGGTCAGCATAGCCTGGCACAGGGAGTGGTCAGTACTGCTGGGGGTTTCCATAGGGTGAGCAATCACTTGTGAACCATTCACTCCTTTCTTGTACCCTCTGTCATTTGTACTGTTACTGGTTTTTTATCTCATTGCTGTTTCCAGGAAATTGTTCTGACCTTTACCTTCTGTGCCTCCAATTCTCCCCTCCTGTCTGGTGCAGGGGAAGGCAAGTGGAAGGAGTGAGCAAGTGGTGTGTGGTTTGGAGTGGCTTCAGTGGGAACACTAAATTGGAGAATACCAGTCCTAAACAACAATATGTCTCTCCACAGAGAAAACCTGTCAGATTTTATA
The DNA here is from genome assembly GCF_000691975.1 of Corvus brachyrhynchos. Taxonomy (NCBI): domain Eukaryota; kingdom Metazoa; phylum Chordata; class Aves; order Passeriformes; family Corvidae; genus Corvus; species Corvus brachyrhynchos. The sequence continues at coordinate 7,936,844 of NW_008238664.1, forward strand.
ATATAATAGGTACTTAAAAGAGTACGCAACTTGGGGGATCAAACAGGAATAAAAGTTTTCATTGGAATAATCAGAAAGCATAACCAGGCAGTCCAGCATCAGTAGTTACACATCATACCTCTGCAGTGCTGTCACTTTGTTCTTGTTCTTGTCAACTGTACCCGTAGATAACTGGAGGAAGTTGGGGTTTAGTTTGTATAATTCTTGCAGTAGTTTCTGTTCATATTCCTGGTGCTTTCCCGCCTAAGGAAAGAGAAACTCACAATGAATGAATACTGGTTTAATATATATTTTTACAGTTATAATTTTTTTAATATATAATATACCCAAGTATAAATAATATACCCCAAGTATAAATAATATGCCCATATATATAATACGTCCCAAAGCTTAGTAATTTAGCCTTTACAACTCATCAGGTCACTCCTTTCAAACTCAAAACAGTGCTTCTCACTCTCAGCACAGATGTGATCTCAATGGCTCTAAAGGTTGCCTAGAAATCACTTGGATGTACCTACCAATTTATAATTTTTTGAGACTTCTAAAGCAGAAAAACACCTACAACCTTATGAAAATTTGCTCCTCAGTTCTAATCAAGACCTTCACAAATACACCTTAGAAATCACAAACAGCTACATCTCTAAGGCAGTCTGTGTTTCATGTATCAACCATACTAAGCTTTTCAGAAGATGGGAAGGAACAAAGAGTTCCTTTTAAACAAAAACTTCTTCCAAAATGAAAGTAATTTTATATTGGCTTAATAAAACAGCTGAGGTTTAAGCAATAACTGATAAATCACTTTTAATAGCTGAGGAATTGAAATATTCTTTCAGTTAACTGAATCAATTGAGAACAACTTTTTGTTTTCAGAAATTGAGGAGGTCCAATCCAACTCCCAAATACTAGAATCTGACAAGTGAAGAGAGTATTTTTTAGTCTTGCTTGCAGATAACATTCTGTGGCTTAATATATAAAATAAAACCAGCAAGATCTACTTCTACCTCCAATATTTAAAGTAACATCTGAAATTCAAGATGAGCATTCATGGTTTTTGTAGGTTGTTATGACACTCCAACCTAAGAATTATTACTTGCAAGTGAAGTATTGTTATGAGTTGAATCAAGATGCAAAATAAAACAGTGAATTTGAAGTTGTCAATAGCTTTTATCTAGTTTCCAGATACTAGAAGATATCCTCTAGCAAAGGAAACAAGTGCCAAGATTTATGGTCAGGTCTTCTGAATCTTAAGTCTGAAACACGGAAGTTATTATCTGTGACATTTTCAGTATTGATTTAAAAGCTCTCACATTACTTGTACTTCTAAAACTAAACTTCTTTTTTTTTTTACATTACTGAATTCCTTAATATTTTGTTGGAACAGGAATGGAATTAGTCCACAGGCAACATGGACATACCCCTAGAAAAATTTTACAACCTAAAAATATAGCACGTTTTTTCTTAAAAAATTAAGCATGAATATCTGACAAATACAAAAAATAGTACTGCTGATAAACTATATTCCCTTATGGGTTCCTTTAGAAGAGCAACTGCATATCTCACCGGAACACTTCAAGTTAAACACTATCTATGCCTCCATTCTTTTGCTACTTAATTGTCCAGTTCTCCATTACTGTTTGATTCTGAAAATGTCCTTATGGAGTCAACTTATACAACTCTCAGGAAGGGTTGAAATAACCAGTGCGCGCATCATCCTACCCGCTTTGTCAGTGCCTACACCCAAGCTGCTACCCATAGTAGGAAAAACTGTGGTTCTATAGTATGGCTCACCTAAACGCACACCTTGAGATATTCTGCACCCTGGAAAAGCTTCTTTCACCATCCAACTATGACTACAGCTAGGTTGATGCACAGATTTGCACTGCAAACGTTAAGCAGCTGAGTAAGAAGAAACCTCTCTGGATCTCTCAACTTGCTTCAGTGACAAAAGACTGAATATCACGGCCAGGTACATCAGAGGTCAGTCTTAAATTCATTTACTTGCCACATAAATGCAAGAAAGAAACAAGATTAAAAACCTATATAGGAGCTTGCAGTAATTGCGTTTTATTTATAACAGACAACCCAGAGGCCAAACTTAGCAACTCCAACCCACCTACAATTCCCAGCTTCACTTTCAGACACTTCCTGGAGTTCAACCAATTCTTTTTAGTTTGCTACAATATTTAGCTCTATTAATTATTTAACCTAGAATACAAATTCATCCATTGACAATTTTTTTTTTAAATACAGAGTCAAAGTCTGCAACAATGAACATTCAATCTCATTAAATGGACCTGGAAATTCACTGACACTAACCCAAATGCAGGAAAGCTGGCACACTGAAAGAACAATGTACTTGGCAGTTGTGTAATTTCCAATTACTTTTAAGAAAGCAATAAGAAATTTTTTTAAAGTTTAAGCAATATAACAAGGAACAGGGAAGGAAGATTCATGCAAGCCACCCAGATGAAGTAAAATCCACTCAAGACTTCTGAAGAAACTCATACATGAAAATTAAATCCTGACCAAGGTATGTAGCCTATCAATTTTAACCAGCAGTCAGGCCAGAGGACTGACAGTTTGCCACTGACTCCTACAAAAAGGGCTGTAGAAAAGATTCTGTGAACTACAGGCTAAGTAAATCTTCATCCTTCCAAAGGTTACTACGGCTGTAGAAAAGATTCTGTGAACTACAGGCTGCTAAGTAAATCTTCATCCTTCCAAAGGTTACTAACTAATAATTTTTTAAAATAGAAGTTCATGGGTAAACACAAGCCAGTGGGATTGAATCTGAGTATCTATTTTAAAGGGAAACCCTGTTTCACTAACATGAATTCTTTATAGAGTCAGTAAGCATAAATAAAGAGGATCCACAAAACTTTAAAAGACATCTTTGGTAAGGTTTCACACCAGTTATTTACTAATCTGCCATGGAAGAGAGAAAAGGTTCCTGTGTGAATTGAAGCTGGTTCAAAGGTAGAACTCTTAGGGTGCAGAAGCAAGCAATGAGGACTGATGACTAGTGTCAGTTCTATACAACACCATCAGCATGCATGAGAAAGGACTGAAAAGCAAGTTCTTTGCTGACAATATCAAGCTTTTTGGGTAATAAACTGCCATGCTGATAATGAAGAGCTCCAAAAGAATCACAGAGAAACTGGCAAACAAGCAAACGGTGGCAAATCAGCTTCACCAAGGACATGTCAGATGACACAAGAAGGGAAAAGCAGTCTAGATGATAGTAACCCTCTACTGATCTGTGAACTGGCTGTTACAGCTCAGAAAAAAAATGCTGAGGTTACTGCCAACAGACCTCTGAAACTGTTAGTTGATTATGTACTAGCTTCAGAAGATGTGCTGGGTATCATTAAAAAGGCCACTTCAAATAAACTAAACCAAAATTTTTAAGAAGCACATATCACACTACATATAAGACACTGAGAACTGAGAAATTAAACTTGGCTTCCCCCACATCATGCATCTGAGCTCTGCATCTCAAGGAGGACATAGCTAGAAAATACAGAGAAGTGCAAGAGAAATTATCACAGAAATGGAGCAACTGCTTTAAAAAAAAGTTTAAAAGCCCAGAAACTATGATTTGGAGACAAAGGTGGGAGATACTAGATGAAGTTTTGCCACATCACAAAGGCAATGAATAAGGTGAATAAGGGGTTTTGCTTTCAGCAAGCACTACAAAGCTAAGATTAAGGGACACTTGACAAAAGTAACTAGAGAGCAGTTTAACACTGGCAAAAGAAAGCACTTTACAAAACAGCTGGTGAATTTCTGGGGCTTGCTGCCACAAAAGACTAAAGGGTTGGCAGTACCAACAGGCTCAAAATGGATTAAATAAATTCATGGCTGACAGCTCTATAAAAAACTAAGACGACCAGACAGAACATACCCTCAAACATGTCTACGTAACAGATCTAGGTGGTGAGAGAAATACAGGGAAACAAACAGGGAAGGTGGCCTGGTTTGCAACTTGTCCTTGGAATTTTTCCTTCTATTGCAATTATCTGCTGAAATCCTCAGAAATAATTTGTAGAAAGTATTTAATAGATATGAACATTCTTCCTTATTTTCTGGCTTACAGCAGCCTAACACATCAAAAAAATTCTACTAGAACAACATTTGTGCTGGCACTAGGGGTGAAGACTCTCTGCTTCATGGACAGACCACATGCAAGAACTACAGCATGGATGCAAGGCTGGCATACCTGAGACTGAGTTTAAAAGCTTTACCATACCTCATGTAGAAGGACAGAGCCAGACCCTAAAGACCTCAGAATCCACCACATTTGAGACAGTAAAGCTATCCATTTACTTGGTTCCCTACCCTAGACAGTAAGTATTTTGATACTGAGATAGTAAAAAAAAAAAAAATCCCAGCATTGTTTTTTATTACTACTATAGTTACTCTCAATGTTTTATTTGCAAATGGTTTCTAAACACTTCATAGGCTAAAAGGGTTACTGGGATTCAGACAGCATGGTCAATCACAGCACAAGAGTCAATCCATGGTAACTGTCCACACACACCAATTTTACAGGAAAACCCATATTTGTAGTAGCTTCTTTCATACAGATCTAAAATAACATTACCTTACATTAGTACGAAAAAAGGGGAAGCAGTTAGCTCAGGTTATTTGAATTCTTGGTTAAGAGTTTAATCTCCATCTTTTTGCCTCATGAATACTCACCTGACTTCTCAGACTTTAAAAACAGCATGCAATAGAAAAAATTGCACTACCTGTTCTTTGCAATATCCAACTGGTTGATCACCTCTTGGAGTTCAAAATTCAGCACTGCCATAACATTCAGCAAACACACTGCACACATTAGACTAAATCACAGACAGTAAAACATCCATGCCACATTTCATGCGTTTCCCATTCACTACACTTACCTGCATTTCTTCTTTTGTGAAACTGGCCGCTTCATCACCTAGCTCATGTAGATACATGCAGTCTGGTTTTGGACACTGCATATTTTTTAGAAAATAACTGCAATATTTTGTTGTACCTAATGATGCCTGAAGGAAAAAAAAAATTAATTAAGTACTGGAGGTTAAGAATGTCTTAAACCATATAAGATAAAAAAGTTATATTTAAAAAAAGTTACCTCAAGATTTGAAATTCCATCATAATGCATTTTTGATGCAGATGGAATAAAAAGTCCATTTGTAAGAAATCTACATATTCTTGAAGATTAGATAATTAGGATGCATTTTTATTTTCATCCAATCTAAATAAATTCCACAGTAAGAGCCTCAGTAAATATTTGCATAATCATAAGGAGACAAGCAGCAGGGTCAGGAAACAAATATTAACTAGATTTTTTAGAGCCACCAATTTGGCCAAATCAGCCTGAACACCTGTTTACAAAGACACCAAAAGGAAAATAAAAAAATCAATTTCCCAGGGAGCTTTTGAGAGGTGTGGCTTATAGACTGCAAAAATGTTCTGTAAAAGCAAACAGTGAGTTTTCACACTGTACTATTATGCTATACAACAGAAAAGCCACTGTGAGGATGGGGAGGAGGTACATATCTTTCTCTCAAACTTTGTTTTAAGAAGTTACCTGCTAACCCACCAAAACACTGCCTGCTGGTTGCTCACTGAACTCCCACTTTGAGATTATTACCAGGAAAAGAAGTCAAAAGCCAATGCACTGGACATTCTTGTTCAGCAATACAAGCATATATACCCACACAAAGTTGTATACGATGCCCTGATACTAGTGGTCTCGAACATACACATGAAAACATAAAAATATTACCACCTTAAGTGTTCTGCCGTCTACCACCACATTATTGACGCACTGTATGGCTCGGAGGGCATCTTCTGACCGGATGTAGGTTACATATGCACTGGCACTTGGACCCTAGAAAGAGAACATACACTATTTACTTGTTATTCTTCTTTCCCCAGACGGATCTGATCATTGAGTCACCTTCTTAGCCGCTCACTTCATAAACTGGTATATTCAGGGCTCAATGTTTTTAACAAGAAACTGACAAAAAAGGCAGAAGTCATAAAAACTCGTATGTGATGCATAAAGAATGAAGAAAAGAAGAAATGCATCAGTATGTTGCATGACTGTTCTAAAAATACTTAAAAGGCATTTTACCCCCAAAATGCAGATTAGTGACTAAATGCCATATTGCTGCTGCTTTAAAGTTTCTCACCCTGTCTCCCAATTTTCTGTGCTGCATTTTGCATCCAGCTTTGAGAGTCTGGCTGGAAAATGCCCCAGTAACTTAACAGTAATTTGATTCTTGCAATGCCTTTTTTTTTTTTTCACTCTTACCTATTGCTTAATCAGAAATAGGGAGCCCTAGATTCCCTCTGCACATGTGTATTCTCTAAAGGAATTAAAATTAAAAAATTACAAAGCCCTCTGACTTACCTGTGAGCCTGCATATGATGTGCTGTTATTAATGACAACTTTATGTATTTTACCGAACTTCCCAAAATATTCTGGTCGTTTCAAAACCTGCAAGAAAAGAAAGTTCAAGTGGTATATGTATAATTCCTACAGAGGTGTACTTATTCTTCTGTGAAACTGTGCAGCTAAAAACCTTTAATAAAAAACAGGTCTCTCCTACAAAGAGGAGCATATAGATTTAGATTTGTTTTCCCACGTAAAAACAGTTACTTGCAATACAAAGTGTGTTGCCACTGCAGAATTTTAATGACAAATATCCCACATTTTACGTTGTATTTTAAAAAATCCTTTCAGTACTCTGATTACCCAAACCCCACACTGGCAAAATATATCCCATTCAGCATAAGAAGTTCCTGTATATATCTATTTTATAAATTGTTTTAAAAAATAAAAATCACTAGTTCATTCTAGTTTCCACATAACCATACACCTTAAACTTGCATCCAGCTATATTAATTACTAGCTACAAAATGCTGAATCCTGACTGCCTTGCCCCACACTCCAAAGAAAAAGGGAGTAAACCAATTAGCTCAAGTGGTCACAAGTTTTCCAAAGACCAGACTAAGCAGAGGACGACAATATAGGAAAATTTCCAGGGGCAAGAAAAAACATTTCAGAATCAACATCATGCCAAAATGAATGAGTGACTATCACACCTGTAAAGGAAAAAAAATACCCGTCTTGCCCTTCCTGGAATCAGTTAGTACTAACACATCATTTAGGCACCCTGTGCAAAGCAAGAACATCACCAGCATATTAAGGAACTCTGCTGAATAACCGTTACCTGTGTGCCAATGAACTATTCTGACATTTACACCAAAAGCCTTTTTTTTTCCATTTCTGTGATGGAAGAAGATGCAAAAGTACTGACTACTCAGACTGAAGCTAGACAAAATAAGGGCATTTCTAGTTCTAGACAATAATCTGAGAGGTTATAAAGGAAGATTTGTTTCCCCTACTCCATCTTGGATAGGGCAGTTAAACTGTACTGATCCAAGAACTAAACTACCACCTCTCCCTTCCCAAGCAAGCATCAATATCTTCAAGAACTAAGAGCATCACACTTGGAACATCCCAAAGAACCACAGGGCACATTGTATAGACAACCGGTCATTCACTGGTCTCTTCTGACTGCTCTTCACTTGGTCTACACCCTCTTGAAACATACTACACCCACCCTCCAGGCATCCATCCAGAAGAGAGTGACAATCCTGAAGAAACTTCCCTTTTACTCAAGCATATTGCAGACTATAATCCTGGCACAATATGACAGCATAGCCTTCACAAGTTTCGTAAGAGCATGTCAACCCAAGAGCATCCACCTGTACTCCACTATGATCCACAGACCTATTTCCAGAAACAGCACATAACAGCCAAGCTCCCATTCCAAATAATCTCAATTTATGAAAGACTTTTGCCTGCTTAAGTAGAAAACTTGAATATATTGTATATTTTTTTAGCTCATCTCTCTCAGGCTAGGTTTCTTGGAGATAAGTCACCTTGTGCTATATTCAATATTCAGTAAGTACACATTTTCTCATATGTCACTGAGAATACTGCTACCAAAACACCTAATACAGCACATCCCCATCCCCCAATAAACCCATTCCTAGTTACTTCAAGTATTCAGTGTAGAATTATCTGAGGTTTAAAAAAGTTTCTTAAATCAACTGTATTTACCACTATTTCTCTTAATTACAAATCCTCCATCTGGTCAAAGAAACCAAATTTCAATAACAAATTCATATTGCATTTTTCAATGATAAATAGCCCCAAGCCAGTGCTGACAGTTGCTTGCAAATACTTGCTGCTATATTTTAGTACATACTGAAGTGTTATACACCAGATCAGTTTTAACTTGATTTTTTCTCTTCCCTTATCCTGTTTTTTTCCTCCTTCACTAAAAGCAGCTTTTTACATTTGTTCTTTGGTCTACCAAAGTACAGACCATACTCTGAGACCTCAGGAAGAGCCACTTCTGTTTGAGAGCTCTCTAGATAATTTAGTCTGATAAGGTGTATTTAATCTGGCACCATAATTTTGAAGACATTTATCTTAGCCTGTAGTACATTTCCTCCATATTCTAATTCAAGATACTTTCACTCATTAGCACTTATTCCATTGGCCGCCTGCAGCTATGACTGATGATGGAAGTAAATAAAACATTTTAAACACAATCAGTTTTCTCAGATGAAAACCTTATTTCTGATGATGCAGAGTAGCAAACCAACTCTTTCCGAGGTCTTCCTCTTATTTTTTCCCCCACAACTTCTTAAGGACATCATCCTTATGTTCCTTCCTAGTGTATACTTCCAAGTGTTGGCTTTTTTCTTCTGTCCCTACAGGTTTGTGTGATACTGTGTATCAGTTATTTGTAATCCAACCAAGCTCCCATTTTAGAATGGGTGATTCATGATATAGCTGTATAATGCCAGCAGATCCAACCTAGGAAAATGAGCACCTAAAAAGTCCTTATGCTTATTTTTAGCTTAAAAACCAAGCTCCCATTATTAAACAAATACAAAGAACAACATCTCCCCCCTTCCCCCGCCACAAAAAAAAAAAAAAAAAAAAAAAAAAAAAAAAAAAAAAAAAGCTACGTTAATTTTGTTCAAACATTCACACTGTTCAAACAAAAAACAGGGTGGACTCGAAAAAAAAGAAAAAACCCACAGAGCATCTATACTCCCTAAAACAGAGACAAACACTTATTGATGTTATTTTGGAGGAGGAAGCTAAGTTCCCTTAAGAAGAGGGGGCCTCACAGCAGTGACCCTTTTCAACACAGCTTCCTTTTATACCCTTCAGGGAGACACAAGGGTATTCCAATGTTTCATGGCAGCAAGTTAAGAGCAAGATCTGCAAGTGTGAACTGCTCACCTCTGGATCTGCTAGGCGCTGAGATAGCCCTACCACGAAGACAAGGTTCTTCTGTACAACCCGTACACTGGCCAAATGTTTGCGATTCTCTGATATCTTCTGTTTCCTCTCATTTTGTTTCTGTTTCTTTTCATTTTTTATCCTCTGCAGCTCTTCCTGGGAGAGTGGTTTGTACACTGCTGGATCTTCTGGATATGGCTAAACACAACAAATAGTATTAAAACCAACCAATATAAGAAACAACAGATTTGAAAGCCATTAATTATCATGTTTTAATTCAAAAATTTCTTTATTACACTGATTTGATTGTTAAGGCCACCCACATTATAGAGGTATATTCAGTCCCTTGGGGAAGGTAAACATCTTGCCCCTTTTCATGGAATTCTCCTATTTAAAGACATAATATTGATTTGGGCAACAGCCACATTCTAACCCAGATACCTAGTCAATTTGGTAAGATTACAAGCAGTTGCATGACAGCCAACACATCCTGTTATAATTTCGCTAACAGAGCTTAGTAAGGAGGGTGAAAGCATGCACTTTGTATTTATTGTCTGATACAAATCTGGGTACTTAAACATATTCAAGACTGAGATAAGAAATTAAAATATAAATGTAGTTTCAGTGGTCCACTAAGTTCAAGACAGTAACACTATTACACTATTCAAACTTTACATGGTTAATTTCTAGTGAAGAGACAGATTTCAACACAACTAATGCACAGTGACTTAACAGTATTCTTGCCATGCTTATGTACCAGTTTGAAATTTGGTCTCTCCCTCCCTACAATTAATTCCTCAAACAGACATAACACTGCATATTTTCATCTCAAAAGTATACAACAGAAGTACAAATGTTCTCAGAGTTACCTAGAAAGACTGCTCTATTCATGCTATAAAGGCACTAATTTGGCCTGGTCTTGCAGCCTCTGCCCCAGATTACTCCTCAGAGCAGTCCCACATTCCTTACCTGTCCCAGTTTTTTCAGACTGAAAAGTCAGGTCTCACACTGCACACAAAAAGCAATGCTAAGCACAAAAGCAAGTACATAAAATGTATCTCAAACAAAAAGAAGAGTTTCTAAACACCAAGAAGTAAAAAATGAGAAGAGTATGGGAGATGTGAATTAAGACAGAGATTTAAGACAAAGAAGCTAAGCTCAACAGTAAGTTAAACTAAGGTCTTTGCTTGCACTACCCAAAGGTTTCAGTGTGCAAGTCCAACAAAAATTAATTTAACTCTTTCCTGATTGTCCTGTGTTAATGACAAGAGTACAACTAGCTGTCATACTAAATAACCTGAGAAAAATCTACAGCAGATGAAAACGTTTAGGTTAAAAGCGTAATCTTCCTCATAGTTGCATGATGTTACTCAGAGCCACCAAGTGCTTAGACCTGACAGTCTTCTGAGTACATCCCCAAACAAACAAGATCCATTTTTCAGTTTAAAGTTCAGCATCGTTATGCTACACTTGAGATATATTCTGAAAATATGCTACAGTTGACTTGAGCAGATGGCATCTTACAGTCAAACATCAAGTCCTCTGGAACATGTTTTAGTATCACAAAGGAATTTAAATTTGTAAGATACTTTAGCAGTAGCCAAAGGTGTCCTTAATATGAAAACACAATAAGGACTCAAGTTACCCTTGAAGAACAGTCAAAACCATAACATTTCCTAAAAAGATAAGTTACTCAGAGTTAACACTGGATATGTTACATAGATTTCAGAATGTACTTGCTGAACACCAATGACCCACTAGTAAGGTCATTTGAGATTTGCTATAGCCAATTAATATCTTGTGTTTTAACACATCTACATACAAGGACCTCTGAGATGCAGAATAATTTTACACTTAAGGAGCTTCTCAAAGTCTGTATTAGTCAATCAGGCAAACTAAAGAATGTTGTGTATTTACAGAAAAGACTACTCAGGGCAAAGAGTGAGTTAACTCAGTTATCACAGAGTTCAGGTAGGAATTGAAAGAAAATTGCACCAGTATAACGTAGATACAGTTCCAAAAATATGGCTTGCCCTACATGAAGTGACGTCATATCATATCCACAATCCATTCTTTCAAAGATTAATTCCTACTCCACATCCCAGACTATGCATGGCAAAGCTTTCAAGAATGCTGCTCTCTGGTACTGTGCAAGAAATGCATTCATGGTCTTCAGTAGGTTCAGTAAGGTTCCTGAAGGTCCAAGAAAACTACAGGAAACAGTGCCAAAATTCATCAGCTTCTTTCCTGCCAAGTATAGTCAAATTCAGAGCACATTCTCAAGTAAGTAGCAAGTTAGGCAGGATGTTTCTTCTCTGTACAGCTATTTGCTGCTGCAGGTTCTGAACATCAGTCAGGAAACAACCTGGATAGCTCAAGCATAACCCTGCACAGAACACTTATATATCCAACTAGTAGTTTGTATTTCTACAGGAAAGCATAAAAACTCCTAGTAGGAACACAACTAGGCAGCAGCTTCAGAATCAGGGGAAAAGAAATGTCTCCAACTCAGCGGAAAGTTTGAGATTAGCTGAATAAGAATTTCAATCATTAAGTAGCGGCAGTAGTTGTTTTGCCACCATGGACAACCACACTTGTTTGAGCAACAGAATCTTCCAAAGTTCTCACTAGATACTGTAGAGCTGTATTATACACGTTTTGTATGCATATCACTCATATGACATGCATATAATGCTTCCAAGGAATAGGACTAGTTTGATATCCTGACTTGCAGGACCTGTAAATCAATCTGCATACACATCTTGAATCCCAAGAGTAACTCAAGCACAATTGAGAGGCAGATGATTTTCCTATCTATATATTGTGTGTGGCATGATAACAAATTAGGAGAAATTGCACATTTAAAGAGGGTGGAAGGCAAATAAGCACAGCATCAACATCTCAGAAACTAATTCTAAAAAACTTAGTATTAGAAATCATTTTCCTTTCAAATAAGGACAAAGTCAGTCTACAATTAGGAAAATAAATTATTTCATCTTCAGAGTCATTGCTTCCCACAGTGCTGAAGTTCATTAACTTGGACGATGGTTCAACTACAAACAGGTGCATGCACTGAAGACTGCTGGAACAAGCAAGGCGGATTGACAGCTGGCGTATCTCACAGCACCATTCACTATGTTGCTTATGCTGTCTAACCCTACAGATCAGAAGTAGAGAGGGGACTATACGTATCAGAAGCTCTCAGGTATTGCAACAACTAAAGTGGCAATGCTACTGACATGCCTACATTGTACTGTTTTTTAAACAAGATACTTGCTTAACATACTACCTCTAATGCTTTAGCTGATAGAGGATTTGAGATCCAAATGAAGTAGCTACCTCAAGTGTTCTCAGCATTGATGTATTTTCAGATGCAAGACATTAGGAGATACCATCATTGATTCACTAAAGTCTAGCTGACACCTTTCACTTAAGTTATACCAATGCTTTTCAGCAAAAACCACTGAGGTTCCCCAAAAAGCGTGACATCATGGAAAATGTAACCAAACTTTCTTTACACTAAGTGCAAGGCAGTCCCTACAAGGACTTCAGCAAAAGTTTGAATGTCTCTTTTGAAGTCTTGTTTCTCTAATCAGAGATGGCCCTTGATGAATTCTCAGTCTTCCTGACTAATTTTGTCTTGTTATTTAAGGTTTTTTTTCTTTCAGACTTTTTTCCCCATTTCCCAATTGTTGAAAGCTGAGCTCTGATTTATCAAGCACTTCGCCATTCCCAGATGGGTCACATTCCTTCCATATAATGGATGTACCAACATTTTCCACTTGTTGTCTTGCTACCAAGTAGGTCCTGAAACAAGAAATAAAGAAAGTCAAAAAGATCTATGAACAGTATACACCATTATACTTATATTAAAAAAAAAGCAAGCAATTTCCTATCTAGTTCAAAATATCAATTGTTGCACCAAACTATTCTGTTGTGGGATTAAAAGCGTAGGAGGAAACATTGACATTTGGAGACTGCATTAAGACCAAGAGTTCCTTTTACACAGAAGTAGTAGGAGAAACATGGACAAAAATATGCTTAAAGCATGTTAATTTCTTGATCATACATGTAGCAGTACACTATTTCTCTCCCTCTCTAACACACGGTGCTAGGAGAAATAAAGGTCGCCAAGTCAAGGAACTGGAGAAAAAGTCAAAGCCACACCAGAAGAACAACTGTGTATCAAGTTATATTATTTTGTGGAAGAGCAAAGTATTTAAGAAACATGAAAAAGCTAGGCTTTTTTGTTGTTGGATTTAAAAAGTGCAGGAACTGATACTAAGGTCTGAGAGTGACATGCCCTAATTAAGCAACTGAAATGGTATGTATTATTCACATGACAAACAGTACCTAGACTGCTGAATTTTACAGAAAAGAAAATAGAAATATCACTGCAAAGATAAAAATCACTGGCTTTACAACGAGAACCAGCAAGTCTGCTGACCTGGAAACTGGATTTTGGCTACAGAAATCTCTTTTGAAGACAGCATATATTCATTCTAATTTGACTAGTTAGCAGCTATTTCACTCACAGTTAAGAAATCAATTAACGGGAAAAAGAGGAAGCCTTGCTTACTACCTTATACCTACACCTACAACTACCTTACCTTGGCTACACCTGCAATTCCAAAGGGCATCAAGAACTCAAAGCAAGACAGTTCCATTTTTTTTTAAAGTAGATTTTTTTCAGTTAAATAGAAACAATTTCTATTTCTCTAGAAATAGACTCTATTTTCCAAGTCTATTTTAGAAGATTCAGACAAAGTTTAGAAAGTTTTTAATATGTTGATACTAATACCAGTTTCCAACCAGCATCTAAGTTTAATTCATACTAGCACCTTACTAAAGCAAATGTTTATGCTGTAATTCACTGGAGGAAACTTAAGACAAACTAAATCAATTGACTGCAACCACATGAACGTATTCTGCACATGCAGATGTTAAGCTATAGAACAGTTCAAACATGTACAAGTACTCTCTCCTTGGTAGAAGAAACCACAAGCTAACAACTTTTCAGTTAGAAGTGAATTAAAGAAGTTTAGGAAGATAATGGTATATATGGAATGCACAGTTAAGATCTACCAAACTAATGGCATGGGTGCCACCAAAGCATTTAGCCAAGCTATTTTATTACAGACTTCTCCAACATCTCCCCCAAACCCTTCAACCAAAATCCCTGGACAGGGGACTTGCTCACTGCTCCTCTCTATAAGATTAGTGCTCAAATCACTGGACAAGTCAGACTGCATTCAATAACATTGGCACAAATAGCAGATTTCTATTATGAAATTGTGAATAACATATTCATCCTTGTTTTAATATATGTTTATTCACAGTCCATTTTGCAGTAAGTATCCTGCACTGGTATACTCATCATAAAAATATGACATACCTGTTGAAACCATTGTACCCACTATAAACCTTCCTGCTAAAATTTTATTGCTTTGCCATGTTCTGTGCTTCAGCATTTTAAGTGGCCACAACCAATAGAACAGAAAACTGCTCAGATCTTTCCCCAGGAGCTTTACTATGCACTGACAGGGACTACTTAGACACACTGAACACAAATACACATACCTGATTCCTTCTGTTCAGCACACTTCGAAAGATGGCTTCTTCACTTATTTAATGCTGCAACTCTGTAGCTCAAGATGATTTAGTCCCAAGATCCTGGTGGGGGGCTCTGCACCACAATGTCTTTGTCTATGCCACAGAAGCAACGTCCTCCTCAGCCAGCCTTCTTCATGGCCACCTCTTAAAATCCAGTGATACAGCTCCAAACTGGCTCAAGAATATCTTGCAGTCCATGGATGAAGAAAGTACCAAGAACATAATCCTCATCTGTTATGAAAGGAGAGGTGTCCTTCCTCTCCAGGAAGGGTCGGTATGTTTCATTCCAACTGTAGCACTCATTCGAGCTTTCCTCATGAAACTGTTCTTCTGAGCAAACTGTATCCAATTAGGCAAAATATTTGCACATCCAATCAGAGGGCAGAATATTCCACATTTAAGAGTTCAGCTGTGCCAGTATCCATATTTCAAAGAATTCAGATACCCAAAGGCAGCGAATAGCACACTGCTTCTGTGATTCTCCAAATACATTTCACAAACTTCCAATAACAAACAAAAAGTAGTGTAAT
Organism: Corvus brachyrhynchos; assembly: GCF_000691975.1. Lineage (NCBI taxonomy): Eukaryota > Metazoa > Chordata > Aves > Passeriformes > Corvidae > Corvus > Corvus brachyrhynchos. The sequence continues at coordinate 7,952,315 of NW_008238664.1, forward strand.
AAATCCAGGAAAACAACGCGACTTAGACAAGGAAATCCCAGAAATCTCATGTTGTATCAGAAGAGTAGAAATTTTCTTGTACTACGGGAAATTACTATACAGCATGTGTCATCTACAGCAGGTATCCCAAGTGGAGAATGATTTGGCTGATGACATGTGGATCTTCCTTGTAGAACACAGAGCTCAAATATTGCAGAAAATTTGCAGAATTTTTTAACAAACATTGCTGTGGGATAGCTTTCAGGCTTGCAGAGGCATCCAAACACAGGTAAGCACTAATTGCTCTAGTGTAGCCAAAGCCCAAAAGAGCAGCAAGAAAATATGACTGAAAGTGCTTATAAAATACTGTGGCAGTGAATAGAGATAGTGAGACCAAGAAAGATTATCTGGCATCTGAAAAGGAAGCCGTAACATGAGACAGGAAGACAAGACAGGCATAAACTAGGGACAAGATAATGATTAACTAGTAGGAGAATGAAAAGACATAAGTAGCTGCAATTACAAGAAGAGAAAGGCCTGGCAAGAAAGTTACAATCAAGGGAAGTCATTAAAGAGAAGAAGATACTGAGAAAAAATTTTATTAAACACTGAAGGAAATAATGAGTTTAGGCAAAACACTAGAAGGAGAAATAAAATAATTCAAAGGAAATAACAGGCAACTCAATGAAGCTGAGGTTTACAGTTGTGTCCAACCAAAGTACCAGCCAGACACAGAGAGATACTAAGTACCACCTTCAAGCATTTGGCAACAAGACTAGAATACTAGACAAACAGACTTAGTCTAGGTTTTGAAATGCTTTAAAGTTTGCCATCACTGGGTATTGTTCCACAGGTTTTACACATTTAGTATCCACTAAAATATGGATTAAAAGCTCCAGTGCCACAAACACAACAAGCAGGTGCTTTATAAACTTGCCTCTCAGTCTCAGCTCTGTCAGTTTAGCTGAACCTTAGCTCTCAGCAAACCCCTGATGCTGGAATCCTCACTGTTCTTCCTGAAAATACTTTGTTAACACATAAACACCCCAACTCAAAGGATTTTTATTTTTGGAGTTCTCAGCATGCCTTGGTTCTGATCCACAGCTTCCCCTATCAACTTGGTTCTGAATTTAATAAACCAAGACTAGCCTCTTCATAACAGCTTCAACAAATATGCAGACAGAATCTGAAAGATCCAACACCTCACCCTTGATCTAAGCCATGACTAGATGATTGTTTCCCTTAAGGAAAAGGATGTCTTTGGCACCAACACAATGCAAGAGCCTTGTGATATATGCAAGACAAGCCGTTGTTCCAGGGATTTACCTTTCTGCAAGCAGGACAAAGTCCATTCTCATCAGTGCGAATACGATGCCAACAGAAACGACAGATTTGGTAGCCACAGGTGCAAGGGAAGAAATTGATATCATCAATTTCCAGAGGCTCCATGCAAAGAGGGCATTCCACAGGGTCTTCCTTAGCGTCAGGGCTGCGAGACATCTTTATATGTTCGCAGAGCAGCAAAAGTTTATAATAACTTAATAGACCAAGAAGGTCAGCACTTGAAGGTCTGCAAGAGGGGAAAAAAAAAGGAGAAAATATTATTAATGCTGTTGACAACTTTTCTTTTGTAACTTTTAACATTTCAGTTCTTCATCACTTTTCTTCTCCTCACACAAGTTACCTACTAATAGACAAGCTTTTGTCTTTAAATAAACTTGATTGTTTTTTCCTACTTACAAGCCTCACAAATAATACAAAGATGGTACTAGTGATGCATCCTCCCCACTTGGATAGACAAGCACTTTGTCAGTTCACTAGCCTGTTTGGGTTTCAAAATGTAGATTGCAAAGAAATCGGTGTACACCATACATTGCTGTTGTTCCACCAGCTCCTTTAGCTATTGCTTTCTTGAAGTCCTTTACAAATCTGAAATCAAATCCTTGAATGCAGGACTTAAACATTAAGATCAATTTATTCCTTTGCTCAGAGACGTGGAACAATGAGATTTGCAGTAACATTTAGGTCATCCATTCAGACTTGAGTAGGTTACAGAATTAACAAACAAAACCAAGGAAAGCTTCTTACTCAGGACAATTTGTTTCTTTTGTCTATCTCATTTTTTGGTCCAGAGACTGATCTCTAAGATCAGCCTCAGGACTACTTCATTAGCCAAGATTTTTCAGGTGCACATCTTTCTGTATGTGTCAAACTGACATTCAAGTCAATCATGCTTTTCATCAGCACCCAATTCACAGCAAAGCCAAAATACATGCAATGTGCTTGAAAAAACTCAAGTTGTAACTTAGAGTGCAGCCACAATAAGGTATTTCTGGACCAGAATTTTGAAGAAGACCAATATTCAAATCACCATTTTCTTAACTCATTTCCTGAATTCAGTCATTTGAGTATGCTTTATTCCATCAGTTTAAGGACGCAGCACAGGAAATTTACTGTCAGACTCAAAACAAGACACTTGGAGTCACCACTGAGATAACCAATTTGGGTGTTTTCTTCTTTATTTCATTTAAGTATCACTCTGGATATGTGAAATTGTACCTAATCTCAGCAAGCTGTCTCCATCTGCTGCATGACACATGCATGTAGATGGGGCAGAATTCAAGGGCAACAGTAGAATTTTTAGGTGGACCTTTGGAAGAAAAACTAAAAGCCCAGTGAGAAATACTGAAAAGATGTGACCAGAATTGATAGTTGGATGGTCATACTAGCTCTAATGAGTTACATCACTTCTTTAGAAGTAAGTGAGCTCTAAAGTTTTTTTAAAATCCAGAATTTTTTGCAAGCATGTTTTTCCCAAAACATCAGTAACTGAATTATAATTGAACCACACACTCAATCTGGAGTGTCCCTTTACTTTCCCAAAAAGTTTTCTGTTTCGTTTCTAACCAAAAGCTACTAGATTGTGTACTATCCAATATTTCTCCAGGCTTTTAGGAGCAAATCCAGAAACCAATTCTCACGTCCACCTACTTGAAGAAGAGTGACATTTAATTCTGTCCTTTGAAATAATATGACTGAATGTTTTGAAATCAAACCCTTGCCCACAGATTTCAGTATGGTCTGACGTTAGCCTTATGTAGCATTGATTTGATACTTTAACCACCCCCCTCCCCCCCCACACCAAAAAAACCAAACTGGTTGTATTTTTATCTTCCTCACCCCATACCATACTTCCTCGCATGAGGTCTATATTATAAAGCCCAAGAGGTTCCAGCTCAAGTTGGGACCCCCCCACCATACAGGATATGATCCATTTAGCATCAGTCCCTGTCTGCACACCACTTCAGGGACAGACATTCCTCTACAAGCTGCCAGGAAAGAACCCTGAAGAGGGAAAGCACACATACATGCGACCAAAGCACCATCCAAATACACAGCAGAGAGCATATAGCTTTGTATGGGAATGGCTGCATTGTCATTAGGTTAACCTGTAATCACAGGCTGATATTAGAAGCCCAGACTACCTGCAATTCCAACTAGTTTGGTAGGGAGTATATCCTCTAAGCACAAAGTGCAGTTCTGGTAAACATACACCACTGCCCTTGAGAGAAAGTTCCACTGGATGACCACAAAAAAGTAAGGATGAGAGAACAGTTTTTAGATGCTGTAAGCATAATTTCTCTATATAGCATGCAATAGCAGCAACACTCCTCTTTCTGACAGTCACAATGACTAAAATCAAAAAGTTAAACTTCAATGATAATACAGCAGCTTTCATTTCATTATCTGTGCTTTCATTCATGCATTTTCACAATCATTTTGACAGTCTCAAGACCAGGTTCTGGAATTTAGCCAGCATTTTCTACAAAGAACACTAGCAGGATCCGACCTGAAGGAAGGATTAGTTTGTTCAGGAGCTTTATCTTGTTTTTAAGAATACATCCCCACTGGCTGAAGAGTGGGAGGGACTGTTAAAAGGCCCCAGAACACCATATAAGCGGTTATTCTGCAGATAATACACATTTTTACAGTAGCCTGTAAACACTGCCTGTAAACTTTTCACACTTGTATAGCAGCAAAACTATAACAATATGAAAGTGACTTTAAACCAAAGCATGGGATAAACTCAGCAGATTTTCTTCAGTTTGGCTTTGACTTTGTCACAGATCTCCAAACAACAGGTCAGTAAGCACCCAGCATATTCCCTTCTACTGCATACTCATTCCACCACCTGCTCAGCAGCTCTGAGCCTACTGAAACACATCTAAGTAAAGCCATACTAGTATTAGTGAAGTCGTGGTTTAAATGAGCAGTTTTGAAGAAACTTTCACCACTACAGTAAAATTACTGAACTTACTTAGGAAGTTTCTATTTGGAATCTCCACTAAGAAATGTCATCACTTCATGTGGAAAAAAAACATGACATATTAGCTAGTGCCTCTGGGATATGCAGATGAGCTCTAACAAAACTGCAACATAATTAACATTTATGAGCTGTTTAAGTTAACACTAAGAGTTCAGCAGCTGCTAGCAATAATGTCAATAGCTTCCTTCAGTCAGCAAATGGCCCGTTATTTTACAACAAGGAGTAAGGAGCAGCTGTGTGCCATGTTTCTTGAAACTGAGGAAATATTTATTTACTTGGCCACAGACCATTCAAGCATCCCATTCAGAGATTCCCCACTGAAGTGTCTCCATTTCAGAAGGGTTTATATACCAGGATTTGTGTCTGAAATCTGCATCAGAACAGTGCTTGTTTTTTTCAAAATTAGAATACATGCATAGTAAGGCATCAATAATGCATTCTGCATATAGTTCATGCACTACCAAGAAACAGAGCAACTAGTCAGTTCTAAGGCTATTCCAAACAATTCCAGATTAACAGCGTGGGAAAAGTAATGCAGTGATAGCAAAAAACAAAAGGCAGTATTACATGTTGTACTTAATCCAGAGTATTTGGTCTTTGGGATCAAATACAGAGATTAAATTAACAGTGTCTCAGGAGAAGAAAAGGAGGAAGGCTGTGCAGGTGTACACATGCTTCACAAGCAGCTAGAATTTGTACATACATTTCCAAAACTTCAACAACTGCAGTCAAACATGGCTCCAACAGTTCCACAGTTCCTGTTTACAGGACACTACGCCAAAACACTCACACAGGGATGGAGCAGAAGTGGACAATGTCCAGCAGCATGTTTTAAGTGTAGTGATTTTGTAAAAGGTAATACCCTAACTACAGAAACATGAAGTTGTGTGCTTTATCCCTTCTACCAAACCAACTAATAAGTTCTTTTCCAAACACAGAGAATGGAAAAAAAGGAGAACTTTTAATTAACTTTGTAAAGTGCTTACTTAGCAGATGACAGCTGTGTCTAATCAGCTTCACCAAACAATTGTTACTCCCAATGAAATCCTCCAGATTTTGCAGTTGGGGAAAAAGTGATCCTACTGTTTGAGGAGGCTCACCTAAAAACAATTTAACTTCTAATATACCTAGTGATTTCAGTCCATTTAGGATGCAGGTGTTTGTTGCCTTTCCCTTTTTCACTTGAGGGGAGAAATTTTAACTTCCAGCAGTTTATCTTCCCTATTTAATTTAAAAAAGGGTCATTAAAAAAGGGAGGGGAGGCAGGGAAGGCAGGGATAAAAAATAGCTTGTTATGCATTCTTTTTCCTCAAGTTTCTCAGCAGTTTGAGGCTTGACACACACTCCATCTCTCTACAGCAGACATGAGAACATCTCCATTTGCTAGCAGTTCATTTTAGTAAACACATCCCTTAAAGCTTAAGTTCTCCTCCAGGAGGGCAGCTAGCTCCAGGGAATACAGATACATTCTTCTTCTCACACAATGGACTGAATCCAGCCTTGCTACTTGCTTTAAGAAAATACAAGTGTCACAGACAAAAGTTCTCAAAATCTAGTCATGAAAATACTCCTTAAGGACTCACATCCCAGAAAGTATTTGGAGACTTAGGGCCTCTTGAAGGAAAAAATACAGACATGCATTAGCTAATGTTTCACTTAAAGTTCAAACATACCTGACACTTGAAGTGAAACAGGTCGGAGTCTATGCACTGAACCTTTAGTAAGGACTCATTAAACTCATGCAAACAGAAACCCATGCTTTTTTTCATGGCCTTGTATCTCTTGAAATTCATCAGCCATGAGGAGTCTCAAAACCTCAATGAATGTAGATGCTTGCCTGCATAATGCTACTGGGAAGGCAGCTCCTCCCCCCACCAAGACCTCTGCTCCCACTGTGCTGAAGGATCACTTCCCTTTCTACATTTCACCTCTGTGTTGATCCCATATACAAGCTGAAGGAAGAAAGACAAGCAGACTACAGACAGCAACTGTAATGGGTTATCCCTTCCTGGAATCAGCTCTGTCAGCACAGCACTCTCCTTCTGGCCAGCATGGGGGCACAGTGGCTGAGGCACATTTGGACTACCTGCTCCCACTAGCGATTGCTGAAAGGAGAACAAAACCCACCTTCCTCAGACTCTGAAAGTAAGAAAGGCTATCACTTCATTGCATTGCAGTGAACACTGGAAGCTTTACATTAAAACATTTCATAGGCATGCTACAAAGAAAAGCCCATTTTTACTAATTTAAGCATGCAGCACTGAGGGAGATTCAGTGAGTTAGCTGATAACCCACATGGCAGAAAGTTCACATATGCACATCCCAAATCCACGTAACAGACACAAGACTAGATGTTTTTATGAAGTCATCCACACAATTCAGAAGAAATCTGTGAAACTTCTACAGATTTTTCCATCTCTGATTTGGTACCCGGGACTTGGCTGTCATTTTTTTGAGCCCTACACAAGAAGAGTGGTCCCTTTCTCGCACCAGCCGTTCACTCACATCAAAATACAGTGATATTTTACAATCACCCGGTTAGCAACACTGACATATGAGACAGCAGGAGTGCAGAAAAAGGGCTATGCTTTTCTGAGTTTTACGGCTCTGTTACTGACTGGGAACAAAGACACTTCAGTAGCAAGCAAGCAGGCTCCTGAATTCATCCAAGTTAATTTTCATTTGAGACCAACGAAAGTTCACTTCCTACTTTTATTTCCTGACTGTGCTGAACATTTAAAGCAAAATATACTACTGATTGTAAAATCATGCCCAGTAACTGCGAAGTCCATTTCCCCCCATGTCTTCTTTCTGGGATAATGTTTATTACTCTGTTTGTGATCTGCAGCTACATTTTGATCGCAGTACAAACAACATCTAAGAAAAGTTAAGATATTGACAAATACCCAAATATTTGGAAAGTATGACCAGGAATCAGGCAGTCATCGCAGTATTTCTAAAAACACTGTTACGTTGGCTAGGATTATCCCCAAGTTATTTAGCTCAGAGGTCAAAATTGAAGCCTCTAGAAACTCCCTGCTTTGTATCTCCCTACAGGTGCCTAGGGAGTTCACGCTCATGGTCTCAGACTTTGAATTCTGCCAGCATAAGCAGTTGTACCATCACTTGAACCAAAAGACCAAAACATAACTATCTTTGCATGGTTCATATTTAACTAAATCAATCCTCCATCTCCTTCATCACACAGCCATACTGAAGCTTGCTCCAGTATTGTGAAAACACAGAAACAAGCACCTACAGGTAGCAACTGCTCAAACAGCATATTCAGCAACAGGGCAAAACTCAACCAAAGAAATGACTAGAGAAGTTTCTACCTAATGCCCTCAAGGCAGCAGCTAATAACAAAAATAGTCAGATGCCACCTGCTAAATGAAAAGGGAACTAATCATTCTTTATAACCCAATGTGAACACAAACTATTTCAAGACAGTTATGTGGCAAAGAAAAAGATGATATGGACCTCAAAAAGATATTTTTGTCTCATTTAAACTGAACCAAGAATTGGTCATTATTGGCTTATTGTTACAGCACCCAGAACACTGATGCATAAAGGGCTACACACTGTCAGTGACATATGAATGCCAAGTAAGATATTATTTACTCAGATAACTTACTTTCTTACAAGTTATCAACAGAATCAAGACACTATGTTTTATTCAGAAAGAAAAAAGGCCAAATAAGATTCTGACAAATTCATCCATGAGTTCCTAAAACTCTGGACATAATTATACAAGACAACACTACCCCAGTGTAGGTCATCTCACTCAGTGAAATTAAAAGCATAACATTGCTCTCTAATTGTAAAAATTAACTTCCCACGTTCATTCACATTCAGTTCTAGGATTCCTTTTTTTTTTACTTTCTGCATGCCCCCAATTCTTTTTTGTACGTACAGCATCACTATATATAGACATGACATGTCTAAAGCATTTGGATAATGAGTTAGAAATGGGCTATACAATTATTAGTTTACATATTTTAAAAGCCTCTGTCACACACACAGACACCATGTAATATTGGTACACATGTTCTAGCATGGTTATTTCCTCCAGACAAAGCAAATGCTCAAGCAACAAATGAAACAAAATGGCTATACCTGTACACATTTGTATACAGCAAAGCATATATCACAAATTGTTGTCAAAGGATGTTGCAGAGACCGTAACATGTAAAACTAAAAAAAAATTTCTAAAAATCTGTCCCCTCCCATTAAATCTGAAATATGTTCCACCTGAACTATTCTGAATTCCCTAAATCGCTCATTACTGGGAAAAAGGGTACTACTCCCTTTGTTGTACTTTTTCTTCAGAGCATCTGCTACCAGTCACTGCCAGAAACATGATCTAGATAGACCAACTTGCCAATCACACAGCAACCACAGGTGGCTATTAAACAGGCTGTTTAGGGAATGGAGTATCCTTATGACACTCACAGCACTCCAGCATGAAACACTCACTTTGCAGTTGGGGTATCTACACATCAGCACGCCATAGTTCAATTTTTCCACAATGCTGTGTTCTATCTAGTCCCTATTAAGGTGCTACATACTCATACACACGATCTATAGATCAATTTAGAACTTAACTCCAAAATTCACAATGCGAAAAACTCAGCACACTGCCCCAAGTCACCACATCAACAATACCCCTTCCCTCCTTTGCACTGCCATTCAGGATATTCTTCCATCTTCCGTGACAGCTCAGCTCTCTGCCTATCTCCTAGGTAGTACTCTCACCATCTCCCACTTTCATTTGATCTCCTGGTGCCATTCAGGCTATTCACATTTCTGTAGGATGCCTTCACCCAAAAGATGGCAAAACCCAGCATTTTTTCCAGGCTTCCAGGGACCAGAGTTTTTATCAGTCCATTTCTTTCTTCACAGAAGAGGTGAGAACATGCCATTCTATAATGAAAGTTTCTTGTTCTAGCTTGTATTAGATTGCATACTTAATAATAATGGCAAATATTCTCAGATCCAGTTAGAAAGAACAGCTCAGGTTTGGAAAGCTCCACAGCATTTGAAGAGCAATGACCCAGAAATTCTTACACACACAGGAAAAGTCAGCCCACTTGAGGCTGTAAGACTGTACTTGAATATAACTCATTTGCATAACCCTGCCTGCAGCCATCACCTTCTGGATAATTTTCCAGAAGGACTTACTTTTGACCTGTTGCTCCAGCTGCATTAGTTCACACGGACTTAATATTCCAACTGGTCTGATCTGAAAGTCATATCATCACTGAAGAATCTGGCACAGAACACCATCAATGCAGTATGCTCAGAATAAAGCATATGATTTTTTAACTTGCATTCAAGGACAGTTCAGCTTTTACATTATAAAAACCTCCTGATTTGCATTTTCACAATGCAGCATGAACAAGACCACTGCAGCATCTTTAGAAGTCCTAGCCTGCCTATACAGCTATACTCCCTAAAATTACAACAGTTGAATTATCCAGTGCAAAAAAACCTGTAAGCAGTTTTCTTATTAATTCCTGATATTTATGTTATCCAAATGAAGGAAAAAGAATATTGAGTTAAAACACCTGCAAACATCTCCAGAGATTTAAGTATCTATTAGATAAATGCCTTCTTCTATAGCAAAAGAACTATCTCTTATTTGCTCCTGAAGAAGCAGGTACAGAAACAGTACTACACAAAGCATAACTAAAGAAACTAACCTGTCATCAGAGCAAAGGCACACTAAAAATGAAATTTTTCTCTTTGGATTTCTTACAAAAATTTTAGGATCTGTAATTGTTAACATGCAGCACTTTTGCTCTTGGGGGAACAGTATCCGGTAGCTAACACACACACACTTGTGAAATTATCTTGGGAATAATACTTGGAAAGTCAGAGCTGCTGGGGCAGGGGGGAAGAAGCACAGAAAAGGGGGATAGAAACTGATCACACCGAAGGGATGTGCATTCTTATTTGTAGCACCATGCATTATCAAGACACACATATATTCCTTTAGCCAATAAGAATTACCAAAATGGCTTGCAGAAAACTAGATATAAAAGCAAAGTCAGCATGTTCACAGGTTATGGCTTCTTTTCTCAACCAGCTAGTGTATCAGGAACCTTCCAAGCTCTTTAAATCTCCTTATGAACTGATGAGTTATCACAGCAATATTAAGTGATAAAAAACAGGAAAAGTGTAGCAGCCACTTATTAGTATTATCAAAAAACTCTCACACAAGACACACAGCAAGTAGTAAATTTTCTGTTTATGCGTAAGTGGGGGGATTGACCACCCCACATGCCTTGCCTCTAGTCAAGAGCCCCCTTGGACATTGTTCTTAATTTCACAGACTGTTTGAGATGCTTTTCTTGACTACAAAGAATACAAATCAATGTATGAAGTAACCTTTTTTCCCTGTTACCAAGACATTAATAAAACTAAGAATTATTCACTCTGAAGCTTAATAACACAGCAGAATACACTTCAGATCTAGGGTATGGGAGATCCAGCCAGGGTTAGTTACTACTCCTCAGTTTCCTTCCACAGCATCCTTGAAATCAGGAAAGCAAACTAAGACACCAGAAAATCTGAGACAGAAGAAATTTTAAGTAATTCTCAAAGTTCTTTATGTATGTGTTAAAAATTTGTTTAAAACAACCTTCAAAGAACAGAAAACAGTACTTCATGTTTATTTGTTTCCTCTCTGCCTTCTTAATTAAAATATTTTTATTAGGCTTTAACTCATGCAGTTGTCCAATATTTTCAAATAACTTGACCTTTACAGAGCAACAGAGTTATTATGCGACTTTCAAGTCATTTTAAACAGCAAACATGAACACAGTATCAGTCTAATTACTGATTTCTTAGCAACAACAGTATTAAGTCTCTCATGCTTTTCCATAATCCATGAAAGCAAAAAGACTTAGTTGGGTCGGAAGGGGAGAAAAGCACCAAAACAAGTTTAAGACAGAGAAAGAAAGCCTTATACAGCTCATCTATAGGTTCTGGATGAGTAGTGATTCCAGCTTGAGTGCTTCTGCTAATCAAGTAATAATGCAAAGCATTGAGCTCAGAAGAATAAAAACTCTTTGTTAAAGTCCATGCACTTCTCAGTGCCCACGATTCCATCTTGAAATTCACTGGCAGCTGATGCCAGAAATTAGAAGACTGGCATAAAGTATGCTGTATGACACACTGATTGACATGTCAACAGTCACAGAGTACTAGACTGAAAATGTTGTCTTATACTAGTAAAGCACAAACTATTACTGTATCACTTCCCTGGTCACAAACTGTGAAGCACTTATGTCAGTGCCTCCCCTAGCAGTTTATACTTTATGTCTAACATTAACTTAGGAAAAAGAAAAAATCATTTCACTCTGAAACTATGTGAATGCTTTACAAAGACTCCAAATCATCATCTGATTCTCCAGACTGTAGCTTTATTCCTCACAACTCAGTGTCCTACTGGATGCCATGAAGCAATGAAGCCTTCACAAGTCTTTTAAAGTACCAACTGTGATAATCAGAGTAGTTTGAATAGTACAGAAACAGTATCAGCCAGAAGCATGTCTCACTCCTGAAAGTTTCTAAAAAGACCTCAAAAGAAAAAAAAAAAAAAAAAAAAAAATTAAGGGAAAAGCAGCCTAATATGTATATAATAAAATCTACATTCTTTAACTGGAGTCAAAAAACAATGGAGAAAACTCCAGAGGTCCTTCTCCAAAGCTGCAACTGCTCCCCTGGAATGCTAACAGGAACCACACTTTTCTCACTCAAGACAAAGTTTCCACACCTAGGTCAGCCCTATGAGCAGCAGCAGCACATGGCTGCTAACTAGACCTCTTGCCTTTAACTGAAGAAGACCACAAGGGAGTAAGAAATGATGATATGATCAAAGCCCCACCAGTAATGCCCATACAAACCATTCTTGAAAAGATCAAGAATGAAGCAGAGATAGTAAAATTATTTATTCGAAAACTAGTAAACACTTTATATTTCTGGACCTAGAGATACAGTGTAGGAACAATAGTCAGCTGCTGCCATTCCTCTACATAGGACAGAACTCAAGGAAAACTGCTGGAGCAATAACAGCTTCTGACAGACTATCAGGCTTTTTTGCACTACACCATTTAAAGTACTTCCAAGTCTGAATCAAATATTTTTCCTTTTAGTGACTGATTAGATATGGTCAAACCAAGAGGAAGAGTTTGGGGTTTTTTTAAATCAAGTAACTCAGCAGTAATTTCTCTTCATGTAACTCACATCCCCTGACTGTGTTCCTGATTCAGCACAGGAAGAACAATGCCAGAATTTTCTCTTTAGGAGCATCAAGCCAAAGTTAATGAAGTTGCATTTTGAATTTTCAAGAAAAATACACAGTTTAGGAAAGAGAATGACAGTCAGTAATCAGTTACAGAATGCTGACATGTGAATTGATATTCCCAATCACTATTATAAAGATATTTGAATATATTAATGAATATATTAACCCATACCCTAGAACTCTGATTTCTTGCCTCCATTTATAACTTGTAAAAGCTCCAATGTGTTAGTACACATGGCCTGAAAAGTCGGCAGAAGTTTCTCCCTCCATACCTGCACATTCATTCTTTATCCAATACTTTTTCAATACAAGTTCTACTTGCTACAAATAAGGAGTGAAAATTTATAAAATCAAACATAATTAATGCTTGATCTATTTTGAAACAAACTTCAGTGAGGTAAAGAATACATCTCTTCACAAACTTTTTATGCAAAAGCTATAAATTCTAGTTCATATTTATTTTTAAAGCCATTTTGCTTAAGAGTTTGACTGGATTTGTCTCTACAAGTTTATAACTTATTTGCAGGTTTACTTTCACAGCATCTTGCCAGTGACACATGTTGATCAAGCAGCTGGGGAGGAACCCAGTTCTTACCTGTTGAGCCTGTACTTCACACAGAAAAGACAGGGAAAATATAAAGATTTTTATGTTTAACTTAAATCGAGAAAAGCTCTCCCACCACAACTTCATTAGAAGTCCTGAAGATGGTTACCAGAAGTTAGTCTGGTAACAGACAGCAGATACACCATGAAATTTCACAGCTCTTTGTAGAAGTACATGACGAAATTATGTTGAACTGCTGAGAAATATTCTCCTATTCTGATCAACAAAACCTATGAGAAGCTAATTTAATGTTACAAACTGCTGAATCAGCCAGGTAACCCTCACACTACATGCACAGAATTACAGCTGCACTGCTTTTATTTTCACGCTACAGGTACTACCTGACGCTCTCAGGACTCACTGTTGTATCACAGTGCTTTCATTTGCAAGACTTTAAAAGACATTATAAGCAAATCTACAGCAAAAAGCATTTCTGTGTCCAGCAATGCTGGGTATTACGATGGAGAAACATTTACCCATAGCACTGAGATACTGTCCATAAGCATGCTTTTCTAGACTCTAGGAACTGATAAAAAAATTGAGGAAGACATCAGTTACATCAAGATTGGTTTAATCTACTCATAAAGTAGGAGTACAGACATGTTTCTGTAGTATTACTTGAACACCATTATGCAAAAAAATGAGTTATAACCCAGCTCCAAAACTTTAGCATTCACAGCAGAGACTAACTCACTCACCTGCTGCTAGTATCCCTTGGAACAAGCTGCTTGTGACCATACTATTCTTTGTTGGTTTGCTTATTATAAATAAAACTTTTTTCTTGGCACAGCAATATCTTAAATAACCAGATCCAAGTACCTACTAATATACTACAACTTCATACATAATCTGTACAGCCAGCCACAATTGAAATCTTAAACATTTGAAGAAAATTAAGCAACACATCTACAGTCAGTAAATTACATGGCCTCCTCACTCTGCCTAATTAGAAGGACTCTCTTCTGTTTTTAACACTGGTACTGTCACTTCTCATTAGCACATGGCTTTCAACAGCAAAGAGGGCAGTTTTAACCTAAAGAGCAACAGAAGTAAATTCTGGAAAAGAGCAGCATCAAAATACACAGAGCTTGGAATTGCAAAGAGCTACAGGTACTGCTATGTATAAAACGTGCAGGAACACAAAAAAAAGAGGCCATATAAGCCCAGTTTCCCAGTTTGAGCACAGTTTGTTTTACAGAAGAATCACTCATTTCTAAACAAGGTCTATTATACTCAACCATTGCACTAGACATAAAGGAGACATCATACATTATGTGTACAAAACCTGTCTTGCAGAAACAGAATGCAAAGGGATGATGCTAACAAAGCTGAGATTACTGTAGTAACACCACCTCACAAGAAAACACCATGGATTTTCCCTGAAATAGGACTACACAAGATTTCAAGAGCAAAGGAGAACTTGTAAGAACATAGTATTATCTATGGATTAGGTTGCTATTGAAACAATCAAAGTTTGAAACTACAACAGAAAACTCATACCATTGTTAAGTGTCACATCCCTTATATTCAGTGTCAGCTTTCAGAATATATTGGCAAGTATGTTCCATTCCTGGAAAATTTACAACTCATTCCTTAATTATATTAGAGACCAATGAAAATAGACTTAGGAGGCTGATTGTTTAGATCTCAGTAAAATCTGAAAGCACTTGTAAAATATTTCTTACCTTTCTACAAAATAAGCTGAATGAGTTTGCTTTGTAGCTTTCCACAGAAGCTGAGATCCTTGCCTTTGCAAAAGGTAGGTTTACCACATTAAGGCTTCACACCATTCAACCTAATATGGCTAAAAGATTGTGGAAGCATTAAAAAAAAAAGCAAGTGGGGGACAGAAAAACTCAGTATGCCATCATGACTTCCATAAAAAGCTGCAGCTTTCTCTGAAAATCCTTGGCTTGATTATTACTGCCCTTTTCCCACTATGGGGAGAAACACAAGTAGAAAGTTGCCTTGCACCAGTAACAGTGCAAACATTTTTTGTTTGGGGCCAGAGATGCAAGTCTCAGAAAGAATTTTTTGGACTGTATGCCTATATTGGCTACACATTATTCTCAGGGACAACTAAAAAGCTCTGTTTATTGTGGTCTATTACAGTGCCAGACTCTGCATGGCCAGCACAGCGATAATCACCAAAAGTCCTCAGGGCTGAACATTGCCAAAAGCTTCACAGTCCTCTCTAGATAAAACGTCAGGGACAGAGATTCTAGAGAAGTCTCAAGGTAGTAGGTCTAGAATACTAAATACAGAAAGAACATCCTTGTTTCTTGATCAGTATTGCAATCCATCATAAGTCTTTCAGCAGAAGAACCCTTTCTCTTTGAAGACAGTGGTCATGAAAGCCATCTCTACAGGCTCAGGAAGGCTTTCCTAGCATTTTTTATAGAGAAGCTGAACCCATACAAAAATGTATCAAAGCAGGCCACCAAGAAATAAAGTTACAAGCTGCAGGGACTTCCTTAATAAACAAAAAGTACCTGGTGTTTTATTCAGAAAGCCATCAGTACAAAACAGCAATTTGAATGAGCAATAGATTCCAAGCAAGCCTCACACTAAAAGCAGCTATATTATCAATCCATCGCACACATCAGTTTAGGATCAGTAATTCCTAAATTGAGGCGAGTCAGAACCAAGAGGTGACTGCACCCTTATTTCTCCTTATTCTTCCAGCAGCCCGGGCCAAGTACAACAGCTACTCAGGACAGATTTGTTTAGTGTGTCCAGACTGGCATACAATATCCTTAAATACAGAATCCAGTGAGCAGCAAAATAACATTCTTTTCCCTTGCTATGACCACATGTTTGAGATGTGCTCTTATTGACTCTTGTGCTTTGGTTTTCAGAGCTCAACCATTTCTGACTACTCTTCTGACAGTATCACTCTCTTTTCATTACAACATTCCACTTAGTAAGCTTCATGATATTTGAGTCTTGGACATACAGCATTACTCACACATATCCTAAAAACTGATTCTCTAAAAACCAACTGACATTCTGAGTTTGGAGGAAAACAATTAGCAAATCTAATTTTAAAAGGGAAAATGGCTAGCATATATAGCTGTTATAAATAGCCATATACCCCTGCTAATCAAGGTATTTGAAGAATATGCACACAAACCTAAATCAGCCCAGCAGTTGCATTCTACAAGAAAAATAACCCACTCAGTCTGTTTTGCTGTTCAGAATTTCTAGGAATCAGGAGGCCAAGTAATAATGAACCAGAATGAAATACAAATGTGTGCTTTTTACATTTATGCTTACTGTGGGTACTGACTACAGGACAGACAGCACTGGCTGTCTTTGACATGCAATATATGTTAGGAAAACAGTTAAGCACAGAGTCTATTTTGATGAGAAAAAGTTTTTCAAAATTAAAGACACAGATGCTCCATCTGAAATGTGTGTGCAGAAATAAGAAAATAAAACAATGGGTCATATTGCACTGCTACTTTTGTGTGGGCCAGTGTGTGATTCCAAACCTATAATAGAAACTTTACAGCATGGTTTAGTCTTCATCTGCAAGGTGTGGAACAACAATTAAGTGTTTTAAAGAGCAACCTGAAAACCCATATTACTGTTCCTACATCAGAGTGGAGTGGTTTCTGCTGTCCCTAACAGCAAATGCCCGCTTTCAAAATGGAAGTCACCACTTAGCATTAGATTTACTCCCTGAGTTATACAAAGATATTTCTCAACATTTTTCCAGAGGACTTGGGAGAGGGAGCAGGGGAATATATTATTCAGGGATATGGCACCCAGGCTATCTGCTTCCTGACAAGGAACAGGTTACACATTCCAGATTCTTTTAATACCCATCTACTTAAGGGCCAGATCCATACAATAATGAAGAGAGGATAAATTAATCTGTACAGACTAAGACCACATACAGTATCTTTTGCTCCTCTGACTTAATAAAATGACAGATTTTTATCTGCTTTAAGACAGGACATTTGTCTTTGGAAGAGGTTAGTGTTTTATCCTTAGCTACTGCAACAGAAAAGGCTTGTGATCAGTATTGTGCATACAGATAGGTAAATCAGATGTTATCAAGAGTTTATGTTGATAATATAATGCACATGGAAAGATGCTGGTAGCTCCGACTGCCTATAAAGCATTACTATGGCTGTAGATAGTTAACAATGAATAGTCAGGGTGAATAAACAGCACCTTTGGTTTTGTGGTGTTCTCCTGCCATTTTATTTCCATTCTGTTTATTCATATCTGGTTATGTATACAGGTTTTGACTACCACTGTTCCCAAATTTACACTAGAATGTCAGTCAGATTAATTCCCACCTCTTATACAAACAGCAAAGCTTTGGAAAGGGATGAAGTATTCCTGCTACTGCTGGAACATCAGCAACTCAATTCCCTGACCTTGTGGAAGGAAACGCTCATTGGGTGGAATAGGTAGTGCAGAAAAGAAATCCACTTACAGAGTAATAGAAAAGCAACATCCTCTCCCAGGAGGAGGAAAGCATGCCAATGTCAGTCAGTGGCAAGGACATGCTTCCCACTGCCCCATTCCTTAGGGTAACAGATTACAACAGCTGCCAGGTTAACTGCTTTCTCTGTAAGGCAAGAGCTCCAAATTGACCACACACAGAATTTACATTATTTCTCTTCCACAGGGAATCTCAAGGTAAAGAACTAGGTTCCCAGTAACCACCTTTCAATAAAAACTCCACAGTTTAGTTTTTCAACTTTCATATGAAAATAATTTCTATGAAAGATTGAAAATTGTTCTGAACACTTTTAAAGGGGCATTAATAATCACAGAGATTTTAAGTCCTTGAAAAACATGGCTAAGCATAAGACTAAGAATGCTAGAGCACACAGAATATTCCCTCTAGATTAAATTCATAGCATATAAAAAAGCACATCACTATGCAGAACTAAGGTATTCAACATGAAGTCACAAGTCACTCTGCTACACCTGAACACAGAGGTACTAAAGACAAAGCATGTGCCCACAGCAGTTTTCCTTAAGCAGGACAGGGATCAAGGACAGCCACAAGAAAGAATGCAAGTGAACATGAAGGGAAAGAAAACTTGTCTCCTCCTAGCACTGCACACCTCTGCAGAGTCCTGAAACTGCCAAAGATGAAGAAGCCATATCCTTGTGCCTTGCAAACACGCCTACATTCATCCTATTCCAAAGAAGCCACAACATTTGTAGGCTGAGATTGCATCTTTTATTAAACCAACACATATAATGAACTAGTATACTGGTATAACACAAGATACAATCTCTGCATCTAATAAGATGCTACTTCTGCAGCCCTCTTCTTGGACAGGGGAACAGCATGACAAACTCTACTAAAAACTCAGTAATTACTGACTGATATATTAAAGGTCCTATTTATAACTTATATTCAGCACTTGATCCAAAGCTACTGTCCCAAATTTTCATCACTATTAAAGATGATAAATTTATCTTAGAGTGTGCATAAGAATTAATAGTAATTTACCTTGTTATTCTCAGTGAACAGCAAAAGGAGAAACATTATTTGGAAAGTCATTAGATTAAAATCAACTACAGCATAGCAGAGAAAACCAATAGCTACACTTGGGGGATGGGAGGGGTAGAAGAGATCTTTTACAATACTCTTGGAACATACACACTGTAAGTGATCCACTATAGCAGAGTCTTTTCAGACGAGGTGAAAGGAAAAAACCAGAGCCTTCAGCATATTATGACTGAGCAGTAAAATAAGTATCTTGCATCAGTTTAAAAGGAATCAAAAAATCCCTGAAGTATCTATTATACAGTCTTTACAGTGGCTGTAATAGGCAGCATTATCATTGCTGAACATCTCAACTACATCTGCTTCCTATTTAAATGTGTTTACAAATTTCACATTTACTCTTTTCCCACATATCAACACAAATTTGGGGTATAGGTGGCAAAATTCATTACATACAGGTATGTAAATAATGCCGAGTATTTTAGGCACAACTGCAGCAGTGTACTGCTAGAATTTATTATCACTATGAATTTTGCACAGAAAAAAAACCTAACTTACAAAAGCTTAAACTGAAAAGTTTATTTTACTGCTCTCCACAAAACATACAGGATCTGCTTCTCAACTTTCATCAACCTTTAAAAGCCATTCTGTCTTTCAGAATTGTTTTCTTATACTAATTATCTATAAAAGGACTATGATGTAGAATTGAACAAAAGTAGCCTTCCACCCTACGTTTCAAAAAAGCTTACACTTGTTACAAATGTTGCACTTGCATTTTTAGAAAAAGGCAGTATTATTTACATTTTATTTTCAATATATCTAGTAGCAGTTAAAATACAGATGTAATTCACTGGTAAGTTATATAGGAGGGAAACAAACAACCCACAACAGAAAACATTTTGTTATGTTCAACAGTTCCAAGAAAAAAAAAAAAAAGGAAAATAAATCATATACTTAGAGGAAGAGCTCGTCCTTCATCATCTCTGCTCTTAGAACAGAAGGCCAAAACTTTGCAGAGCACTAGTTCTTACAGTAGGCACTGAATGTTTTAGAATTGTGACCTTCCAGCAGGCACCTAGATCCAGCTCAAAGTTGGTGACCATCATACTGTCCTGGTTCCAGCCAGGACAGGGTTAATTTTTACAGTAGTCAGGAGGGGGCACTGCTATGACACAGAGGTTATTCTATACCATTTTCCAGGGATAGGAGAGTCCATCCCTTCTGGGTCACACAGTATGGCAGACAGAACAGTCAGGGATTGTCAGGAGTTTCCCAGGATGAGCAATCACTTGTGAATCATTTGCCTCTTTCTTGCATCCTCTGTCATTTGTGTCGTTGCTGTTACTGTCCGATGTCTTATCTCATTGCTGTTTCCAGTAAATTCTGATCTCAACACGTGGTCTTTACCTTTTGTGCCTCCAGTTCTCCTCCCCAGCCTGCTGCAGAGGGAGGGAGGAGTGAGCAAGTTGCACATGGTTTGGAGTATTTCAGTGGAACACTAAATTGCAGAGTACCATTTCTACACCACAACACACATGCAAACTACTCACTACACCTCTCAGTTCAGGTATGCGGCACTCACAGTACCCCACAGTTTGCCTATAACCAACTAAGTTATCACCCATGGAGAGAAACCAAGGAAAGGTCAGCATGAAGAATGAAGTACCTTTGCATTCCTCCAGGCCAGAATTAGCGTATGATTATTTACATTACGCCTGCTAAACTTCTGTGACTGACAAAGAGCCAAAGAATAGTACTAGACACTCAAAAAGCTCTCTCAAATGCTTCCTTTACAGCATTCTATAACCTTTATAGATGTATTCGTTCATCAATCCCTAATTAGTCTTACTTTGCAAGTGCCACTAAACCCTCACAAGTCTTAAGAGTCAAAAGAGTGAGAATTACTGTCCAGTGCTTTGTTCTTTAAAGGAAATACAAGTGCTAATTGAAAAATTAACTGAAAAATTACGTGACATTCAGATTTCACCTAAGAGCAATACTAACATAACAATGGGTTAGTTTAAAAACACTTTTCTAATTACCCAAACAAAATTCCCAAGCCTGAGAAAGAATACCTGCAAAATCTAGAATAACTAGTGCAGAGGACATTACCTGTCAGTACAATGCGAAGATGAAGATAATTGCTAGGACCAGTTTTTCCTTCATACTCCTAAGAGACTCTGCAGAAGATATGAAACACCATAATGTGCTCAACACCTAATTTTATCATTCATTAGGGGCTCTATTCATAGTCCTGATCATCCCAAGGAAGCTACCTAAAAGTCTTAGACTAAATTCTGCCATAAAATAAATCATACTGTACTTGCAGTTATAAATTGAAGAAATTATTCTGGATTATCAAAATTGTGATTTTCAGCCAACAGAAGTAAAGTATGTTTCTCCTGCTTTTTACATAGACACAACTACAGAAACAAACATTTAACCAAATACAAGACTGTTGCTGTTTTTGGGGCTTTTGGACAGAAGTACCTAACCTGAAAGACAAACAAGAAGAACTTTACAAGGGAGACTGGAATAAAAACACCCACCATCACCCCCCACACACATACAGTCCAGCCCAACTTCAATACTAAATCACTTTTATTCCAACACACTCTCAGTCTGACTACAGCTGCAGAAGGGAAATGTCTGCAACTGCAGTACCATGGACAGTGTAAGGAAAAGCTCATAGAATATGCTGAGTTGGAAGGGACCCATCAGGATCATTGAGTCCAACTCCTGGCTCAGCACAGGACACCTCAAGAGTTGTGCCATGTGCCTGAGAACATTGTCCAAACGCTTCTTGAATGTGCCACTGACAACTGTGCAATCCACAGATTCTATCCCTTCCGTTATAAACAATGCCACACTCCCCATCCCAACCTCTTCTGCCCTGCCTATCCCTCCTAAAGAGCCTGTAACCATCCAACAGGGCACTCCAATCACAAGACTCATCCCACCAGGTTTCACTTATGCCAATATCCAATCTCTGGGACTGGGCCAAAGCTTCAAGCTAGTCTTGCAATTGCTCCTCATGCTGCCTGCATTGGTGCAGAAACTTTTCAGGTGTGGTACTTTGTAGCCAAACACATCCTGAAGTAGATGGAGGGATCCCACTAGTACTCATTTGCTCAAGTTTTGGCACACCATCCCATTGCTCAACACTGATGAGTTTTTAAGCAACCAGCTTGAACTTTAAGAAAACAAACATCCTGTGTCAGTGCAAGAGATTCAGAGATTCTGCAGTACATCCATAAGCTTCAGTATTTATATCAAGGAGTACCTTTAAGTTTAAAAAAACCTTCCTGCATTTCCACTGAAGCCACACTATCTGCTTTAAGCCTATTAAAATAGAATCAAAGAATGGCCCAGATTGGAAGGGACCTTAAAGATCATCTAGTTCCAACACCCCTAACATGAGCAGCGATACCTTTTGCAATAGACCAGGTTGCTCAGAGCTCCATCCTTCCTGTCCTTGAATACTTCCAGGAATGGGGCATCCACAGCTTCCCTGGGCAACCTGTGCCAGTGCCTCACCACCCTCACAGTAAAGAATTCTTTTCTAATATCTAAGGTAAACCTACTCTCAGTTTGACTGTCACTACATGATGCTGCAAAAAGTCCCTCTCCACCTGTCTTCTAGGCTCTCTTCAGGTACTGCAAGGCTGCAAACCGGTCACCCCAAAGCCTTCTCTTTCCTGGGCTGAATAATCCCAGTTCTTTCAGCCTTTACTCACAGGACAGGTGCTTCATCCCTCTAAACCTCTTGGTGGCCTCCTCTGGACTCGCTCCCACAGTCCCATGTCCTTTTTGTGCAGAGGGCCCCAGAGCTGGGTGCAGCACTGCGGGTGGGGTCTCAGCAGAGCAGAAGGGCAGAATCCCCTCCCTCACCCTGCTGTCCAGCTGCTTTGGATGCAGCCCAGGATACAATTGGCTTTCTGGGCTGGGAGCGCACATTACTGGGTCATGTCCAGCCCCTCACCCACCAGAACCTCCAAGTCCTTCTCAGCCAGGCTGCTCTTGATCCCTTCATCCCCCAGCTTGTGTTGATACTGGGGACTGCCCTGACCCGGGTGTAGCACCTTGCACTTGGTCTTGTTAAACCTCATGTGAGTTTCTAGGCTCATCACTGATTTTTAGTTTCAAGCTCTAACATGGACAATTTTATACTCATGAAATTGAGGATGGTTACAGTTTTTGCTACAAATTCATAAAATAATTCTGGTTGGAAAGGATCTCTAGTGTTCTCTATTCAACCTTCCTCTCGAATCAAAATAGCAAAATAAGTCTATTATCAAGTTGGGCATCAAAACATTCAAAGCCAAACACTGCAGAAGCTCTCACCTGTCCCAATAATTGCCCCACTCCATAGAGAAACATGTTCTTCTTAAATTATTTTAATGCATGCCTGCTGTCTCTTGCCTGCCTTCCACACACCACTATAAAGAGCTTGGCTCAGTATTCTCAATAGCCTGCCCACAGGTACTCCAAGGAACCATTAGTTCCTCCCACTTCCCAAAGTCTTTTCTTCAGCCTAAGCAGAGAATTTTAGCAAACTCTTACTTCTTATACACATCTGCTAGATTTAAACTCTTCCAATACAAATACAAAGTTTTGATCCAAAGCAGCTGTTATCTTTATCCCTGCACTTTCCCACATACAGCTGCAGGAACTAAGACCTCATAATAAAATCTGGTTTAGTACAACCTAAAATAAGTTAATACACTGCCTTTCTGGGCTCACTATAACCCCTCTCTAGGATGCACATCAACTCTAGAGACCAACTCCTGTTCAGCCTGCAGCTCCGTTTCTAAACTAGAATTAAAAGTTATGGAAGAACGTCTAAAAAAAACCATCATACAGTTGAATGAAGAGCTGTAGTTTTACAAGCTCATATTTATACACACCCAGATACCTACGAAGATAAAAAGATGCCCTGAACTGAAGGGGGCAGAAAAGACCAAACCAACAACCAAGCCTCAAATATATCAGGAATGAGAAATAAATCAGGAAGGAGAATAAGGGTACATTATTAGGGCTGCTGTCTAAACCATTGATACAAAAAAAAAAAAAAAAAAAAAAAAAAAAAAAAAAGGTAAAAACATTAACAAAAGCACCACAAGCACTCCAGCACCTGGAGCAAATTTCTGGTAAGGTATAGTACCCTACTGACAATTACATGCAGAAGTTCCTGTATCAGTCTTCCCAATCCTCCAAAGCTACTTATCAGATTGACAATAAGATATTTCAGGACAGCAACAGCTCTTCAGAAAAAGTCCCCCACTCTTTGACGAAGCAAGTAACATCAGGAATTATTAACCACTGGAAAATCCAGGTCATGACCAGTAAAATCAAGAAATCCCAGAGACAGGGGAAGGAGTGAAGAAGAAGAAACGTATCCAGAGATTTACTTCATACCTCCTATCAGTAAATGATACATGTTCCAGCACTTACTTCTCAAAAGAAAAGGTTGGGGGGGGAGGCGGGGACTACAGATACTGGAAGAAGCAGTGATGCTTCCTTAACAGAAAAAAAGGAATCTGATCCACAGACCTCCACATTTCTCTGAAAAACCCACACTGTATTTCATTCTCAGCTGAAGGGGAGCAAGTAAGTCAGAAAAAGTTCTGTACTCCTCGTCCAGCCTATTAAAAAAAAAAATCCATACAAATAAAATAAACCCTTGCACAGGTTTAAAATTATTCTTCAGAATCCTTGAGAAACTACCAAAGAAACACACGGAACAAGGAAGATTTGGTCAGCCTCTTCAATCTTATCCTAAAACTTGTGAAACAGCAGCCACTGCCCCCAGATTCGTGCTCAGCCATTCTCACTCAGTATCTTTACAATCACAAGTAGAAAAAAGCAAACTTGAGTTTTACAAAAAGTTACAATGCTTACCCTGCACTAGAGTCAGGAGAGGCAAGTCAGTTTAAGCCACAGGTAAATGAACACCGAACACCTGGGAAACAGAACATTACTAGTTGAATAACTAACTGGGGCCCCCAGCTTAATGAAGACAAGAAACTGTTTCACCAGGTGCAGAGAAGGGCCATAGATGAGCAAGGGGCTGCAGTATCTTTCCTATGAGGTTGAGGTTGTTCAGCCTGCAGAAGAGAAGGCTCCAGGGAGATCTGGATAGCAGCCTTCCAGTATCTAAAGGGGACCTACAAGAAGTATGGAGAGGGGCTCCATCAGGAAGCGAAGTGATAAGACAAGGGGTAAAAGTTTTAAACTGAAACAGGGTAGATTTTAGGAAGAAATTCTTCACTACAGGGGTTGTGAGGCACTGGAACAGGTTGTCCAGAGATGTTGCAGATGTCCCATCCACCGAAGTGTTCAAGGACAGGCTGGATAGGGCTTTGAGCAACCTGGGCAAGCGCAAAATGCCCATGCTCACAGCAGGGGTGTTGGAATGCGATGATCTTCAAGGTAATTTCCAAACCAAACCATTCTGTGATTCTATGAACTTGTCTACACTTTCCATTCTAAACCTAAGGCAACACAGAGATGCATTAGAATTTAATTGCATTTAGGCAGTGCTCAAGGCAGAAAACCAAAATACCACAAATTAAGGCTGTGATCCTACAAACATTTAAGTAGTAAACTTTACCCAGTGGAACAGATCTACCGATGATAATGAAGTTATAGAACATGTTTGAAAAAGAGAAATAAACTGTCTGGGTTGCAGTGTATTCTATCACCATCCTCAAGAGCTGTTGAAACCAGGTGGGGCAGTGTTTCCTTGCCTCCTCCCCCCAGACTATCTTTCTGTTAATTGCCCATCATTGTCCTGCCGCCTGACTCAGAGATAACTCCCTCTGGACTATCTTCTGTTAATGAGCCTAATCAACACTTTGCCTCATGACTCATTACCCCATTGTGAGATGCTCCACCCAGAGGGAGGAACCAAGCATCCCATCGTGGATATAATCTGGGACTCTGAACACCAGAGACAACCCTTCCCACTGGATTTCCAGAGGACAGGAACTACACAGCAACCATTGGACTTTCTGAGGAAGAGCAGACTCTTTTACTATAGGATCACTGCTTCAGAGGACTGCAGCCACCATTCTACCAGACTGCTACCACCACCCTGCCTAACAGGGTGTCAGGTTGTACCTTGACTCTGTCAGTTTGAACCAGTGTTTTCTTTTACTTTTTTTTCCTTTTCTTTAATTTCCATTAAATTGTTATTCTGACTTGGTACCTCCCACTGGTTTGTTTTCAAACTAGTACATAAGCCTACATTTGCAATATTAGCTTCAAAAATGTAAGTTTTATTATAACAATTCCCCACCATGAGCACTGCTGTTACACAATGTAACAGTCTCAATATGTAAATACACAAGGCATAGTGGAACTGTAAAGATACAACAGAAATTTAACACATACAAGTCCATTTCCACTTTAAAGAGACTACAGTCACACCAAGGTACCTACACTTGGAAATTTTCAAGAGTAAAAAAGTAAGTAAAGCATTAGCCCCTATAGCAAGTAACTGCAAAGCCCGATGGAAAAAATAAGTGAGTGAACCATTTCAGCTTTTTCTTGATGTGTATCCGGGAGGTAAAGTCGATTCCAAATATAGCACATGTCCTGTGCTCAAATTTGTGGCACTATCTGAAAGTAGGTGGAAATGAGGCCTGTGACTTATTTCTTGTTTCACAGTGAAAATGACAAAGGGTGAAGCTTCTCTAAAATCTGAAATTCTAGCACCTAATTCAAGGCAACAAAGTATGTCTTTCAGCAATTTATAAAACAGTTGGATAACATCAAAGGCACATCTAATTAAAATGCAGTATCAAATAAATCCAATGATTTATCAGTTCTATTAGCTGAAGAAAAAGATCAAGTTAGAGTTCAGCATGGAAAATAAGAATACTATGCTTAAGACATCATCTGCTTCAGACGAGCAGGATGCTATTTCAGTAACATTCACTGACATCTGAGTCAACAGAAAATAGTAAAAACATCTACCATGTCACAGTCACACTCAATCACAGTTTGGGGTTGGTTTGGCTTCTACAGAGAACACTTAGAATTTTACTTTACTTTCCATTCTGTAATTTAAAAAATTAGATTTACATCAAAAAGCAAACCAATCATTTAATGAGAAGCACAGAAAAGCTTCAGAGAGTGGAAGAGCCTTCATATGACTCATACTCCACATACCTGCTAGAAATCCAGAAAGGTAGTTGCTTTGTACAATATTCACTCACATCATAAATACCCATTCCCACATATCTGGTACACAAGCCACAATTGCCTACTTGTGCTCTTCAAGGAAATACATATTTGTTACTAAAAAACAAAGTTGAAAAAAAGCAACACGTGCATTGAGGGAAGCACCTTTATCCCAGCGAGGAACAGAACAGAAAACTGCTTGAAGATTATATGCTGTAGTAAACAAATTTTCTAGACAGACACATAAAAGCAATTGCCATAGAAGAAAAAAGGAAAGGGAGAACAATGAGAAATAACAGCATCAGCTTCCACTAATTTAAGCAGGATGTGTAGTACTGGTTTTATATAAATTCCTTCTACTGCTACCTCCATTACCTGGAGCTGCATTAACTCAGGCAGGTGAAGTTAAGGAGTCATTTGGTACATACAAAGTGCCGAATGGAATCCCAAACAATTTGTCAGACTGTGACAAATATATGTTATAAAAAGCACAGAAGTTCAAGTTGACTGCAAATACACTTGCCCAACATATCTTTTAAATGCTGTGACTTTTTAATACTAAGAGACAGGTCTGAGGTTTTACCAGCCAAGAGCAGCTGAATGCAATTCCTTTGGAGAAGCCTAAGCCCATATGAGATGCAAATTAACCAAAACCCATACGAAAATTAAACAACTGCCTTCAGAGAACAAATAACTGGTTGACAGATTTAAGTTTCTTTAAAAATAGAAGAAACAAAATACAAAATGAAGACATTAAGGATACCTCAGAAACATTTATGCTGATGTCAGCTCTGGGAAGATGCTCTCTGATATCTGACTTTAAATTTAGTAAATAAAAAAAGTAAAACAAAAACCCAAATAAAACACAGAGTGACAAAGTAACACTGAGTCCATCTCCTTCCTTATACTTTCATATATTATGGTATTTTCTGCGTCCATCACAAGTCTCAGAAAAAACCAGTACAATCAAAAGATGCTGCACTGCACCTCTATAGAAGTTACCTTCACCATGCTCTCAGGGATGGCACACACTGAATAGAACAGAAACAGCAGCTGGTAGTAAGTGGCTCATTTGTCAAGAGTGGATGACTACAGCACTGCAAATGCCAAAAGGAACCTGACCCTCCCTCTCACCTCACTACACACGTTCGAAAACAAGTTTTGCTTCACCTCTGGTCAAGAGTTTAACATATATGTGCAAAGAATTTTTAAAAAAACCCCTCATGGTAACTGGTATTAATTATGAGTAGAGACAGAATAACCAGTTTACTTCAAAAATGCCTGGTTTTGGACTCTTCACTTTACTTATACTCTATACAACTATGGTCAAAAAAATAAAAGCCATGTGCCACTGCAGACTTCCTTATAGAAATGGCTGTATAGTGCTCTCTTTTTGGTCACTGAAGTCAAAAGCAAATAGGTGGTTTCCCCGGAAGAGATACTCCAGAACCAATTCTAAGCAGTTTCTGCCCAAGGTATGGTGTTTTCTTCAGACTGTCAGAGTCACGTGGTCACACAACACAGCTGGCTCTCACCAAGTTTCACTGTGCTATGTATTTATACAGTACTAACCAGAGGAATAGTTCTCACACAAAGTATGCCCCTGCCCTACCCCCTGGGAATCACAAGCCTCAAGTTAAATCAGAAAGAGACCATGAGCAAATTAATGGCTCTAAAAGGGCTCAATGAGAGGAGGAAGTCGTTACACTGGTGAAAACACGAGAATGGACACATCTTGAAGCATGCTTACAATTATAACTGCTACTCAAGACTCAAATGAAATTGTAATCCAGTCAGATAGTAACACTACCCATGTGCAGAAGGCAGCCTGATAAAAGAGCTGCTATTTCCTAAACTTCCCAGCTGTTCTTCCATATTTTCAACATACACTAACAGTTATGTAAAGGAAAACTAGTGATCATCTTCTAGTTTCAGACTTACTACCTATGTTCTAGAACCAGTTTGCCACTAACTGTGAAACCACCCCATTAGTATGTTAAACATATGCTTTACAAAATGAAAGCATTAGCAAAGGAGCTTTCAAAAATGGGAAAAAGCTCTAACTTCTGTAACGTGGTTCCTCAGTTATAAATTACTTGACCCTTAACCTAGGATGAAGTTTCATAAAAGGAAAGATTACCTTCTTAGGAAAACGGATTCAACATGCTAAACGATCAACAGAAACACATGCAAGAAGGCTTGTTCAGAGGAGCAGCAGTTACATGATAAATGGCTGTAAGATTAAGTCACTAGACAAATTGGATTAATGCTACTGGGCCTCTCTCATTCAGACCAGTGTGTTTAACATAACTTCAGGAGTTTAGGGGCCCCTACAGTTCACACTGATTGAAGGAAATGCATTCAAATTAACTATTGGGCCTGCTGACCTATAAACACTAATTTTGACCTAGCAAGTTTTGGCCTTTTATTTTAGGCTAGTTTAAGAGCTCTCAGGGGACAGACACATTTTATGAATGAGATACTGAAGACTAATTCTAGATTTCATTCAGTAAAAAAGAAAGTCACATGTAATGAAGCAGGAGCTATTCAAAGACAGGGAATAGTTTCTATTTTTGCAATATCCAACAGCCCAAGGTAACATCTACACATCACAAAGAAGCTTTAGGTCTTTAACTGACAGGCACAGCTATAGCTACACACACCTATCTTCATTCATTATATCTGGAGAGAAGACAGAGAAAGGAAAAAAAAGTAGCTGAACACTTTCTCCCCACATCTAGTGATTACTGCTACATACTTCTTCCCTATCCTGTTTTTCTATATTTCTAGGCTGCAGTAGAAAAACCCTGAACAAGAGCCACCACACACTTATCTGCCTGGGACATAACCTTCATCAAAACTTCTATCACAAACTCCCTCAAGTAGGCAGTTCCAAAGCACATATAAATATAATTACTTCCTTCCAGTCCTGCAACTCAAATGCTGGGGTTTTAAGACGGCAACTTACTGTAACATGTAATAAAAGACAGGTTTAGAAGAAAACTACTCCACCTGTAAATACAGTATTTCACACTTGAGGTGTCTTAGCTCATGTACCTTGCAATTTAAAATTAATATACACTATTCAAACAGGATCCACATTAAATCTATACTGGTGAAAGAAACTTTAAACCAAAACATAACATGAAGCCTGCTTTCAAGTAAATCTCATCTGTTGAATTCAGTGCTCCTGAAACAAATTAACCTGGAAAATTGTTAGCAAGTCTTCCTATCCTACAAGGAGTAAGATTGCTACCCTTCTAGTTACTACTCTTGCATATCAAATCTTATGTGGAAGAAAACATTTAAGAACATCCACACTAGGAAAAAAATAAATGCCCCTTCTGTTAAGCAAGGGAAAGATTAGGCCTCAGTAGTCTGAAACATAAGCACTCAGCCACAAAAAAGGCCTAAAAATGGGCCAAAGTAAAACCTGGGATGAAGCACTACTTGAAAATCACAGTACACGTGCCTATCACATTTTTTGGCCATCCGTACAAAGCTCGTGTGATTCTGTTCTGAACTTGAAGAACTCATTAGAAGTGAAGACAGAAGTGTGCTGCCAATTTTGCAGCTTCTTTCACTTAATTTGTTTTGAAAAAGGAAAACAAAAAAACCAAACCCCAACAACACTAACACCACCCCAAATTTCTAGTGCTAATAATTCATACTTGCAATCAAATACAAAATATTGCAATATCACCTTCCAGCAATGAAAGAGTGATAAGCTGTGAAAAGTAAAATACTCAAAGCCCAGAAAGGGACAGTACAAGAACCTGCACTACAAAAAGGGACCCTCCATCTCACAACCAAGATACGCAGAAGTACAATTACTTTACATCAGATTTTGTAGTCAGTTGAAACCCACTTAATATTAGGCATCTGTTGCTCTCAAGACAACAGTGAGCTAGAAGAAACAGATGCTGGGATTACAGTATGTTAGAAAGCTACTCACAGGCCAATGAAATTTTCCCTTCTTCCCTTGCAAGAGGACAGAACCAGATCAAAATCAGACAGCATTGATCAGAGAACAAGCCTTAGCAAAGATCCAAGCTCCCTTTCCACCAAGTTCAGTAGCATGTTTGCTCGATCTCTACATCCACCTTTAACTCAGTGACTAAATGATAAAAAAAAACCCCTTATGCCGATCCAAATCTTTCCCCAATTTGAAAACCAGCAACAGATGAAATACCTTAATAAAAATACACAAATGACTTATTAATCATTATGAAACCAACACTAACATATTCTGCTCCAGAATACAAACACAGTACATAGCTTTCAGGATGCACAGAAAAGGATGAGAAGTGTCATTCCCTTCGCCTGCATTTGGCTTGATAGCTTCGGATGCAGGCTTCCTCAAGTTGTTAAAAGCACATGCATGAGATTTATGAATACCTTGTTTTGTACATATGTGTTTCAAAAACACTTGCAAGCTCCATTTAAATGATGATAAAGACTCCTCCTAGAAATACCTTGGAGTTGTCATGCTCCCAGAAGAGCCAAGTGGAAGGAAATGAAGTTAAACATATCACCACAAAACTTACTTGATCTTAGTACTATATGGAAATCACTAGCTTAAACATCAATTCTTCCTTTTGGGCTTTTGGCCTAATAACAGCTAACCAGAAGTCAAAAACATGTATTCTAAATTCTCACTGAGTTTGTATAATCTTGGATACAATTTTTAAATAAGGAAATGATGAAGATTGCTTTTTCAAAGTCATACAAGAAAAATACCATCTGACAAAACCAAGCACATCAAAGTTTCTGGTGTGACAGAAGAAAACCCAGTTTGATAAAAACATACACCTAACTGATCCAAACAATCTAACACAAAAACACATACATGCTTTTACTTAGAGAAGTAATATTCATATTTCCTGCTAGACACTTGCATTGCCCTCCCAGTTTACTCACAGGAAGAACCAGAAGGTCTGAGCAGCAGCTCAAGCCATGCCAAACCATTTGCTGCTGTACTTAATTTTCCCAAGTCTGGAAAGTGTTTACAGCTGTTAAAATGTTAACAAATGTTAACCAATCTCCGAAAGGAATAAATTCATAGACTACTCTCCAAGAAACAAAAGAGGGGGGCCCAGAGGGATGGGGGATCTATTTATCCATAAAGCTCTACCTCCTCACACTGTTTCCATCCAATAAAAAGGTGACTAAGCAGGTAGAAAGACGCACTGAAAAAAAAAAAGAAAGCATGAACATCTTTAAAGAGAGAAAGCTTTCAGGACACTGAAGCAAGGTAAGTTATGCAGTCTTTCACATATGCACTTACTCAAGTTAGCTCAGCAATACAGCATAACTGCAAGTAGGACAAGAGGTGGTATGTACAACCTAAGGCACTACTCACCATGTGAAAGTTTAGGAACCCTTGACCCTAGCAGTCTTGCTGAGCAAGTGATTTCCTTTCAGCATGTGTTAAGGCCTATAGATCAGCCTCATCTAACCAGAGCAACCAAGGCCCAAGATGCAATCTGTGATCAGCCACTTAACAGTTACCTGTGCTTACAGAGCAGTCTATTTGAAATAATCTCATTTATTTCAAAGAGGCAGGTGAAATTCTGAGAAATAGTTGCCAGAGTTAAGCCTTCAGGGCCCATACTTAGGATCTTGGTCAGAGCAATTTTAAAACATTTAACTTACAAAGAATATCCTAACTTTTATGAACAACAGCCATGAAGGAAAACATGTATTTCTACATAAAGATAATTTTTAATTACAATTAAAAAGCCACGTACTTGTCTATCCTCTCTCACCAGCTTTTTTAACACAAGCTTTTTATTTAGTGGGCGCTCTAAGGATGTTCTTAAACTTTCTGACGTACCAAGAAACCAGTAGAGCACTATTCCTGACAGACACTCACCACCTTTTCTCTGTAAAGAGAAAAGCTGTTAGGATCCTCCAACACCCATAATTTTAAAAGCTAACGAAGAGGCACCTGAAAAAACATGCAAGTCAAAAGAAGACAATTTTTCACTGTACTCCCCCTTTCCAAAACAATCTTTTCCCCTAAAATGAATTTAGTAAGCAATTCAGTCAAGTTCAGCTGCCAAGCATTTCTAAACACTTGCATGTGTTCATCTTGTTTATGAAATGGAAACTCTATCACAGAATTCCAAAAGCCTAAGGTGCAGCACAGCTGAATCCTAGACCACGAGTTAGATCACATTATTACAACTATTACATAGTTAAGAAACTAGCGGTATATTTGACTATTTGTGAGCCATCTGAAGCTAATTCTCCCTCTTGAGTCAAACAGCTCTTTTATTCCCTGCTCTTCATAAGCCTGTATTTTATTTTTTCCCTTTCCTTTTTAAGCAGTGAAAGGGGCTAGAAAAAATTTCATTCTTCTATGTATTCATCTTTCAGTATTAGTGCTCTTCTGTTAGTGCCAGACACCATGTTTACATGAGTATGAAGTCAAAGTACAGGGATGTTCAAGTCAAGACATTTCAAAACTAAACCAAAATACAGACAGTTAAAACACAGCGAGTTAGAAACCTGTACAGGCTCAGTAAACATGTGACTGGCCAACATTAACTTCTAAAACTTTTGGAAAGGAGTAAGCCAACATCTGCAGGTCCAGAGTTTCCACAGCTTTAAGCAGCTGATAGGTTTTGCTTACATTAACATATGCTCTTCAGAGAATTGCTTCTCCTGTGAACGACATACTTGGTATTACCACACTGACAGAAACATACAAGCCACGGACAATTAAACCCTTTCTGGTATGGTAACAAAGCATTTTAAGGTAATTATCTAGTGTATTTTCCCTCCCCTTTATTGTACAGAAGAAGGCACCGGCAGCTCACTTTTAAACTGGCAGGTAGAGCTGTAGGACCATCGCTAGATGTAGGATGAGCACCCCTACACACCCTTATCATTTGTTTCTGCTAATGCACAAAATGGAAAGAGCTTCTAGGATTTTGCAAGCAGAAGACAGGAAGTTACATACCGGTTATTTTACTGACAGACAAATCTCAGGAGGTTGCACGGACTGTCCAAAATAACACCAAAATTAAGAGGCTGCCATTCACCATCTGTTTGCCTCTCCCTCAGGAAAAAAGTGCATATCACAAGAAGAAATGGAGCCTAGCTCCGGGGAAGAGGAAGAAGGGGACAGAGGAAATTTCCACGCAAATTCTAAGTGAATCACGCCGCGATGCCCGCGCCTGGCT
>NW_008238664.1:7987172-7987501 GCF_000691975.1 Corvus brachyrhynchos
TTCAGGTCAGGGCTCTGAAGCTCTGCTCCAGGCAAGGCTGTCCCACTGCCCTGCTCCGGGGAGTTCCCGTCCGATAACTCGCTGCAACTTCAGCCACCTGTTGCTGGACATTAAACCGCGCGGTTTTCAAGCACTGGGTTGGTTTCTTTAAAAATATTTTTTTCCTGTCACTGGTGTTGCTTTGGGATGTATTTCCCCTGCCAGGTCGAAGCGACCCCGTGTACTCCCCGTCGGACCTTGCCGGTTGTCGGCTACAGCGCCAGAGGATGTGCTGTGCTGTGTTCTCCCAGGAACACCTGAGGCGGCTGTCACGGCGGCTCGGTCGGGCT
>NW_008238664.1:7987726-7992411 GCF_000691975.1 Corvus brachyrhynchos
GAACCCTCGCGACACCTCCCGCCTCACCCTTCCCTTCTTTCGCTTTATTCTCCCATTTTTTTTCGGTCAGAAAAACTTTTTATTTTGTAGAAACTCAGAGAAATTATATTGCTTCTGTCTCTTTCTACCACGGACACCCTGGGCCATGGACCTGTTTAAATTGCACCCATATCCCTTTCTTTCTCCTGTGATCCCCGATGCCGCACAAAGGATCTCACCGCCTCAGCTAACAGGCAAGAGGGCTTTTATGCGTCGCCTTTATAGCTCTCTTGTGGCTTTCCTGCCCTGGCATCCTTAGCTCTCCAGACAGCCTCATCCTGGGTGTTTAATTATCAGTTATCTCTAGTGCACAAACTATTACTACTTTGGCCATGACAATATTCACCTGAAAATTTTACTTACTTCAGCAATTGATAGCAAAGGGAGGTGTTCATCACCGAGTGCACTGGCACAACTATTACATTTAGTGGCATGGATCTTTTCTTCTTTACTTTTGTTTCTTAGTTTGAAGTGTTACACTAGTACAGCTTTGTACAATATGCCTGTTTTACTAGCAGTGGAACTTGTGTTGACGTAGCTTATCTCCTTCCTAAAACAAATTAATGTTACCTTGTGCATATTAAATTTTAGACTGATATATGTATCTCCCCCACAGGAAAGCTCTATAAATTAACTTTTACTACTTCTTGCTGTAGGCAAGACCCAGGTCTGTATAAAAAGATATGCTATTCTCAGTAGTAGTCTTGACATGTGAACTCAAATGCAATGTTATTCTGAAAACAAAACATAAAATGGAATGTAAACAGCTATATATGTGAGAAATTCTGTGTTTCTCTGCATATATTTTACACTGTAACATATGCTTAATGTATCAATGTAATTAGTATATGTTAATCAAATTCAGGTGATTGTATGTATATAACAGTGTATTTCTCAAAAACTTTATTATTTTCATATTCTCCAATCAACTGATATATAAACTATTAGATTGCAGAAATACCCATTATGTAAGTAACTTACGTAAGTAATGTAATTGTTGACACACCTAATACCCAGCAACATTTCCTGTTGAATAAAAGCAAGTACTCTGACTTGGAAAGAAAGGTTAAAAATAATATAACTAAAAGCTGCACTTTTGAGTCAGAATTGAGGCTGCTACTATAAAGTGAATTCTGTGATTTCTTTTAATTCAGAATTAAGGAGTCTTTCCCTTAGTAAAAGCCTGTTCAAATCACTTTGCTGAGACCTGTATGAACACAGATAGCAGCAGCATCCAATAATAATGCAGGAAAAAATCTACATGGCTGAAGATACTCTGGCTGATGTTACCAACGGTTGTCCATAGCCCTGCTTCCACCTCTTCTTTAATCTGGTAAGAATAATTCACTAGGCCATCATGTGGCCATTTTAAAGTTTTAAGATGCCCTTGCATTAATTATTTTATTACTTTTAAGTAATTGTAATGGCTTTCATAAGGTTACTTAACTGCATTTTGACACCTTATTTACTTTTGGAAACGCTTGGGTTTCATTTGTTTTGAATGGGTCTGATAACTCAGCAGGATTGTTTCTAAGAAATCATTTTGATGTTTATAAAGAAAAGCTATTGGAATACATTTTCTTGGAAATAACCAGTGTGTACTAGCTAGAGTAAAAATGTCTATCCGCATGATTTACGTATTGTGATTCAACCCCCAGTTCCCTGAGATTTGTTGCATGCACTGTTGTGCATTGATTCACACCATGTACTGGGAAGTTGTTCTCCCGGGCAATGATCCACAGTCACTGTCCTGTGGAACAAATACAGGAATCTACTAGGATTCTGCAGTTTGGTGTGAAACTAAGCTACTTTCAGGAGTCCTCCAGTGTTAAGCCGCCACCATTTCAAATGGCTGCCAACCCGTTTGGAGGAAACAATGGAGGGTCCTGAGAACGGACTAGAAAGAGACATGACGGTGGTGTACTGATACTGGCAGAAAAGGAGGAGGTGGAGATCGAGTGATTCCATGCTTGGTTGGGAGAAAGAGTAATTATGCTGGGACTTCAGGATGGTAAATGTTGCAAAGCATCTGTATAGACTGCAGTCTGAATATTTAGCAACAAAAAACCAATACAGCAGCACCTCTACATGTGGACTTGCTGCTCACTGTGATTGATAATGGTCTACCAATATGTGCTGGAAATATTTATCACGTGCATATTTCACTGTGCTGGTACTGAGAAAATACTTCCAGATTTGTAAAGTTCATGACCCCAAGCTCTGCTGGCAGCATTGGCTGAATGTAGGTGCCTATATTTCAGACTGAAAATTGAGTTTCATAAATAGAAAAAAAATATTTCTCTCAAGCTTCGACAAAGCCTCATGGATCGCTACAGAAAGTTCACAGATATTATTATAGAATGATATACAATGGTTGATAACAGGCTTTTTAGAAATTCAGCCTTAGTTACTGAAACAGAAATAAGAATATCTCTGCCGACTGCAATGGATGTTATTGATGTGTCCACTCCTTTTGTCATTCTAGGAGGTCCAAACATCTTTCTGCTTCTCTGACTAATGATGCCTTTTACTTGGCAAATGCACTGGAGAAAGGAACTGCATGACTGTTCTGACTAACTGTAGAATAATAAACAAAGGGCTTTGTTGGGAAATTAAGGGCAGGTGGAGGAGCCTTACAAACACTCTGATCGATATCTGCTGCAAGTGGCAGATGTTCACTATGTCTTGTTGGAAATACATGAGATGAGAAGGAGATCTCCATGCTGCTCAGGGAAACAGGATGAGCAAATTGCCCTGCTCTTTCTTAAATGAGAGAATAGAGTGATGAAAAAATGAATGTATTATAGCTGAAGATATGAGAGAGATGTATCTTTGTTATGTTTTTGAATTATTAGAGGTAAATGAGAACTTCAGTGGGATGCTTCAGCCAATTTTTTTCATTACAACTTTTGCTTATTCAGCATAACTCTGGCACAGCACCCTTTATCTGGTAAGTGCACCTATCTTTGCAAATGAAAGCAGAAATCACTCCTCTTTCCTGTAAAGGCTGTAGTGGGAACCTCCAGGAAGCTCCCACTATTTGTTAACCTCAGAGTGCACTTGAAGTGGTGATATAACATCTTAATATTCTTCAGAGGACTGGGGTTTTTTCACAATTTACAGCAAATCTTCCTGCATGTTTTTTTTTCCCTTGTCCCAAACTCCTCTGAATCTAGACACTCATGTCCAAGTTAACACAAGTTGTTATAAATACAAGTTGTTATAAGCATCCTTCCAGCTCTTTTTTTGCCTTCTGGCTCCTGTGCTGAAATCCATTCACAGAATCCTTGAACTTCTCTTTCCTATCCTCCTTTTCCTTTTTGAAATATTTTTTATGCATTAAACAACTTGTTAGGCTAAAGTTCTTCATCATAATGGGGCCTTTGTAGTCAGAGATAAATTGCAATTATTTGTTATTTCTGCACTGAACTCAGTGCCGATGATCATAGGCTTCATACTTTTTAAATCAATTTTGGAATGTCATTCCCATCTGTTTTTCCAGTTTGGGCTTCCCTAGGAAGTGGTTGTTCTTGAGGAACCCTATAGTATGTAAAAAATTAGAAGCCTCTCTCTCTACATCTCCTTTCTGTAGAAATCACGTGCTGGTCTCGGAATGGGAAGAACGGAAGAAGCTGCTGGGCTAATGAGAGAGATAGTATCCTGCTACTGAACAGTAACAGGACTCGAGTTTGTAGTTTTATGTTCACCTCTGTAGCAATGTTACCTTGAAGTATGTTTCCAAGAGCCGAGAAAAAGTCTTACTGCAAAAGGCAATGGATAAATCTGAAAGATGTGCAGCATTGCATAGAAAGGTACTGAAGTAAATTCAGCTGCAGAAGTGAGAGAGACCATACAGATAAGAAACCCAGAGGGCTGGATTGCTTTGCTCTGTGCATAGTAAAAATGGAGCACAATCTTTGCCCTAAGATCTCCTGTAACAGACACAGATCAGCATCATGTGCACTAGAAGGGAACAGACTGTAGAGCAATTGGCCTGAATTCAAGAATTTTATATTGCTAAAGGTTTGATTACAAGTGTTTTATAATCTCAGCATTTTGAAATGTCTCATTTTAGTAATTCCTCTCATAAAATGTGAAAGGAAGCTAAAGAATGCTGAACAAATTATAAGCCAAAGTATATCTGCTACTGCCTTTTTTTTTCCCCTGCATTTGCTGTTGCAATAACTATGCCTGCCCCACAATCTGTATTCCTTTTAACTCAGGGGATGCTGCCATGTTATTTGAGTGGCAGGAAGAGCAGCAGCGAGCCCAGAGGCATAACAAGTAGTGCAAGGTGGGGACACAAGTTTGAGTTCTTGTTTGTGGAGCACCACGATGACCACAGTCGAGAAGGTGGCACCAAACAGGTGGAAACAGGCTTATGGTTCATACAGTTCGTTTTCCTTTGCCAGTGATGGCATCCAGATACCACCTGGCTTAGAGATGCAGAGCTATGACATAATAGGACATGATAGAAATACTTCTCTCAGCAGCATTTAGACTAACCACCTATCTGGATTTCAAACAGCTTTCTCATAACCTCAGTCTTTGCATTTCAGCTCGGTGGTTTGAAAAAAATATTAGCTTTACAACTCCATATTTGAAGTGACATCATTTGACAGCTGTGGTAAGTCACCTGGGTCCAT
>NW_008238664.1:7992431-8003699 GCF_000691975.1 Corvus brachyrhynchos
TTGCCATGGATCAGTCTTTCATATCTTATATCCTATTCTGGCCAGTTAGAAGTCCTGGAGGTCCTGTTCACATCCCTGCAGGTCTTGTAGAAATGCCAGTGTTACTTTGCTTTATGGCAGCAGTGGTCCATTTCTCAGGAATGTCCCTCTCTTGCATTCAGTTTGACCAGCAGTCACAAATAATAATATTTGAGGCCGTGCTATAAATTGGGGCTGAATGTGCTGATACACACAACCCATGAGACAGTATCAGGGGAGGGGAAGAGGTGGTGCTCAACAAAAATGTGTGCATCTGGAGGAACACACACATACGGGAATTGCAAAGGAAGCCATCAGCATTCAGCAAGAGTGGTAACATACTTGATCCAGATAATCTTGTAACAGAAGAGGGCACTCAGGGGCCAGACAGCAAATAAACCTTATCACATTATACAATGAGGGAAAATCATTCAAAAATGGGCAGAATCCTCCCATAAACTGGATGCAGCTCATAGCTGAGGACTGGTGAGCCTGGGTTTCATTCATGAAAAAAAAGAATGCCCAGCCACTTTAAAACAATCATTACGAATATGCTCAAGACAACTCATCTGAAATACTTGAAGTAACATGCCTGTGTAGACAGGGCTTCATTATGTTACTTATTATTGTTTTCAAGGAGCCATCACCTGCTCTTTAAAGTAAAACATACATTACGAGACAGAATGATTGCTCATTATTGTCATATTCCTTAATTGCTTTCTATATTAGTGCATTCAAAGGAATGTATTTTTCCTCTTCTGCCCTTCTCTTCCTTCATCCAACAGCACTCAGCATTTTCCACAGAGCTCAAAATTGCTCACATTCTTATAAAAATGCCTCAGCCGTATGGGATTTGCTGAGATGAAATAAAAAGTGAATGACTTGAGAAAATGCAATACTTTATCCTGCATATTGATTCCATGGCTGCTGTATAAACAGGAACTGTCTGTTACAAGAACTTCCACTGACTTTTTGTTGTGTTGGAACTCATGTTCCACATAAGCCAGGTATGACAGGAGCTCACCTGTCAAGAAAGTATGACGTTGCATTAAAGAGTTGGCATGAACTTTGACACTTGTAAATATATTGCACCAGCCAAGCTCCAGCTGCAACCTTGCAATTTTCCAGACGGATATATTTCCTTTTGCCAAAAGGAATGTGAGCTACTGCAGCTAATTTTATGCTATATAAATAATGCTGATAGAGAGACAAGCCTGAAATTAGATAGGTTAGATAGACAAAATAATAGATTATGTAGGAAAGTCAAAGCATTTATTAATCAGAAATATGAATATGTTCCTTAAGGAGCCACAGGAAACCAGCTGTAATGATGACAAATTAGAGATCCCAGAATAATAAGATCAGTTTTGCATATAGGCAGCACTGTAACTGAGACTCTGTGTGACGCAGATTTGCTTGTTGTACAGAGAAATTTGGCTCTTATATTCTGATAGAGAACATTTCTGCTTCTTAGCCTGTGCTTGACATGCCAACAGAGGGAAGGTTGTGCTGTGTGCCTTGTGCTGCTCTGCCCCCTTTCCCCTTCTGCTCCATCTTTCCTCCAGCACTCTGCACCATGATGGGACCAGGCCAAGAGCCACTACAGGTTGGGAACATATCCAGGGGGAGCAGAGACCAAGCTGGTATCCTGACCATATTTTATGGATTAACCAAGACACCTAAAGAACGGTAGATACTTTTCTATTTCAATATACATTTTCTTATTCTTCCATATGAATTTTAAAATTGTACTATGCTTTCCTCAGCAACATTTTAAAATAATTGGTACATCAGTGTATGAATATGAGAATTTCCTGCTAGCAGGCCAGCCGTGGACTTAAAGCCCTGGGTAGACCCAGTATGTTTTACTCCTAATAATCCAGCATTTGTGGGGCTTTCAGGAATGATAAATTGCCTCATCTTAAATAGGTTATTTTAAACTGTAGCCAGTCAGCCTCTGGTAGGTGCCATATTTTGATAAAGCATATAAATCAGGTGCTGACTTTTATTTTAACCTACTTTCATTTTGTTTTCTCCTCCTTACTTTCTTTGTGTTGGTATCATACTTGGGAAACCAAAATTAATTTTTGCATGGAAAGCTTCAGAATGGATGTGCCCCAAACATTTCCACCAATAGCGTATGGTGTCATGCTTGCCTGAAGTGCTTATAATTTGTCGTATGCAAACTTGTTGTATGCTGGGCCTTAAAATGTACTGTGCAGTTGTCAGATTGACAGCAGAAGAAGGTAGGATATGCTCAGTGTTAGTCCATTCCTAGCACTATTTCTCCTGACTAGTACACAAACCAGTGTAATGTCTAAAAGCCACAAAATTTGAAACTTTTAGGTGTTTATATTTGCTTGGGATCCCATGAAAGTAGCATGATTTCCAAAACAATTGAGCATTTGCAACTTCTCCTGAGGTCAATGAAAACTCATCTTCTCTGAAAGACAGTTTCATTCTGCATGTTTCCACACAGGACTTCTATGTTGAATATTAGTCCTACACTGTGGAAAACACTATGTACAATATTATGATACAAAAAAACCAGGGGGACACACACCAGTTTCTACCAAATGTGCCCAGATGCTTCCATGCTTAATCTCTCAGGTGTATTCTGTCGGAAATTTGGAAAAGACTTAAGGGTAAAGCTATGCCTAAACAAAGTAGAAGGTAATGAAAAATTCCTTGAGAGAATAGGGTAGGGAATGTACCATGGAGACAGATGCACAAGGTGATGCCTAACAGTAGGGTCTGCCATATACATGTGGACATCTCATTGTCCTTCAGAAGCAACACATTCATTTTACTGGTGTGGTGAGTCATCACTTTCTTCACTCTCCAGCACAGAAGCAGCAGAGTAAGAGCACTAAGATTAGGTGGGTAGCCAGCTACTTCCCATTCCTGTAAAAGACTTGGCCAAAATCAGGGACAAGAGAGAAGTGAGTTGCTGGTTGCTTGCTTCTTCACTCCTGCTCTTTGCAGATAGGAACCTAGACATTGGACTGACTTCCTTCTGTATAATGTATAGCTTTCCTCATTCTTCTGAGTGTATATACCTTGACTCATCTCAGGCCTACTTCAAAGGTACAGAAGTCAGAGGGAACACTCTCAGACCTTTCGTACTAGAGTGAAGTCATACATTCTCGCCTCAGGACAGGTAAACAGTGAGTTGTCTCAGCTGAGATCTTAGTAAAGACAAGGGAGTTAATTTTTCATCTTCAAGATCTCATTAAAATTCAAGGTTTTTTTAAATTTAGTAATTTAAATGAAAATGCCACTATGGATTTTATTTAAAAATAGTTTAAAAGGTACAGTACCTGTTTTTCAAGGTACATCTACTTTCATGCACCAAAAAAAAAAAAAAAAAGCTCAGGTCTCAAAACATTCAAACTGCTGGAAGAATAACCGTGGTTCTGTTGTACTCCTATAAAAAACAGGACCAGGTGGCCTAATGGTTTTATTAGGCATTGCTTTCTAAATGTTGACATGACTGAACCATCAAAGCTGTAAAAGGTGCTTATCTAATATTCTGACCAGTGTACTTCCTTAAGAAAACTTAGCTCTGGAGCAGCATTCACCTTTAATTGGTACCTTTCCTCTCAGATAACTTTGGAATTAAGATGATAAATAGAGTCAAATTAGTTTTTCATGGCTCATCTTCATCCTATAT
Organism: Corvus brachyrhynchos; assembly: GCF_000691975.1. Classification (NCBI taxonomy): domain Eukaryota; kingdom Metazoa; phylum Chordata; class Aves; order Passeriformes; family Corvidae; genus Corvus; species Corvus brachyrhynchos. Next base: position 7,996,123 of record NW_008238664.1, read on the forward strand.
AGAGTTTTAAAGTTTAGAGCATGGTATGTCCTCCTTACAGGAGGTCTGCATGTCTCAGTCTGCAGAGCACTGACAACTGCCATGGAGCAGACTGACAGCACAATTACCTGCAAGGTGTGCCCTACTGGGAAAAGGCTGAGCTTCAGCAGTTTGGTCATGTCACAGCATGTGACAAAAGGTTACTAAAGAGGTGATTACTCCTGTCCTACCACAGCAGTCCTTGTGTCAACTGGTTCTAGCACAGGCAGCCATGCTAAAATTGAAGAACTTCTTACTAAGCTATCTATGGCTGGCCCCAGTCATGATTTGGATGAGAAAATGTGGGATGTGGGTGGAGAAGCATAATGAGAAAAACATACACTGCCCTGGGTGATACTATAGTTGAGTGTGTACTTACTGTACTGCATTGTATTCTTCCCCCTGATTTTAAATACCAGCAATTAATAACTATCCCCTTAGCGTTGTCCAAGTTTGTGCTTGCACAGTATTTAAAGAGGAGATAAGTTGCTTACAGACAGGGATTCCTAGAAATGAAGTAGGCTGTTAACTCTAGAAGGATACTAGCTCCTCAAAAAGTTCTTTTCACATGTTATGCATTAAGTTTGTGTGAGGCAAGACTTGGAGTTGGATCATTGTTTCATGGAGCCATGAACCGAGAGAAAAGACACAACTTTCAGACAAGAAATCAGTTTATTGAGAGCACTGGGGCTATATGACTCACTGATTTATATGAGTAGGCAAACAAACCAGAAAGTATTGAAAGAATAGCTGTGATCACTGACAATAAAAACATGATTTTGTTCTTGTTGAGATCAGAAAAAACATCCACTCTATGAATTCAGATTGCCTAGGTTTGGAATATCTGTAAAGGAAAAAGGTTATAGCTGGTCAGGTTGACAGAGCTGGTAGTTTGCTTTCACATACAGCTTAAGCTTTCAAGAACTCTCCAAAGTAGTTAACACATAGGTTATATTTTTTTGTGAAAAGAAAGTGAATTTGTATTTGAGTCAAACACATGCTGATGTGTTTGTCAAAACGACTTAATCGCTGAGACAGATCACAAGAGAAATATTCTTCACCTCGTGGTCAGATTAGCCTTTTGAATGGCAGGATTTTCTCTGCCCCATTCCCTGGCAGGTTCCAGTTGCATATCTGGTGGAAGTTTAATTATTTTCACAAAATTAAGCGTCCCTAACAAGAGACTGAGAGCACAGAATGCCAAAGACCCCTCCAACCTTTATGGGAGGTAGCAGTTGCATATTAAGCTGGGAGGGAAGAATTCAGCGAGCCTCTCACAACCTGAACAAGTAATCTGAACTCCTCCAGTGAAAGGGAGGCATCAATCTTCCCTGTAATGCTCTTCAGATCTCACCTCAAAACTGACACTAGACTTTCTGAGAAGTTCTGGGGAAACACACTTTGAAACGCATTTACCATCTTTCAATATAAAACAATGTCAAACTAAGACACCCAAAAGGCATAATCAAATCCTCATTAAAACTATGGCCACCTAATTTTTAGGGGTTTCTCGTAGCTTAGTGTCCTTGTGTAGTTATAGTCTAAATATACCTGCAAGCAAACCTTTCCCTTAGCGTTTCAGAATGAGTCAGTACCTCAAGCTTCTCTTGGGCTGGACCTCACCATAACTACTTGTTTCTGCAGACAGACTGCTCATTAAAGAGGACTCAGAGTGATGCATAAGAAAAACAAAATTATATTGTTAACAGGCAGATGCCTAGGAATGCAACTGAGTGATGCACTCTGAGTGTTATTTTCAAGCAAGTATTGATCGTTGTTTGTAAGGAGATAGCACAAGATGGAAAGCTAACCTGAGATTTTAATCATAATTTACTGCTATCTACTTAAAGAGGCCCCTTTTGCGGATATCAGCCATAATGCTGAATGTCCGTCTTGACCTTTGAATTTTTGTTCTTCAAATCAGTATTTCTTGTATGCACACTTTCAATAGGTTATTTACTTCGGAGTGAACTATTCTACCAAGTAAGCTTCATTATAACTCCATCAAACTTAATCTGCAATAGTAGTTGTCCTACCTTGCAGAAAGACTTAAAAGGATTATCATTCTGCCATGCTGGGCATCTACAGACACACACAATTATTTCTGAGAATTTTGTTTTCTTCATTGGTTAGGTCTCATTTTATCTGAGATTCCAGATTAGCTGACCAGGTGTTTTTCAGAGACATTTCAAAGACAGATTTAGCTTTGTCTGATTTAGAATAGGAATGTTCTTGAATGATGAGAGAAATTAATTTTGATTGTCTAGCACCATCTATAAGAAAGGTAGGAGAGTTGTATGTGCCAAGCAGCTCAGAAACCTGCTCATATGACACAGTTTTTTTGCTATTTGACTCTTAAGCACTCAAACAACTGAATGAGCATAAACCATAAACTCCAGCCTTGACTATTCAAGCACATAGTATAGTTTAGTGCTCCAGTGTCTAAGGTGTCACCTTGGTAGGAGTTATTGAACATGTGGTCTCAACAATTGCCCCATTTACTGTGAAGAGCTAATATTGCTTCTCATCATCCTTCTGCAGCAATAGTCATAAGCAAATAAGGCAGGAGGAGACTTTAACAGACATATGACTTCCACTGAAATATTTTGACATCAGAACCAATTAATACAGTTGCTTGTTCCAGAAATTGAATTTGTTCAGTCCATATCCTTTGCATTCTTGCTCCTGAACAAAATTCTTCCTGATTCTCAGAAAAATTAAATGAAACAAAAAAAATGGACTGGAGCAGAAAGCAAATTCTTTCCTATGCTACCTATTTAAACAGGTTGGTTTTTTTTTTTCCAAATAAGTTACCTCAGAGCATCAGGACAGGGAAATTATTTCAGTAAGAAATTGTCAGAAGTGCACAAGCTATATTTTGCATACATCTTTTGTCTACAGGATGCTTCTTGTCTTGTGCCCAGAGAACTCCAAAGAAGTGGACAGTGCTGGGAAGATAATGAACAAAATGGCAGCATAATTTGTGAAGGAATTTTACATTGCAGTAGAGATGGCATTGCAAGATACCCTTTTCCTCAGTCTCAATGGTTCCTATATCCATTTCACTCAGTTTGTAAGTATAAAGTAATGATTTATTTCAGTTTAGCTTAATTGACTGCCAAGATGCTTCCTCTCCCATTTTTTGCATTATATCTAGTTACAGAAACCCTCTGCTTTACATTATTAGCACAGAGAGTTTTGTGCAACTTTACACATCTTCAGTGTTGCCCAAGTGAACTCATTACACTTTTGTAGCTTTGCACCTCTTCCAACCCACCCATTCTCTGATGGGAGCCCAAAAGGATGAAAGAAGTGTGTAAGTCACTGTAGAATATATTCAACATGCTCTAGAAAGTGCTCAGAGTGAATTACAGGATAAAGCCTGAATTTGTGAAACTGGCAACTTGGAAAAACATCAACTGTCCTGAAATCTGATATGTAAATCCCTGAACAGAATGAATATCAATAAGGCAGTTGATGTGCCAAGGCTTCTATGTACTGTATCAAATCTCTCCACTTTGCTTATGCTTTGTTTTTCCAGCATTTCATTGGTTGTAGGTTACTGCACCTCTTGTTGTCAATCACTAGCAGCTACATCGTTTCAGTAATCAGATTACCTTCTGGGCTAATAACTGCCTCATTGCCCTCAGAAACTGAATGGAGAAATTATTACAAAAAAAGAAAGGCTATTCTTCATTCTGGGATGGAGAAGAAAGAGAAACAAGACAGATAGCTTTAAGGGCCCCAAAGTGGGAATTAGGGAAAAAATGACTCAAAATACATCACAGAGCCAAGAACAGCATTTTCATTTTACCTCTGAAGCCTGAACAAGGATCAAGACCCAATTGATAAGCAGGATACTGTTTATTCAGGCATTTATTTCTGGTCAGATGCCTATAGTCAGTAATTGCCCTCACCTACACAGGAAGGGCAGCGCTTGCTGTTGTTCAGCTCATCTCCCCCTGCTCCCTGACCCCCAAGAAAGGTGTTCACATAACTTTAAGAATGTTTAGCTCATTGTTGCTTTTGACTAGATAAACCACTTACACGAGCTAGCGACAACCTCACACAGTTTCTTTGATGAGCTTAGATACCATGGTGACACTAGAAATATCTAGGATGAAAGACAGAAATTACAAAGTTATTTCCTTGAGAAATGCTGCAGGGAAAGGTCTCAGACTTTTTTCTAAGATGTGATGCCAAGCTAACTATCTCAATGTATAAAGCACACTTTTTTGCAGCAAAGACAGGATTATAGCCAGCTAAGAAGTTTCTAGGAAAATTAGCTGGCATAGTAAGAGAATTCAGGACTTTTTACTCTGTCAATTAACATGATGCAAAAATACATTATTTTTCCTGTTCACATGATGGAGCCAGGCTGCAGATCCATTCAATTGTCATTCCAGGCCTGCTGTGAGATGTTATACACATTTTTACAAAACAGTAAGCTGAGATGCACAGAGTTAGTCAAAACAAGAGCTCCAGGAAGTTTTATGGTCTAATCAGTAGCCAGAAATGTTTTTGGCTTTTTGGGAAAGAGGCATATTCCACAATGCAAGGACTGGTCTATTTATGTAGATGCACTTTTACAAGGCAACTTTCTCAGTTTCAGCTGCAATGCAGAAAAGCCTTTTTTCATTTTTCTCCATCATGTGATGGAGATGTGAAGGATGTGATCATAATGACACTGAAGATTAAAGGTAGGAAATTAAGCAGGGCCTCTCAGGCATTTGAACAATACTCTTTTTTTGGCTAATAGTTATTCTTCCTGGTAATAATAACATGTAAAGAGAGTAAATTATATCATCATCATCGTTATCTTTGTATCTTGACGTATGATTTGACTATGAACCACTAAATATAATACTATCAAAATTAAGAATGTTACACCTGTAGTACATCACAAACCACCTACAAGTTACAGTCAAAGAGTAGGTTGCCACTGTGCAGCTCAATTTAATTATTACTGAGAGTTATTTCCACCCATAGAAATGAATGTAGGTCTCTCACCTCACAAGCAGAATTTGCTACCCTACGGGCAATTCGGAACCTCCTCTCCCTGGAATCAAGGGGAATTAATATCCACCCCAGGTATTTAGTGTCAGCCTACCTTTGATACTTCACAGATTTCTGTCTAGTAATTAAGGATGAAAGACATTGGTGTCCCTTCCTGAACCCATCTGTATTGGAGAACTTGCTGAGAGCTATTTTTAGGGAGAGGAATGAGGTATTCTTTCCTAGTGACCTGTCAAAAATAGACTACCAAACCAGCCAGTGATCCTGGGTAAACAATGGGAACCTAAATTAAAGGACAGCAAATAAAGCAAGAATAAGCAAGAATTACTATTCATGGACTTCCCTACTCATTAAAGCATGGATGGATGGATGGATGCAGTTATGCCAATAAAAACATGCGCAGAATGTATGGTATGGTGTATCTAGATGCCTCTCTTACTTCATCTGTACTAGGAGCTGAACTGTCACAACTATTTTGCATTAAAATACCACATTGCTGACAGAGAAAGAATATAATAAATGCTGTGCAGCTGGAGCTAAATGTGGTATTTTTTCTTCTGAAGTCCAGAAGCTTCCCAGTGAAGCTGCCCAGTGACCTACCCCTTGCCATCCACTATTTCAGGCTGTCTTTTTTTTTTTCTTGTTGCTATGTGACCCTAGGTCAATTGGCAAGGAGAGGAAAGAATTATCTGGAAACTTAAAATACTAAATGTGCAGTGGTTAGAAAGGATTTTTTCCTTCAACAGAGTTCAAAAAACAGTGGGTGCAATCTGGCTGTATCTGAATGCCAAAAGAAATATGACAGCTCTTAATGCCTGGGAAAGGCTTTTTTTTTTTTTTTAAAAATTCAATTATTTATTTCTCTCTCTTCTTTAAAAGTTCATGTTTCTTAAGGAAACACAGCTTATGAAATCACACTGTATGCCAAACTTTTTCAGTAACTTTTGAACCTGTTGCAATTTCTGAGTCAATTCCAACCTAATCTGATCGAAGGCTAAAGGGCTCATAAACTTTGTGAAACTTGGGGAATGTATAAAGGAAAAAGATCAAAATTAGAATCACTGTGGAAGGAAAGACTGAAGCAAAACCTCATTACATTTGCTGTGGCCAGATGATCAGCACATGCATCTCCAAGTCTGTCATGATACCTGCCTTTCATAGTTATGGGTCTTGAGGTGGCACGTGGGCAGCATAGGAGCAGAACTATGGCTTTGCAGGGAAGGGTGCACGGGAGAGGATACAGGAATGCTCTGCCCAGGTACCAAGGCTGCTTTAGTTCAGCTGCTTGTGGAATACCCTCGCTTATTTTACCTTTTGCCTGGCATTCTTCATTTCCCAGACTAAAATGAACAATTCACTATCATTCTCATCATTATAGGTCTAGTCTGTTCATGGTTAAGACCAGGAAAGGGTAAATCTCAAAGAAATATGGGGCCTTTGACTAAATCAACAAATTAGGCCAAATTAATGAGAACAGATTCATCTGTTGAACTGAGAGAAGCTGTTCTTGACAGGACAGACTTTTTTTTTTCTTTTCTAAAATCTCCATTTCTCTCTCCTCTTCTGATTAATGCTTGTGACACAGTTTCTCTACTTTCTGTCTCTTTTTTTTTATAGCTGCCTTGCCAATTCACTCACCCCGGGACCATTACCCCTTCTGCCATCCCATTATATGGGGGATCTAGAGAAGGAAAGATAGTTATTTTGCCAATTTCCCATAGGTCTAGTTCATTGGACATGGTTTTGCAACCATGAAATACTGTTTTAAAAAAGTTCAAAAGGGTAAACTATTAGAACTAAAAATGAACTCCACTTTTGGTGGAATCTTTTATCCTAAAGGTGATACAGGAAGGAATTTCTGTAAGAAAGTTGATTACTACTGGGACAGAGAATGGTAAATTGATGTCAGACACAGACTACTTCTAAGGTACTGGTATTTGTTCCTCAGTTCCAGATATGTAAATGTATAAAAATGTTTTGTTTTCTTTTCTTCATGCCTGGTACTTTTTTTTTCTTTCTTGCACATACTTGGAGTTTAAATGCAGCTTTCTTGATAGGATAACTCCTACCAGAGCTGGTGTTTGTGGTTTTTTTTGTTTATTTTTTCTCCCCTATACAAGATTGTAAACCCTAGTTCACATTCAAAATTATTTATTGACTCTATTTTTTTAAGACTTCAACCAGAAACCAGAGAAGCTGAAGCCATCCTGGTAATATGTTTTTTTCGGTTAAAAAAATAAACTAAAATATTCTAATAAATGTATCTCCTAGTGCAGTGTCTGAATTCGGGTATTTAGCCGTATTCAGTGAAAACGGCTTATGGGGCAGGGCTTGGCTTGGAAGGAAAGACTCCCTTGAACGTGGCGTGGAAAGGGAAAGAAAAAAGGAACGGCACGGAATCGATGTGTTATTTACATCAGAGGAGCGAAGGCGGGAATGCAGAAGCCCGGCGCTCTCCCTTTCCCGCAGCCGCCTCGAGGCACAATGAACCATCAACGTGCAACTACAGCTCCCGTCAGCCCGGGCGCGGGGCTGTCCCTGCC
>NW_008238664.1:8004203-8051781 GCF_000691975.1 Corvus brachyrhynchos
GGCGGGGAGTCATACCAGGCTGCGAAGGCCTCCTTGGTTAGAGAGGACTGTGGTAACTCGGTGTACACGTGGTTACGCGTCACTTCGGTATTACGCTCATCTCTTAATGCTGTGTGGTGTAGGAGGCAAAAGAGAAATATATCCAGAATTTTGCTCAGTGGTGCACATGGAGTCTGGAAATGTGCAGCTGGTTTCTCATCCACTGAGTATTGCTAAGGACCTGGAAACCCTCACCGTCCCAATTGGAAGTTTTGTTATCACAGCTTGTGTCAGTTGCTGCTCGTTTTGTCCTGGGGTACCTCTGTCTCTGCTTTCTAAGTATAGTGTCATTCAGTAGTTAGAGAAAACAAAGCCCCCATCCCTCTTTAGCGTTCTTTTTGTAAGACTGAACCAGGTCAGTTCTTTCAGCTTCTCACTCATCCCGTTCTCTGGCTCATTATTTCTGTATCTTTCTCTGAGGAGCCCAAAAGTAGACACAGTGTGGGAGTGAAGGACTCTGAAGTGCCTAAATAATCACTTGCATCTGCTGGCTACAGCTGTTAATACAGCCTGAAGCCTGCAGGCAGCCTTTGCCATGAGCGTGTGCTGCTGACTGGTGTTCAGCTTCCTGCCTGCCAGGACACTTGGGTGTTTTTCTGTAAAGCTATTCTCCAGCAGCTTCCTTGGTCCCCAGCCTGTGCAGTGATTCTGTGTTGGGGGCAAAATGTTGCATTTATTATTGTTGAGCTTCATTAGGTTAATAGAAGGAGAATGGAGACCCTGTGGAAAAACAGTTGTCACTGGAGTATAGGCCAAAAGGTCTGTAAATAAGGTTTTGTATGTCAGTAGTGACAGTTAATAGTCACTATTAATTCTAGTTAATAGAATTAAAACCTCCATTCCCATGGCAAGCAAGGAACAAATTTTACAGAGAATATATTTTGATCTCATGGAATGGATTGCATCCCTGTAGCCTCACAGAAAGGCAGTAATAAAGCAAAGACTTTTCATAAAAAACTATGACTTTGTTGAAGTGAGGATTGGAGTAGTTCTAATGAGACTATTTAATAAATTACACAGCAAGAGAGTCTACAGCCTTATAATTAAAAAAACTAGGGGAAGAGGGAGTTTTTTAATGGGAAATATGGGAAAAATTAAAAGGGGATGTGGCACTAGAACTAAGGAAGAATTTGCCTTAGGTTATAGTATATTGTTTGTGGGAGCAGACATATCATGGTTGAGTCTATAACTTGGCAAAAAGTTCAGGTGTAAGTGTCAACTGCTGTTGTTGCCAAAAGAAGCAATGCAGCCTTTCCTTCCTTGCTGTACCTAATGGGATGGTCAGCCTCTAAAACTAATAATAATAGAATGGCTTAAGTGGGAAAAAGTCAGCGTGGTTGCTAAAGTCCAACCTCTTCCCATCCCGGGTGGGATTCCTTTCTCTGCAATAATCCATCTTTGTGCCATCGCAGAGCAAACTGGGTTTAAACTGCTGAAAATAAACTTTTTTTTGGATTAGGTTTTGGTTAGAGAAGTTAGAGCCTTAATTTGTTCTAATGCCTTGCAGTACATGTGTTTGGGCTGGTGCAAAGCAATTATGTGGTAGGGACAAGAGCAAGCAAATGGGCCAGGGAAGTAGTTGAACAGTTTTTGGCAGACACTGTGGTTTGCTGCTGGTGTTTATTGGACTTGGTAATGTAATAAGAGTGAAAAGACAATTTCAAGTGGAAATAAGTCTCTGAACTCTGAAGTTATGTGGGAGAGTCAGTTATAGCTGAGTGTGAAATTATGCATCCAGTAGTAGCTGTTTCTAGGCGGGGGTAACATTGTATGCGTTAAAACACTGATGCTCAGAAAAGACGAATTTGTCCCTTTTTTACAGGCTGACCCAACACAGCCATACTGGCACTGCTAAATGTGCTGTCTCAGTCATTTGTAAATTCTCTGTAGCTACTCAGCATGAATGGCTTCACCAGTTAAGTGTGTAGATTTCACCATTTAAGTATGATAGTCTTTGATCTGGCATTCTAGAGCTACTTTGAAGCCTGGGAGATTTGCATTTTGATTGTTGGGAGGGATATCAATTTTAGTTTGAGTAATCAAAGGAGTTTGTTCTCTCTTGACAGCCAATGTTTTTCTCTGATTAGTGAGGCAGGATTTTACACCCCTTCCAGATGACTTAGCTCAGTACACGCTGGTTCATCTCTGACAAAGTAGGAGCAATAAGGGTGATTTAAATAGCTTGCTTTTGCTTAAACTGCTTTATGGTTTTCCCAACTTGCTCACTCAAGTAGTAATCTTTGGAAATGGTTGAAACCATTTTTCTTTAGCCATCTGCTCTCATGCGAGAGTATTTGTTTTGATTTGATGGGTTGTTTAGCTAATAGTGAAGGTAGTCCTTTTCTGGAGTATTCTGTAGAAGTGGTAGAGTCACAGTCCTGGAGGGATTTAGCAGACATGTTGATGTGGCACTTGGGGACGTGGTTTAGTGGTGGACTCGGCAGTGCCAGATTAATGCTTAAACTCTGTGTTCTTGAAGGTCTTTTCTGACCGAATACCTGTATTGTAAGTATCCTTACAAGATGACTTTGAGCACCAGAATTTAGGTGCATACATCATCTTTTTTGATTCTTTTTTTGATTCTTTAAATGCAATTAAATTTTATATCAGACCATCGTTGTTGTTGGGGTTTTTTTGTGCCTTAAGAAAGGAAAATATACTTTTCTTGATGGGTGTAACAGTATACTGACATGCCAAGAGTAACAGTAAACTGAAAAAGAGTCTACTTATTGAAAACAGTGTATAAATAATTTGTTTTCTTCCTTTCTCTATTTCAAATACATTGTTTTATTTCTTCTTTTAGCTGCAAGCTTGTGGGGTCCATATAAGGACATATGGCAGACTGTAATGAATGCCATTTGGAAAAGGCAGCCTGAAGCTGTGCATCGTCTCGATCAAGTTTTAAAGAAGCACAAATCTGACTTCATTTCTCTCTTCAGAAATCCGGTACTGGACTAATGCTCGCTTCTGGAATGAGTTGGAGAGTTGATGATTTGCTCTGTCTTATATTGTTGTCTTACATGCCATTTTAGACCCTGACCATTCTTTTCATGTGACATTTTTACAGTACATAATATAGATGTGTTATATCAGTCTTGTTCTGCTGTAAGAATACAAATAGTATTAAGTGGGAGAAAATAATACATACATATTATTTTGTATCTTCTACAGAGAGTTTTATCTGTGATGTATTTTTTTCTCTCATTGTTTGAGTGCTGTTTTGAAAGCAGTAGTAAAAGTATCTAATGATCCATCAGTCAGATATTAACTTTTTTTGTTACTCTTGTGTATCTGAAATAAAGCACAAAGCTATTTTGTCTTGTTTTGCTCATGTTCCAGTCAGATTAACAAACACACAAAACAGGTGAACTTAAAAAAATACAGAATGTGTCTTGTTTGGAATGCCAGATAATGTGAAAAGACTCCCTGTTCCCTGGCTGGTGGATCATAAAGGAGTAACTAGAAATACATCTTCTTTCAGGGGTGTTATTTCTTCAGTAGTGGATGGCTTTTTTTAACTGATAGCTATAGAGTTTCATCAGTATATTTTAGCATCTCAGTTTAATGGAAAAAGAATGATGTAGAAAATAGTTGGGAGTAACACAACAGTTCTGAGCAACAACCCAGATGTCTTTCACTGAGTTGATACCAATTCCTGTTGAGAATTGCATCAAAGTATACTTTCAACTTCTATTATTTTGAGTAAACTAAATGTCAGCACCGATTGTATAAGATTATTTTTCGTACGTTCCTAAAGGGACTCTGCTCTCCAAGCATGAAGCATTTTTAGGATGCCTTTACTCTCTTTGTTTAAAAATACTGCCTTTGTTTTTATGATGATGACCTATCCTGACAGAAGTGTATTTGTGAGGAAGGATTAACATGTAAAGCTGTATTCAGTATTTGATCTTGCCATTCTGAATAACTTCTGATTGTTTGAAAGATTGAAACTTGCTTGTTTCTCTTGCAGCCAAAAAATGTTCAGCAGCATGAGAAAATTCAGAAAGCAAGCACAGAAGGAGTTGCTATCCAGGGTCAGCAGGGAACTAGGCTTTTGCCGGAGCAGCTCATCAGAGAAGCCTTTATCCTCAGTGACCTCTTTGATATTGGAGAGTTGGCAGCTGTTGAGCTCCTTCTAGCTGGTGAGAAGGGAAAATATTTAAGAGCTGGAGAAATGCAGCTTAAATTGGGCCTTCTTATTTAAGTGTATGTTTAATGTAAATGCATGATGCAGTGAAGGCCTTAGCTTCCTAACACAATGTTCTTAAAAAGAAATCTGTTCTCACTGTAATGTCATATGATAGCAGTGTTATGATCCCTAATGTTTGTACACTCAGCTATTGCAAAAGGGGAATATTCTGAGGAAGTCTTACTATTTACTTTCTATATCATTGAATTTAAACATAAATAAAACATGACTGAGAAGTTTTCCACAAAGCAGTGTGATAGATACTGATTCTTCAAATTATGTATTAGCTATGCATTGCTGTGTGACTCTGTAGTCTAATAACTGATTAGTAAGAGAAATATTCTGGAGAGTGACACATTCTTTGCAAGTAGAAGATTGATTTCAGAGTTATTAAGTTATAATTGTTAGTCGTTATTACTAGCTACTGTTCGTTAACTTGAAAAGCTCTTTAAAGAAGTAGCTTGCAAATTTGTTGCCTTTGGAAAGCCATCTTCAAGTCAGCCTCACTTTCTCTTTTGAACTTAAATTTTCAATGTAATTTCAGATAGAAAACTTAATTTTGAATAAAAGATACTTCTATGATAATCAGCTTGAATTGATTATTAAGATGGGTACATATCAGTGGCAAATACCATTTGGACTAGGATATTTATGGACTTGCACTTTAAAACAATTTTTGTATGTTTTAAAAGTTAAATATTAATTTTATCAATAGCACCCAAAATATCTGGGATTTCTTTTAAGTGTCTGAAACAAATCAAAGTGATAGTGAATAACCACACTTACTTTGAATACGGTATTTGTATTTCAATTAGAAATACAAAGGTTTAGAGCTGTTATCAAGGCTTGTATGTTCAGCTTTCTTTGACTATTCTGTGGATTTTCACTCACTAGGAGAACACCAGCAGCCTCATTTTCCTGGCCTTACAAGAGGTCTAGTGGCAGTTCTTTTGTACTGGGATGGAAAAAGATGCATTGCCAATTCACTACGAACCCTCATCCAGTCACGCCAAGGCAAGACGTGGACATTGGAACTCAGGTCTGTATCAGGGCAATGAGCTGATCAAAGTTCTTTGTTTTGAGTGCTTTTAGGACTAATTAGACTAGAGGGAATATGTATAGTCTCAAATTTGCTTGTTTCTCATAACCTGATGCAGCTGCTTTCATGTTTGTTTTTTAAACAGAATAATTTTTTGCACATATTTTTATTGGATTATAAGGATATCTATTTTACTTCCATTTCTTTCATGCTACTTCACCTTTTGACAATATTTTGCTTCAGACATTCTCCCAGTCATTGTTGCTCTAACTAGTGGTGATTGCTCAGTATTTGAGAACCCTGCTGTTTTCTGACTTTCTGTGTACCACAAAAGAGAATTGTTCTCCTACCTTTACTTAGAAGGAATGTAGCATCTGCTGGTGAACATTGTATGCTAGTATTTTTTGCCTTGAAAAAGAAAGCAGTGCACACTGCTTGCTTCCAGTGCACAATGATTGGTTGGCTAGAGAAAGATGAAAAGATGTGTTCTGAGGGCAGTGTCTGGACAATTGCATTTACTAGTAAGAAAGAGCCTGTGAGTTTGTGATCTGTGTGCATCTTATATGTAGTACTTTTTCCTTTTAATAGAAATCTTAAGTACCTGATCCCTGTTGTATTCTCATATTCCATGTTCTTGAACCTACAGCTACCTAAAGACTTTGTACCCATTCAGCATAATGGTTTGGGACTGCACTGCTTACTGATTAGCAATGCACGTTTAGTTGCTCTCTGTATGTAAATTATTTGTACATTTTTTTGTCATCAAATATGTTTGATGGGATTCATTATTTTAAACGTCCTTTGTGACTGCAAAGCTATGATTAATTGTTAAATTTATATTCTTTCCATTATAGTCAAGAGTTAATTTCCATGACAACACGCTTTACAGATGACCTAATGGAGCAGGGTTTGACTCAGAAGATCCTTACACTTGTGTCTCACATTGATTTGAACAATGAATTTGATAAACTCCAGAGAGAGCGAGGATTGGGCAGTGAGAAGCATCGTAAAGAGGTAAAATTCACCAAGCATGGATATTCTTCTGTGTTACTGAGCACATTAGAATAGACTACAGAGAATTCTTTACCTTTGCACACAGTCTGCTGCTGTCTGAGGTCACAGGTACTGCTCCACAGCTTGTGCAATATCAGTGTGGGATTCACTTTGCTTCCTGGATTTCTATTTTACTGTTGCTCCCAGATGCTAGGGCATGCCTTATTTTTAGTGAAGAACTGTAACAGTAAAAATCTAAGCCTAGTATTTACACTATGTGTAAATTTCTTTTTTTTTTAAATTCTGAAGTCTGTATTTTAAGTTATCAGCACCACCATTATCCACACTATTGGCATAAGAAAAGTGAACTAATTCACAAATTATTAACACAGATTGAAAACAAGTTGAGTCAGGTGAATAATTCTCTTAATAATCCCATTGTGTTAATATGAACAGAAGCATTTCTAATAGTCAAATAAAATTGCTTGAAAATACATTGTCATCTTTGTAATTCTTGAACTTAATTGACACTGTGACTAACTGCAGCATATTTTTTTCTAGCAGGAAGATTTTAAACATTATTGTTTTAAATTTTGAACTCCTTTCTAATGGGCGATCTGCCTAAAAATCGTTGTGTAATAATAAATCAATTTATTTTCCACTGAATAAAGAACTAGTCTGACACTTTTGCTATGAACCTAGAAACTATGGAAAGAATATCCTTCTCATTTGTCTTAAATTACCTTAATTTACCTTAGTTTCACCTTAAGATTCATTTTTTGGGGCAAGGGGAAGGCTGACTGTATCTGGGGTAACTGCCAGTGCAGTTGTGTAATTAGAGACAGGAAATGTGACTTCTGTGTGATACATTTATAGCTATGTAAATTCTGTGTAGATTGATGTCTCCTGCCCTTGACAGGGATGCTGGTTTGTGTGTAGTCATAGTCCCAGGTATCTACTCACACCTCTCATGAAATATGTGGGAATATAAATGCAATTGACAAGCAGAAGTGTCCTTTTGTTGTTTAGCACATAAACACAACATTTTCTGTAGCTGCTGTCTTTAGGGTGATTTTTAGTTTAAGCTAGTCATCATGATTGACTGAGAAGGACAAATTGAACCTGTTACCAGAATAGGTATATTCACTGGATTTTTTTTGTTTTGTCTTTTAAAGGTTTCTGATCTCATTAAAGAGTGCCGACAGTCCTTGGCTGAAAGTCTCTTTGTCTGGACCTGTCAGTCACCTCTGAGCAAGGACGACACTCTAATCCTCATAAGTTACCTGGAGAAGGTAACAGTGGAAGCGGACGGCTCGTTGGATGGCGTGAACTTGTCTCTTCTCATGGCTCTCCTTTACTGCTTTGATGTCAGCTTTCTGGAACAAGGTGCAGAGGATCGTGAAGGTAACGCTGGCAGCATTCCCAGAGGTTACGTTGTACAAATGGATAAATTGTTGTTTAAGCAATTTTATTATTGATCAGTAACAAATTGGTGAAAAAACCCATGCAAAATCCTACATTTGTTTACTGGGTATTGGTTTTGTGTTTTTGTTGTTGAAGACTTGATGCACCGACTCCCTCTGCTAGCAGAACGACAGTACATAGCAACGATCCACACTCGGCTTCAGGAGTCTCAGCCCTGGAAATTGCCAGGCCTGCAAGCTACTGTTAGATTAGCCTGGGCACTGACGTTGCGGGGAATATCCCAATTCTCTGATGTGACAGGTAAATTACTCTAAAGTTCAGTTGCTGCATATTGGTATTCAGAGCTTGCAAGTGCTGTAAGTCAAAGGATCTATTACCTTTCTGAAGTGTTATTATTTACCTTTATGATAAAATCACTGTTAACACTTATGTAAAGCTTTCTCTGTATTTGGTTTTGGTTGTTGAGAATTGAATTGCTCTGAAACGTACACAGATATAGCAGTAATTATTTACTAGACAGTAGTAGTGTCTCATTGAAGTGAAAGAGATTTTAATGTACTGGAAAACTCAAGGATTTCATTTTCAGCTTTAGTATAATTTGAATGCTTAAATTCAGAGTAAGTTCCTGATTGTGTTTTTTTACATCTGTAGACGTCAGGCCTCAGTATCTTGAGAGGACAAATCTATTTATAGTTTTCTTTTTTCCTCTCTGAGCTTCACAAGCTTTCCAGCTTTCTTCTAGGTCAAAATTGAGTCTACTTCAAAATATCTGTTAAAGAAAATGCAAACATTATATTTAATGTTTAATTAAGGTTGGTTTGTGATTCTTGGTTCACTAGCTTAGCTATTTTTGGGTAAATGGATATGCACTGTAACATTTTTTAAAGCAGAAAGTTGAGGTCATCATCTGCCATTAATTGTTTTTTCTACTGTACAGGAGAACAATAGACTGAAAAAAAGACAAGAGTTGATAGAAGCATGTAAATTTTCATGTCAGCTATGTATCCTGAAATATATTTGTTTGGTAAAAGATCGTTATTTACTTTATCTGCTCTTGTGAATTTTGTTGCCCAGCTCTTGCAGAATTCACTGAGGCAGATGAGGCAATGGCAGAGCTAGCGATCGCTGATTACGTTTTCCTCTTCCTGACTGAATCTGTTGTGGCATCTGAAAATTTCTACCATGAGGAATTTTACATTCGCAAAATTCATAACCTTGTCACAGACTTCCTTGCACTCATGCCAATGAAAGTAAGTTGGTTGTGTGAATAGCACTTATTGAGAAATATTATTTCTAATATTTGGTCAAGGTAGCATAGAGAGATTCAGACATAAGCCTCAGCTTCAGAAAACTTCTTCACTTTGTAGAAGCCATAATGTTCGGGGTTTGTTTTCCACGCTGAAGTAGAATGTGTTTTTTAAAACACTTCAGTGTGGTGAGATTTGCAAAACAAGCTTTTATGGTCGTAGTGGTGTTTGTTTTACATGATTAAAATTTAAATGAATGCTGAAATTGATGGCTATGCATGTATGTATTGATTTTTTTAATATATTTTTATCGTTTGATACAGACAGTAGTGTAACCTAAATTGAGTTATGGTTTTTGTCCCTCATTTTTAGTTTATTCTTTTACTAATGGTCTTTTCCACATTTTAGGGGAGGGATTCTGCTTTTTTGGTAGTATCAATTGTTGTGAAAATAAGCAACTGTTTTCAGTCTAAGAGAAATGCTGCAAAAGGATTTTTAAAGAATTACAAGTTTCATTTGTGCAAGATCTTGTAATTAGACACAGAAAATCAAAATTCCATGGAAACACTTCTATTTAATTAATGGAGGCTTTATTTTATGACCTTCATTGTGTTGAGCTGTATTTGGAGTTGCCAAATAATTACCTTTTTCAGTGTGCAAAAAGGATTTTAAAAAGTATTTTTTTCATTATAACCTTACAGAATGTGAACAATATTGGCAGGAAAAGCAATATTTGAGCCTCGTGAGCCTTTAAGGGCATATATAAACACATAGACAGCTTTGAGGTCTAATCCTAGTTTATTTATAATTTGTTGGTGTTGCATGTTGTTTTCTCAAGCTTTTTTTAAAGCACATCCATAGAACAAATGTAATGTCAGTTCCACCAGGTTCATATTGATAAATTACTGCTATATTTATGCTGCAACAGCTGCCTGCACCCAACACTTACCATTTTTTAAGAGGCTTTGGACATCCTTTGAAAGACGCACACAATGGTGATTTTTGTAATGCAGACACAGTAGCCCTTGGGAATATTTTGAATATATGGGGAATATGTGAGGAATATTTATGGAATACCCTTAAACAATTGGGTGCAAACAAGTGTGGAACTGAGGACCTTTTTTTGAGACAATTCATTGAATGGTATTGCTTTACAAAAGAAGTGTCTCTCTATAATTACATGGGTGGCTGCAGAATGACCCTGACTGAAGTTTCTGCCATATTAAATTTAGAGCATATGTGACCCTGTCTCCTGTAGCTGCAGAACTGCCTGAAAATCCCAAGGCAGTAGCTTGATTTGTTGGTATATCTTATCTTCATTTCATTATGGACTCGGATACTTTATCTTTGGGAAGAATATTTCTTTTCCGCTTGAGTTTTTTTTCCCCTCAGATATACAGTTGGTTGTAGCTAACGCCTGAAGATGAAGAGAGATGTTTATTACAAGTAGGATTTTGTAATACAGGATATAAGCCAAAATGAGACCATTGACTTGTATTCTAGTTTGCTAGAGGCCAGTACTAGTTGTTTCACAGGAAAGACTTTGTTAGTAGGCAATTGGGATATAGCCCTACGAGGCAACTTTTTGTCTTAACTGCTGTTAGGTAGTGGTTGGCTTATGTCCTCAGCTATTTCTACTGAATCTCAAATTTTAGGTAAAAAGAAGTGTCTGTTTTGTGCAATCTTTATTTTGCTTTGTGTATCTGTGTAACTTTTGTTTGGTTTTATTTAAATCTCGAAGTCAGCATTTTAATTAATTCTTGTGCGTAATTTTAGCATTTAAGCTGCTTGACAGTGATGATTTGGGTAAATCTTCTTGTTGACTGCATTGCATTCATTCAGAACTTGATAATTAGCTTTAGTACCTCAAATAATTAATCATTTAACTTATCAACATTCAGTTTTGTCCTTGTTCAGTTAGTGTACTGATTTAGGTAGTTTGCTTTGACCCTTTCCACTGTTACTTCTAGTTTTTAATCTTTATTATTATTACTTTTTAACTGTTTTTTCCTGATGAGACACAATTATTTTGCTGCTCATTCAGTTTCACACATTGAGATATATTATAGACCATGAACTAGTCTCTGTTGACTGTCACCATGTTCTATTTTTTATGTGTTGAATTGGTTGCTTGCTTCTGTTTCTTGTTCTTCAGTGTCTCCTTAATAATTAACTAAACGTAACTTTTAGTCTCATCTGTTTGCTTTCTATAAGCCTCTGTTGGGGTCTCACGTCAAAAGCTTTTTGAATTTAAAATTAAATGTCAGCTGGTTTTTGTTTAGTAATTAGCTTTTTCAGCACAAAGAAGTTTAGGATGCTGATTAAATGGCTACTTTTAAAAAAAATTGCTGCTGTTCTTCTTGCTCTTCTCTCTTGTTTTTCCTGTGGTGTTTATTGACATGTGATAATGCTTCTAGTTGAGACAGATTAACTCCAAAGTGGGATCAGTGCAGAACTTTTCAAGTCATAAAGTAGCTGCAAGTAAATTAGTCTTTAATGGTGAAGAAAGGTGCTATCCGCAGATCTGTATACAGGAATCAATATTTTGCGTTGTTTCATGTTTCTTTTCACTCCTTGTGAATAATGATCCAGCATTCTTTGAACCTAAACTGTCTAGCTTTTAAATTAAAAGGAGGAAAAGGATCTACCTTTTGGGGCCAAACCAAAGTATCTGGTGAAGTCAGTTAGGAAAAACTTCTGTGATATAAGTTCAGGGCTTTTGCTATGTGCTGAGGGCTTTGGCAGTAAGCAAGTGATTGACTATAACTTTGAGTGCAAGCTTTTGGGGAGGAGTGAGGATTGAAAAAATAGAAAATGGAGCGTTCTTGTCATGTTTGTGCAAGTACATTTGCTTTCTTAGTTTTAATTGGCCATATAGACAATTCCATTATTTCTTTCTGTTTCATTCTTAGCTAAATATAGACCACTGTTTCCTTTTCCACTTCATAAATCCTGTAGGTGAAACAGCTGAGAAATCGTGCTGATGAAGATGCTCGCATGATCCACATGAGTATTCAGATGGGTAACGACCCACCTATTTCCCTTCGGAGAGATCTGGAGCATTTAATGCTTCTAGTAAGCCTTATTTTCTTCTAAATTACTGTCAAAAATAATGATTGTGACTTTCATTTGTTATCTGAAAGCCCATGTCTCAATGATACCATATGGTGCTGGATCTTTCCCTTTTGGGATTCATTTTTTTTCCTTAAGTATAGACACTTCTCTATAATTTTTCATAAGAAGGAATTAATTTACTGTCTTGGTTTCTGATGCTAATGTCACGTAATTATTTTTTAGTAAGTAAATAGTGCATTGTTCCTTATGTCTTAGAGGTTTTACTCCACTGTTGACAATTACTCTGATAAATAATTGAAATGTTTAAATAATTTTCATGTGTTGATATATTTGTAATGAGAATTTTAGAAGACTGTTTTGTATTTGCTGTAGAGTAGGCTCGGTAAGGTGACTCCATGAAGGCTAGTGGAATTACAAATTCCCTGATTGCAGTAGAGTTTTGACCATAAATGTACATTTAAAAGAAAAATTTTTTTTTTCATATTTTTAATAAAATAAAACCAAAATAGAACGGAAATAAAAATAATTCTATTTGTTTAAATATTAGCTATTAAGGTTACTTAACTGCACTGTACAAAAAATCCATATCGGCAAACAGATTTGCATATTGAACTGAGGTGTTTTGTATTTTCTGATAACTTAAAAACTTGTATTATTAGTCTTTTCCAAAGATGCTCCCTTAGGTTATTAGCAGGAAAATCTGTAGTGAAATGCTTTCTTAAGCAGCTCAGAGAGATATAGTGAACTTAAATAAAGAACTAGAAATAAAAATTTACTTGGAGAAATTTGTATGTTCACTGGCTAACTTGTAAAATTAATATATAAAGGTAGGCATATGGTTATTTAAGGAGAAATGACACTGCTTTCTTAGCAATGATTTAATCCATAATAATTAAATAGAAAGTTATTATGTTTTCACTGATATGTGCATTTTGAATTTTGCTGGCTGTCACTAGTTCTGATACTGTTATTTAGAAGCTGTCATTTTCAGAAGGTTTTAAGAACTAGAACACCAGCCCTGGGATGCTTTGCCTCTCAGATGTGTTTAGCTAATCTAGAAGCAGTGCTTACTGTTGGAAGTAATTGGTTTTTTCTTCCTGGAGAGGATACTTTTCTAACACCTTCCTTTTCCTGACAGATCGCTGAGTTGTATAGGAAAGACCCCTTTAATCTGGAGCTTGCTCATGAGTACTGGTGTCCATCGGAGCCCCTGCAGACATCCACCATCATGGGCTCCTACCTTGGGGTAGCTCACCAGCGGCCCCCTCAGCGCCAGGTTATCTAGATTTTCTTGACTAACTACTAGTAACTTGAAACTAAAGTAACAAAAACCCTCAAGCAACAAAATTTTTGGTATCCTTATTACAGATAGCCTCTAAGAAGACCTTAGCCTTTTTCAGTGGCTTATCTGCATGTCTCCTGCTCTGTATGGCGTGGGTGTTGTTGCTTGCCATAAAATTAGCTACTGCCAGCCATTCGTGGCTGTCAATAAACTTAGAAAGAAAGAGTACTAACAAACCTCTGTGAAAATGTTATTTAGGTTTGATCTGTTACAGTTGCTAAATGGATTCTGATAGTTCTCTTGTGTTTTTTGTCTGATGACTTCTACGTGCCTTTTTCATGTAACTGAGAAATTAAATTCCTCAGCTGTAAAAAAAACTTTATTAACTGCAGTTGATAGTATTTTAGGGGTAAAAATCCTAAGAATATTTTAATTATTCAAAGTTCAAAAATTATAGTCCATAAGAGACAGAACTTAAAATTAGAGTGATGAAACAATCTAAGCAGACAAAGCAGACATTCCAAAACTCTTTGGATACCTGGGGTGCTGTCAGCCCTCAATGCTTCTTGAAGGACTGTGCAGTGCTAGGCAAAACCTAGTACGAGACAAATCAGACACATCCCAACACCCACACAGAATGCTGGCAACTTGAATTACGGCCAGGTGCAATCTGAAGCAGCCTAATGTGACCCTGAAAGGAACCACTGTGTGTGAGTTACTGACAAGCACACTGGATTCTTTCCTGGTCTCACTTACCTTGCATTGTGAGATGTGCTAATAATACTCCTGTGGAACTTTTGGGAGCTGAAGTAAATTTTATCACTAGAAATACAGAATTTGAGAGTTGGTATACTTTGCAGTCACGAGTTATTTTGTTTAGTTCCTCTTTCAAACATGTCTAACTGAATAGGCCAGTCTGCAAAGGAACTCTTTTAAAATTGGAGTTGTCATTCCTGTCTACCCTGCCCTGATTACATTAGAATCTGTTCTCTGACTTTTGCTGCCTAATCTTTTCCTAAAATACTCAGATTTACCTTTTTTTTTTAAACACTGATCTTTATTTGTTCTAGGTTGTCTTGTCAAAGTTTGTTAGGCAAATGGGAGATCTACTTCCTTCCACAATTTACATCCCATACTTGAAAATGCTGCGGGGACTGGCTAGTGGGCCTCAGTGTGCTCATTACTGCTTTAGTTTGCTAAAAGTCAATGGCAGTAGTCATGGTAAGAGAAGTGACCCTTCAGCTCTTTCTCAACTCCTTTTCTTTCGAGACGTGCAAAGACTTACTTGAGATGAATTGTGGCCTCATACTTTTAAGATTTTATTATTAGTACAAAGATGAAATTGGAAGGCTTTACTTGAAAGTGTAGTCTGGTTAAAAAAACCTAGCAGATAAGGTAATTAGATGGCTGAGCACCTTAGCAAGCAATTTACCTAGTGAAATAATGCTTTTTTTTTAAAAAACACCATGTCTTACACCATAAGAAATGCAGAATGTCAGTGTTGCTTATTGTAAAACAAAAAATGAGTCATGTCTTAAAGTTAGCTATATTTACAAAATATACAATGTAACTTTCCTGAGCTGACTTTGTTCAGAAGCACTTTGTTCAGTTAGAATTTTTTGATACATGTAATACAACACCACTTTCTCAAAGTAAGAGATGCTGGTCAGTCCTGTGTTTTGCCTTCATTTTGCATTGGTCAAATTATAAAAAAACTCCCTACTTTGAAGATACAAATAATGCTGCAAAGATTCCAATTCATAAACCAGAAAACTTATTTGTACTAGTTTTTCATATTAGCACCTTTCTGTCTCAAAAAAAACCCCATAAACAAGCAAAAATGCCCAAACCAAAATGATTAATTTTGGAAACAGTAACTTTTCTTTGAACTTTACTTTTTCCTTTAGATAAGAAAGTTCTCCTTCTAAATTTAGCTACCCTGCTTTTCACCCTGTGAAAGAGTCAAAAGAAAATCTTGTCACCTGTTTGTCATTTTTCTAGCGGAAAACATCCAAGGAGCAGGTGGCAGTCCTGTCTCCTGGGAGCATTTCTTCCACTCTTTGATGCTTTATCATGAGCACTTAAGGAAAGACTTGCCAAGTGCAGACAGTGTCCAGTACCGTCACCTGCCTCTCCGAGGCATCACACAGAAAGAACAGGATGGATTGATTGCATTTTTACAGCTGACCACTGTTATAGTCAATTGGGTAAGTAACCTTTTATTTAGTTTTCTTTGTTAATACTTTTTTTTCCTTGTGAATCATCATCATTCAGCTGCGAAATTCTCCTTGACTGAAAAAGTATGTAAGGAAAATTTACCTAGCAGTTGTCATTTTATTAGTGAATTCCAAAAGTATGGGAAGCATCAGGAGTAACTGTAATGACCAAACATTGAAGGTGTAGGTGAAGCAGAAAGAGATGATGCCCTTTCCTGTGTTGCTAGTATTGCTGATTTTCTTGCTTTCTTGACTCTGGTGGTGGTAATGGAGATGTCTTTCAGAAGTGAGGTATGTCCGCAATAAATCACTAAGAAGTAGGAAAGTTCTTTGCCTTTATTTATGAGCTTGAAATAACAAAAGTAATAGTTGTATTCAAAAGGAAGTGGTAGAATTTTGATAAGGAAGCTGATCAGCTGTGAAACTTGCCTCCAGGGTTATGATTTAAAATGTCACCAAACCAAGGGTGTAAAATGTTTTGAATGAATTGACTGGAAGAGGATTCCAGGAGAATAAGACTGCAATGCATGATTTTGTATTGTGAGTTTTCTGTGTAATTCTGAGTAGTGTGGAATTCTGCTCTTAAATACCCACCAGACTTTGCAGCATAAAAGTTCTATGACATAGTGAGATAGCCTTGGTTTTGCTGACACAAACACGAATCAGATCAGTAAAACTAAATATTTTGAAAATCATCTTTGGTGGTAAAGATAATGGGGTGATCCTGTGTGAGCTGTAATATCAGCATTGGACATACATGGAGAAAAGGGAACTCTTAAAACTAGTATTTCCTGACATCATCAAATCATAATTTGGGATGAAGATAAATTTGTTCTAAGGATGCAGGGAATTACCATTTGATGAGGCTAAATGCTTGTTCCTGTCCAGTGGTTCTTCTCAGAGTCTCTAGTGAGCTTACATGAGCGATGATCCTGTTCTTAGACTAAAATTGCTACAAGTTCCTAGGGAATGTCCAATGCAGTGTCAGTTCATAGAAATATATGGATATAGGAATATATAGAAAGTATGTAATAGAAATACTAATAAAAGTCCCTCTACCCATGCTTGAAAAAGTTGCTAAAGTACTTAGACTAATTCCATGAATGTGTGTCCACTAAAAAAAAGTGGGTTGTTATAAGATGCTTGTATTATCCAAATAATCTTTCTGTGTGGATAGGCACAATTTAGTGCTTGTAAGTCTTTATACTCGGCTTTTTGTTTAACTAAAATGGTTGGCTTTGGAATTGTCTGCTTTTCTTTTGACATTTTGCATACCTTCAAGTACAAAGCGGAGTCTGAACTGAGCTGTGAATTAGAGACTGTAAGACATGAGAAACCTTCAAAGTAATAATCTGCAGTTTTGTTTTCTGTTGAACTCTGTAGAGTGAGAATGCTCGCTTGGCTCTTTGTGAGCACCCTCAGTGGACACCAGTAGTGGTCATCCTGGGACTTCTACAATGCAGCATTCCTCCTATTTTGAAAGCAGAGCTATTAGAAACCCTTACTGCTTTTGGAAGATCTCCTGAAATAGCTGCTTCACTCTGGCAATCCCTGGAATATACACAGGTATTTTAGGATTTTCAGTGCTTAGAGCTGTAACATTGTAGTTTGTTGAAATTGCCAGTAGTGTATTCAAAATCGTATTGCATTTCCTCCTAAATTTTCTTTTTGCTGTTGTTGAATATGATTTTTTTTAATGTAGTTAATACTTTGGAACAATTTTGAAAATTAGAGAATCATCTCAGAGATCTCATTGGCTGTGCTTATTTTACATAAATACAGGTTTATACAGAAATACCAAGACTGTCCTCTTTGAACTGCAGCTGCTGCCTTATTTTTACTTGCTAATAAGAGACCCTGACAATAACGACATCTCACCATATTTGCGTCCTAATTTATGATATTTCTTAAAATACACTATTGTAAGAGATAATGAGAGAAATGTCTTTCCCCTATCCAATATGAGATAAAAATCATTAATGTGAAAATGTGATGCAGATCTTGGAGAATGTAAAGCTGGGAGAATACATGTGTCAAACATAATCCAGCCTCTCAGAGAGAAAAATCTTGACTTTTTATCTTTTAAAAGGATTTAGAAAACCTCTTCTTAGATCTAAAATGTGATGAGTATCTTTTTTTTACTCCTGATAGAAATGATGGAGATGCACTTCGATTGTGTGAAATGTGTTGTTTGTTTTCATTTCTCTTTCTGTTTTGAAGATATTACAAACTGTTAGAAGTCCAGGCCAGAGACAAGCAATTGGTATTGAGGTAAGAGATTCTCTGTACCTAGGCAGCCTCTCTGATCATCTGCATATGCATTTGGGAGGCACTTGCAGAAGCTGCATCTACTGCTGTGCCCGTGGGAAACTTTCCTAATAGACATTGTTGTTTCACTGCTTTGTAACTTACTTGCAAGCCTGCTTGTAATTTCTGGAAACTTTTATCCATTTTGCACCTAGTTCAGCTTCATACTAGTAACAGAACAGCATCTAAACTCTCAAATTCCTCATGAGCACTTCTTACTAAGATTTTCCTAAATTGCACTCGCTTTTGTTATGTCTTGGTACAGCTCACTTTGCTTCTAAGAACAGTGGTAAATAAAAGCAAGTAGGTAAATATTGAGGTGTATCTTCTAGTAGCTCAGAGAGGAGCGAATCCATATTGCTGAACTGAAATAACAGTACTGATGCTTTGCTGCTTTTGCTCTGTTTGTGTTGTACTGTAGGCAGAAAAGCTGCTGAATTGATTCACTGTAAAGTAATTCACAGATGATGCTATTACATTATTTGTTCTCACGTGTTTCTTCCTTCCCCAAAATCTGTGATTTGTCTCCTCCTGTTTTTGCTGTCCTCCTGGGAAGGTTGAACTGAATGAGATTGAGTCCCGATGTGAGGAGTATCCTTTAACTCGCGCCTTCTGTCGACTCATCAGCACACTAGTGGAGAGTTCATTCCCAGCTAACTTGGGAGCAGGTCTCCGCCCGCCAGGCTTTGATCCCTATCTCCAGTTCCTCAGGGATTCTGTGTTTCTCCGATTCCGCACCAGGGCATACCGGAGAGCTGCTGAAAAAGTAATTTTTATTTGAAAATATTTTTCTTTTCCTGAGCATGTAGCTGTTGATGTGGCTTAGATCTGTTTGAGAAAGCTGTGCAAGTTTGATGCAGCAAAAGTAACCTAGAGCACTTAATAGTGTTTTGATTCTGTAAACAGGTGATATTTCAACTCATGGGTCAGGATATATTTCAAAGGAGCTTGTATAAAGTATTTTTTAAAAAAGAAGCTTGTATTCCTAAATTTCAATTTGCTCTACAGGATTCTGCAAGTCTACTACATGGCTAATGACTTCTGAACATTACATGCCCAAATATACAAGTCAGATTTGTCCTTTTCTCAGTGTTACCTCAGAAAATATTTCTGACTTGCTGAACCAAGTGATTTGGCTTTGTTTTACAATACTTCTGGATGAAAGCACATGCTTAACTGTATGCTGGAAGCTGGGCTATTCTTGATCTATTCTTAGCTGTATACCTAATAAGAACTCCTTATTGCTTATAGTTTCAATATTCTAATACGTGTATTGTATAATAGTGCCTAAAATAGGTAAGAAATCTGTTTCAGTATTCCATTTCACTTCAGAAAGGAAGCTTGGCCTTTCATATTCTTTGACATAATGAATTATAATGTAATTTGCATGACTTTCTAATTTTGAAATACTAGTCATCCTTCTGTCCTGTACTTCACTGCACTGTGTTGTGTTCTTTGTCATCTTGGTCATGTTGTTGCGGGGTCAGTCTTAATCTGTGTATGATTTTTTCTTTGTTTTGTAATTTTCTGCAGTGGGAAGTAGCTGAGGTAGTCCTGGAAGTGTTTTACAAATTATTGCGGGACTACGAACCTCAACTCGAAGACTTTGTGGACCAATATGTGGAGTTACAAGGTTACAAATGTTTATTTGTTCACTGACAGACAGAATTGTGACTTGTTTTGCTCTGTCTTGGGATCTTGTTTAATATTGCAAATAAGCTGGTGGAAAGCTAGACCAAGACTTTGAGATAGGAAGATGTTAAAAAAATTTCCACGTAGTATTGAGATCTGCATTGCTGACTCAATAGGGTTTCATGTACACTGTTTTCTACTTCCCTGTCTCTACTAGGAGGATAACTTCTGTTTCTTTCATATCCAATTCGGTTGAAGAGCAACATTTGACACTTAAACAACACCTCAGTTTTGGCTTCTTCTTCTGGGCTTCTTTGATCTATATCTAAATCACTACTATTCATAGGATCAATTCAAAGGTGTCATTGTATTGGAGATATCCTTTACTGTTAATACTATTGATATATTAACTATTCAAAGCAGACAGTAGCAGTAGAATTGTGACCTGAAGTAATTTAATTCTGAACAACTATTCTTTAAAAGGCTAAAGTAGATGACAGTTGCCTCATTATAGGAAATCTAAGGCTTATTTGGGCTTTAAATTTTTTTTTCTTAATACAAAGTTTCTTAGCATGAATTCCATCGTGATGCCTGTGGATTTTCTTGTAGCAGTGCTGTGAGAACCAGTTCTTAATTGAAAACAACTTTAGTGTTAGAAGGCCTCTGTGCCTCATACTTTTTGACAAATAGTACTTGGCAGCATAACTGGCTCAGAGAATTCATTAGCTCATTCCTGTCCTCAGCTAGTCCTTCAACTTGTTATGATTATTTGTGGGTTACGTGATATGTTGGAGAAATGGGTTAATGTAGTTTTGAGTAGATGAATTTTTCAAATGGATTCAGTATGTGGCTCCACATTGGCATGGCTTGTCTGTTGGTGTGTGATGGAGTGGCACACATGGAATGAATGGAAGAAAGGCACTTATAAAGATGGTGCCAAAAGAAACTACCCTTGTTCTCACTTGCATGTTAAAAAAGGTTCTTACTGCTTTTCTGCTTTTATCTACCACAGTTTATGAAGAGCCTAGATGAATTAGAAGCATTAGTCTTTTCCTTTTATTTCATGTCATGAAGGTCTTTGAATTTTAGGCTAGTAGTTTTATTTTTGTATACATTGTTACAGCAGTCGTGGGAGTTTATCCCTACCCTCTGAGGATTAGGAGTTGAGTGGACGTTCTCTTTGACTTCTGGAAATGCTTTTTCCCTCATCCAGGGTCTTCATGCAGGTTGGGGGGGTGGGATATAAACTTCTTCTGGTTTCTTTTTGGTCAGATCTACTTGGGGTTAAATTTGAAATGTGCTATTAAATACTGAAAAGTAAGGGTAATTGCCATTACATCTCTTCCCAAACTTTTAATATTACCTCAATGGCTTCTATATGAAGAAAATCTCTGAAGACTTTTTACCAAGGTTGTTGCTTAGAGCCATGGGGGCTGTTACATTTTATATCTTATACTAGCTTAAGTAATAGAAGGGGTTTTTTATTAGAGGTTATATTGTTTTTTACTCCTTCTGTCTTTAGGAGAAGAAATAATAGCATATAAACCACCTGGATTCAATTTGATGTATCATCTATTGAATGAGTCCCCAATGCTGGAACTTTGCCTTAGTTTGCTAGAAGAAGGGGTTAAGCAGCTTGATACTTATGCTCCATTTCCTGGTATGTGCCTAGAATTCATTTTTCATGTGAAGTTAAAATGTATAGTGAGTAGGATTTAAAGCTAACATTGCATATCTGTAACTTGATGGTTCTATCTCTTGCATATAAAAGAATCGTGTTATGGGGGAAGTTTTCCTACTGGTAAACCACTGACAGGGTTTTTTTTCTCGGTGCAAGGCTTGATGAATGACATTTATGAAGGTAGTTTATTCAGCTGCTTCTTTGTATTTCTTATGTTCTTCATGCACTGCAGGGAAGAAGCATTTAGAGAAAGCTGTACAGTATTGCCTTGCACTTCTAAATTTAACCCTACAGAAGGAGAATTTTTTTATGGATCTTTTGCGGGAGAGCCACCTTTCCCTTATTGTCACACCACTGGAGCAGCTGCTTCAAGGAATCAATCCTCGCACTAAAAAGGCAGATCACGTGGTGAATATTGCCAGGTATGTGCAAAGTACTGAGAAGGGAGGAGTTTTGGATGCACAGAAGTGTTTGGATCCTGGATCCTTTCATTAGCTTTACTAGCCAATGCTTCTCTTTACACAGAGCTTCTTGTGAATTTTTTTTTTGGTGGGGGGAGATGTCTTCACAGGTGGTATGATCTGTGATTGTCCTAGTGCAAGATGGGAATCTGTATTTATGGTTCTTCTTTCTGAATTTTCCCCCTCTCATGATTTCTTCCTGTCTACCTTATGTGCAATGATTCCCTTGCTTATAATTCCATTTTGCCCCAGACTCGTCACAGAGTGGGAAAGTTAAACACATTTAGTTGCTATTGACCATGTTTTACAGTATTGTCCATTACTTACTGTATTAAATGCCTGCAAGCAGTTGTTTTAACTTATGCTGCAGTGTTTAATGTAGATTTTGGATAAAAAGAATGGTAAAAATTCCAGGAAAGGTTATTATCCCTACTCAGCCTACTCATCTCTCCTGATGGAGAAGCACTCAGTGTTTCATATAGAGTGAAATTTTATTTGAAGCTTGAATGTTATCTCATGTAATTTGATTTGTAAATGTTTTAGTTCTAAATCTCGTTTAATTTCTCATCTGTGCATTACCATCTTGAAAAAGTAAAATTCTCAACAATTTCATTACCATAATCTTGTGTCTTTGAAGGTATCTTTACCATGGAAACAGCAATCCTGAACTGGCTTTTGAAAGTGCCAAGATTTTGTGCTGTATTTCTGATAATTCCAACATCCAGATAAAACTAGTTGGTGATTTCACACATGATCAGGTGAGTAGCTGTTTCTTTGAATCTGGAAAGAGAAACTGATGGAGAAATACTGGGACTTCACAATGTTTCTTTAAAGGATAGGTTTCTAGGTTAACTACATTAAAATACATATTTTGTTTTATATCTACCCACCTCTCAAATGTCTTTCACCATGGCATTGGAAAAACAATTACTTCATTAATTGAAAAAAACCAAAATCATGAATGTTTTCAAGAAGAAAAAGGGCAATATTCTTTGAGATATGGAGATCTTTTTGTGACTTTATAGTCTTCAATCTGTGAGAATAATTTAGCATATGTAACAACAGTAGATTTTTTTTTCCTGTTCACTGGCTAATTGTTAACTTGTTCTTAGAAGAGCTATGACTCTCCACTCTTGCTTATTAAGTAGGTTATATACTTTTTGTCTAGAGGTTCTGTCAACTTACATGAAGGGAATTATGAAAAGTATTTGGTTTAATACTCTTAAAATTCTCTTCATTTCCATCCTTCTATTGTTAAATACAGACTGTTAGCCAGAAGCTGATGGCTGGATTCGTGGAATGTTTAGACAATGAAGATGCAGAAGAATTAATTAATCCAGATGAGGGTATGTAAAAGGCTTCTTAAAATGGCTTAAACAGTTGTCTTTTGCATGGAATGAAATTAATGAAAGAGATGTAAAAAGTGCTTTTAAGCCAGGAAACAATCTTCCTCTGTTTTCTGTGGAATTGGACCTTTAACAGAATGAAAAGCACCTATGTTTTGTTAAATAACGTCCACACTACAACGAGCCAACTACAAACTGAGTCTGTTTTCAGAAGACAAGTATTTAACATTGCTTTGGATATATTATTTAGAGCTGTGTTAACAGTAATTTTGAATTTTGTTCTTGTATCCCTTTGCAGTAATATAAATTGATCCCTCAACATTCTTGTATTTAACTTGAAGACACTGAGGATTATTCTATTAGATGGGTTTTTTACTTCGTTGTTCACCACATCTGCTTTTTCTTTTTCTTTTCTTTTTCTTTTTCTAATCAAGAGCTGGAGCCTGAAAAGAAGCGGGCACAAATCCATCATGAAACAAGGATCCATATTCTGAATCTCCTTATCACCTCTCTTGAGTGCAGTCCTCCCAGCCTTGCTCTGTATCTCTTGGGATTCGAACTAAAGAAACCTGTCAGCACCACAAATTTGCAAGATCCAGGTATGAGGAGGAGAGGTTGATCTGCCATTTAATCAGTTCGGTTACCAACACTGAGAGTATTTACTGGAAAATTCATGGGGAAAAGCAGTTCCTCTTCAATTTATGACAACAGGCCTTGTTTGAGTCCTTGAAAGCTGCATTAATATTAGTACTCAAATGCAGCCTTTAAACAACTTCAGGATTTGATTCTTTGTTTAAGTTGGATTTTGGAACAGACTTGAAATTAGAATTATGAGAGAAAATGATACTTCAGAAGTGAAACATTAATTTATTTACTATTTAATACAGCATAGTTGTGTCCCCAATACAAAGAAACTGATTTGATGATCCAAGTAGTACCCACATATGCTAACATCTGAATCTACAAAACAGACTGTCACTTTGGACTAGTTCTACTACTTGGGTACTGTCCTGTCCCTCCTCAAACTCCTGTTTAAAATTATTTATAGGAAAGAAAACCAGTAACCAGTTTTGGTTTTTTGGCATTGTAGAAGAAAATGTTTTAGAACATGTGGGGTTTCATTCTAGTGCCGGGAATATACAAATATATTAATTAATTACATATATATATGACAATGCAAACTTTAGAAATACCACTCCTGTTGCTTTAAAGTTGAATTGGTGGGAATAACAGTGGGTTACTATATTTTTTTCTCCTCCTCCATTTCTAACTTGTATTTTACAAAACAGACTGAGCAAGTCCAGCAGAGATGATCAAGGAGCTGGATTTCTCAGCCTATGAGGAGAAGCTGAAGGAACTCTGGAAAAGAGAAGTGCTTTGAGGGGACCTAATAGAAGTCTTTGAATACCTGCAAAGGCATTAATAAGAGGATAAAACCAGGCTCTTCAGAGGAGTGTGGCAGGAAGAGGAGAGGCAGTGGGCATAAACTGAAACAAGAGAGGTTCAAATTCAATGTGGGAGAAACGTTTTGACCAGAAGTCAGTGAAGCAGGTTGGCTATAGAGGTCGTGCAGTCTTCATGTTTGGAAGTTTTCAAGACCCAATTGTCTAAAGCCATGAACAGTGGTCTGATACCATAACCTAGCAATAGTTTGGTGTTGACATGTTTGGTGTTTAGTAGTTGGGTGTCTCTTCCAGTCAGAAATACAAGATTATTTCTCAACTGTTTTAAGGGATGTTTTATATAAACAAGTGAGCAAACATGAATAATTTGATTTTAGTTATTTAGAGAAGAATATTTCTCATTATCTTTAGGTTTGTATTGGACTCTATGGCCCAGCAGTTTTTAGTTCTTCATAGTTCTAAATGGAAGAGTAGCTAGGACCTGAATTTTATTTCTTCTGATATTTTGGAATTCAGTAGTTACACAGTACACGTAACTGGTCTGCACCCACACAATTTTACAGGATATCATATGTTAACTCAGTGATGAGGAAATGTGTCTCAAGGGCATGAGAGAAACTTGCCCACATCTTTCAATTATCTTGTTAATAATGTGAAGAAATAAAGACCGTAAGACATTTACCTCAAGATAATAATTTCCTGCTAAAGCATAAATTATACATGTTCAAACACAAGATTATTTCCCCTATAAGAACTCTGGTTATTGATGCCTTTACTGCTTCAGGACCTCCTTCTGGGTCGATTAAAGAAATAATTGGCTAAAGGAAGAATGCAAAAACACAGGATTTTGACTTCAGCATTAAAATCTTCTCCCTATTGCCCTTGGTTGCAGTGTCAGGTGCCTTTAGGAGCATTAGTCATGTAGTGGCTGTATTTGTAAAATAAAGCAGGAATTATTTAAAGCTATTCTTTGAAATTGTCAAATGGCTATTCATTTAAAAGTGTAAAAGCAAGAATTGAAATTGATTCACCAGCATCTCAAAAGCCTACAGACTAACTATAAATATTTTTGTTAGATATTTGCTGAAACATGGTTCCTTCTTTGATTTTAAGTAGTGGTGATAAAACTTTGCCAGATGTTTTTGCTGCAGCTCTGTGGAGCAGTACAGTGCAGCACAAGGTATCAGAACAATTTAGGTTCTGTATTTCTGTGTACTAACCTATATTTGCTATGGAGGAAAGTAAGATCAAGAATGTCAAGTTATTTTTCTCTTTTCAGGTGTCTTGGGTTGCCCACGGACTTGCCTACATGCCATTTTGAACATACTGGAGAAGGGTACTGAAACAAGGAATGGGCCGACAGCAGTTCGGGAATCTCCCCATCTTGCAGAACTCTGTTACCAGGTATTTAGCATATTTTCTCTTGGCATATACTGAAAGTAGGCTCTAAATGAAATTAGCTACTTCTTGGTTGATGAACACAGATGGTTGATGACTCTTATAATAGTTTCATTTTTAAAATGAATATGTTAGGTTTTTATATACATTGAACTCTTTCTGTTTTACCTTCTGTTTGCAAAAATGTTATCTTGTAGCATCACAGAAATCAAAGAAACTGCACTCACGTCAGAAACTTGGAATTAGGGCATACTTACAAAACTAAACCTAAATATTTTTGATCCATTGTGATAATATGCCAATCTTTAATTTTTTTTTTTAAATTTTGGAAGTGTAGTTTGACAGCAAGTAACATATAACTCCAAGTAAGCCAGTGAAATTCTCTGCTTTATTCTGTAGCCGTGAGAGAACGGACGTATGTATGGCTGAGGGGGTGAGGTGGGGGAGACAGCCGAGTTAGATGGATGTGCAAGGTAGCTGATGCTTGCACGTAAATCATAGAATCATATGATTACACACTTGTAACATGTTAAAAATCCATGGACTCTAGAAAGGATTTTAAACATTATTAAAAGCAAGAGGCAATTCTGTAGAAGTGGGGAAAATTTATTACGTTTCCTGTCTTGGTGGATGTGCAGACATACAAAGACACTCATTTTTAAGTGAGCTAAACAAACAGGCTTATCTAGTGTCATGTTGTATAGCCATTGTGTACACATATGCTGATAATCCTTTAATATCATAATTCACCATCTGTTACAAATAATAGGTTCAACTTTGAAGAAAGCTGATGGAAAACTTACTTTAAATACTGGTAACGTTGTTTGAGCAGTAAAATAGTATTATGCTTCTTTTGATTTGGTGGTTGGTTTGTTTTTAAAATAAATTCCATACATGGATCTCTGCTGTTTTTGATTGTCAGGTTATCTATCAGTTGTGTGCATGCTCTGACACTTCAGGTCCAACTATGAGATATCTGAGGACCAGTCAGGATTTCTTATTCACTCAGCTTCAGTACTTACCATTTTCTATCAAAGGTAATTTTTTTGCTAAGATTGTGCGTGCTTAAAATTCAATGCATTCTTTGACTCCCTAGGAATGAAAGAAGAAACACAGGTAGCATTATTAAACTGAACGAATTGCAGGCTCTGCTAATCTTTTAATTCTTTAAAGATTGAACTATCCCTACTTAAGAAGTTCAGATTATTGATGCTAAACTTTTGGAAAAGAATATTAGCTTTGGAGTGCACCAAGTGTCCAGAACCACATCCTAATCTGTATTGCGATTATCATTGTAGTTTTGTTAGATTATGCTACATAAAAAAAATATTGACAAGAATGTTAAAGAACCAAGGGAATAGAAGGCTGATGGTTGTAACCACCTGTATCGTCCCTTTCTTTGAATAAAGTACTTTTAAGCTTATAGGTATGTTTTATATTTCAAATCAATATTTCTCAGATGTCTTAAACTGAATAAATGTACTTTATCAGATGCTTGACCATCAGTCTTTCGTTCAATGACAGTAAATTTAGCATTCAAGTACATGTATCCAACATGTATAAAGTGCTGTAGGTGATTCTTATGTAACTTAGGAATCTAAACTAGATAAATGTAGAATAGGAAGATTCTAGGAGACCTGTGTTCCAGTCTCACCAGTTTTAATTAAAGCTATAGTTCACTTGGGTAAATGCCTGGTTATTTTCACTGAAATTCTAACTGACCGTATTTGCTCATGAAGCACTGCATTCTCCACAATGACTGTTCTGAGAGGTTTCTATCCAGTTTCGTTGTGTATGGGCTTAAGTGTGTGTATGTGTATCATTTGTTTTCAAAATAGCCACATGTTCATTTATTGGCTTTTGTCAGATCTGTGACTTTTTGTCTCATAAACAATTGCTAAGCAAATAATAAATAATGGCATCCTCTAAAAGCTTTCTCAAATGAAAAATGCTTTCCTTGGAGTAAGTAATATTATTTATGCTCAATTTTATAATTGTTGCCTTATCCCCATCCAGAACATGAGATTTCAACACTCAACCAAATGTCTTGGCTAATGAAGACTGCAGCTATAGAAATGCGAGTGACATCGCTGAACCGTCCCACACACAGAGACTGCTGCATCTGCTGCTTGATGACATGCCTGTGAAACCATACTTGGGTAAGAGGAACTTATGGTGAGGGTAAATAGGCTGGAATAAATGGACTATGAGAGACTTCATTTGAATTCTTTTCTTCTTAAGCTTGTGACAGTTCGTTTGTGATACCATGTGCAGAATTGCTACTGGAGAGATGGGAAGAAAGATGGTGGTGGTTGTAGACACCAAAGCGAAAGAAATCAGGGCATCATTTTGTTCATTGCAGATAGAAAAATTAAAAATAGTTTGAGGTAGGAGAGGGAAATATTAAAAAAAAATCATTAAAATTGTAGAGTAATTTATTTTGAATTGCCGTTTAGAATCGTTACAATGTAGAGAAGGTGGAGGGTCTTCCATGGTAAGGAGTTTCTCAGTCTTAATGTCTGTCACAAGCTCTCAACCCTCTCTCACAGAAGATAGTAGCTACAAGACAGTTTTGCTTTTAACATTATAACAACACAAAAGTGATATTTCATCCCAATGTGGTGTAGAATGCAGTGTAAATAAAAAGGCCAGATTTCAGAGTTTTAGAATAGGGTAGAAGTAAATCAAGAAAAATAAAACCAGATGGCAATAAAACTCTCTTCACGTAAAGAAAGTAGAATAAATGGAAGATATTTTAACATTCTACTGCAGTATGGTATTTTCCCATACTTTTATCAGCCTGAACATTATCTTCATCCTTGTGGGGATCTGAGTATGGGAAACTGTGTTCAGGTACCCTACTCATTTTACAGTGTCCATGAAGCTGCATTTATACTGGTGGGTGGGGTGTCTTTTTAGGCATTTTTAGTACTTTCTGATCTGTATATGATGATGGGATAGCTTTTGTGAGGTAAGTATCGTTCTCATTAACAATTCAAGGCCGTATTGTATTAGAAGACTTTCAAGAGAAAGGTTTATCGGCTTATCACTGTGCTCTTTCTCTTTCACTATTAATAAAGTAGGTAATATTTTTCACTTAGATTTGTTTTTTGTAATTTATTTGTTATTTATTTATGTTATTTATTATGCTTTATTACCTTCAGCTGATGGTGAAGGAGGGATGGAAGATGAAAGTCGATCAGTCAGTGGATTTCTCCACTTTGACACTGCTTCCAAAGGTAACCATTATGACTGTTGATTATTTATCAGTAAAGTGTATCTGGTCCTGAACAGGCAGGAAGGCCATCTCCAGAAAGGACACTTTGGAAAAGAAAGCAGTAGGTGTTCTAAACAGCAGCAGTACATGGAACAATTTTATTTAGTGTGGGGAAAAAAATAAATTAAAGAACCTTGATGTAGATGGCTGGAATGAGTGAAAAATAATGAACTGGAAAGGCAGTTCAAAGTGTGTTTAAGTATCTGTGCAGGGATAAAATGGGAGAGTGGCAGTCTATAAAATTTATTGCTAACAGTAGAAACACTGAGACTGTTGCAAAGGCTGAACATATTTGTATTTACATGGCAAAGACTGTAAGTCCCACATAAATAAATAAATTCAGATTCCTTATGCAGCAGAAGACTGCAATGGTTGTCACTGTAAACCAGCCTGGTTTCATTTAGGAGAAAAAATTAATATCTTGTATTTGTAAATACTGGATTACATGCCTATGTAACAGGAGAACAATACAATACAAGACATATTAAGAACTTAAGGCTTTAGAAAATGTTTTTAAACCTGCTATATAGATTGATAGCACTTTCTGAAGATTTAATGCTTTCTTTTGAAACTTTACACATTAAGATTTAGATTTACAAAGGTAAATTAGGCTCTTTTGTCAATTTTTTGTTTTCCCCTTGATACTTCTGAATACAATTTGAATTTATTTGCATTTCCAGTACGCAGAAAGATCTTAAATATCCTGGATTCAATTGACTTCAGTCAGGACATTCCAGAGCCTTTACAACTGGATTTTTTTGACCGGGCTCAGATTGAGCAAGTCATTGCTAATTGTGAGCACAAGAATGCACGTGGACAAGTGGTCTGCAATGTCAAGGTTAGCACTGGTCTGTGTGTTAATAATACTTTGAAACTTGCTTTCACATAAAAGGTGTGTTTCAGATATGTGCATAATTTATGCAAGCTATTGAGGTTAGTTTATTTCTTTTACATTGCACACACTGCTTTCTCACTTGCAGTACACAGCTGCATCAGTTTAAGACACTTTCAGGAAATATCTTCTATCTTAATGTTTTTCCCATCTTGAAACGCCCACATGGTGATACTACATCTACTTCATGTATTTCTTTGGTTGCCAATACACAACTACCTAGCACTACATATGTGT
This sequence comes from Corvus brachyrhynchos, assembly GCF_000691975.1. Lineage (NCBI taxonomy): Eukaryota > Metazoa > Chordata > Aves > Passeriformes > Corvidae > Corvus > Corvus brachyrhynchos. The sequence goes on from NW_008238664.1 coordinate 8,034,343, forward strand.
AACAATCACATGTACAACATCTTTGTGTACTGCAGTAACTCTTGGAGGCTTTACTTAAGATTGTGTCACACTGTGATAAGTACTTGACAAGTGTATGATAAATAGTCCTGAAAAATTTGTGACCCTAAGAAATGAGTAAAACTTGTTTAAACTCCAGCCCATCTGTTGCATCTGTCACTATGTAGCCATCTCCTAGATACTTTTAGGAGGTATGAATACATCACCTTTGTCACTTGTGCTAGTTTTGGCTCAAATACTGTTAATTTTCTTCATAGTAGCTAGTATAGTGTTGTGTTTTGCATTTAGGATGAAAATAATGTTCCCAACACTTTGATCCTTTAGTTGTTCCTAAGCAGTATTTACTTAGTGAAGGAGTTTTCAGCTTCTCATACCACCCACCAGTGAATAGGCTGTGGGCACAGGAAGCTGGGAGGAGGCACAGCCAGGAGAGCTGACCCAAAACTTGCCAAAGAGATATTCCATACCATATGATATCATGCTCAGTATATAAACTAAGGGGAAAGCTGGCTGTGGGCTGCTGCTCAGGAACTGGCTGGCCAGAGGTTAGCAGGTAGTGAGCAATTGCATTTGTGCATCACTTGTTTGTATTACTCTAAATACTACTTTTCCATCCTATTAAGCTGTCTTTATCTCAACCCACAAATTTTATTGTATTTTTCCCCAGTTCTCTCTGCTACTCCACTGGGGCAGGGAGCGAATGGCTCCTTAGTGTTTATCTACCTGCCAGGTTAAACCATGTCATCACTGAAGTTTCACTTTTAATTTCAGTACCTTCACAGAGTTCTGGTTGCAGAAGTCAATGCCCTTCAAGGAATGGCAGCAATAGGACAGAGACCTTTACTTATGGAGGTGAGTACAGAAAAAGTTAACTAATGGTTGTTGTTGTCCTTGGTGGATTTCCTACCTTGTCAAGCAGTAAGCTTTACTATAAAAGACTGTGGATTTGAGTCCTAACTTAGTAATTCCTGAAGAAAAAATCCCCAAAATAAATAAGATAAGCTACTTCTTACCATATTGTTCTCTAAACAGCAGGCCTGGAGTCTGTTTTCTTTTTTTCTTTAACCTCTTCCCTTCCCATTAGTGATAACAATTGCAGCTCCCACCCCACTGTACAGAAAGCAGTTACATACTGATGTCAAGATTGGTTGTTGACAAGTACAATGTGTTCATCTTATGGCCAAGTTAGTGTTGCCTTTCTCTCACAGGGGATGCCAATTTATTTCTCTTTTCTTCTACACAGATGTAGTTTCAGTGAACTTGGAGCTTAGTTATTTCCTGAGTTTTCTCCCATCTTTTAAATTCAGTTGAAATTGGTTAAATAGATGCAAAAGATAAAAGAGAAATTACGCAGACTAAATGGAAGAAAAGGCACAAATAGATTTTTTCATAGTTGTTTTTGTTTAGATTTTAAAGTGCCAGAAAAGAGCTTTCCTGGTCAATTTTTTTCCCTATGAGATTAAGACATTCATGATAAAAGGCCCCATGAAAAGCAGCTCAGAAATTGAATGGGCTACCTTGTTAAAGTAGTAATAGCAGCTTGTTTCTAATAAGCTGAAGTCTTAACATTTTTTTCTGAAGACTATTACTAATAGATAAAATGGTCATCTTGAAGTCTGTCTTTGCCATGAATTTCTTTTAGCACATTGTAACTGGGTTTCTTTGTGGCGGGCGTTCAGGAGATCAACACTATCCTGCAGTACGTAGTGGAGCGGAACAAGCTGCTGCAGTGCCTCCATGCCAAGAGGCATGCTCTGGAGTCGTGGAGACAGCTGGTGGAAATCATACTCACAGCCTGCCCCCAGGATCTCATACAGGCTGAGGACAGACAGCTGATTATCCGGGATCTGTTGCAGGATGTGCATGACAAGGTAGTGCTCTGCTGGAAATCAACCCTCTCCTTGAACTTTGTTGCTGCAGCTTTTTATGTGAAAGTGCTGAAATTTTGATTGTAATCCAAAAAGATTTTTGTCTGCCTTTAGTATTCTGTTTAGTTTTCCAATTGCTGCTATGCTGAAGCTGAATGCACTCTGGACAGGGGGATGCTCTATATTCTGGCATAGCTACTCCTGAACTGTGAACCATATATCGACAGATTTCAAAGATATTTTAGTATAATCCAGTATGATGGTAGTCTGGAAAAGGTGTGTGAAAAAGAAACAGCCTGCTTTGATGAGAAACAAAGAAGAACTTACTGAAGGCTGAAGGCAAACTACTGTATTTGCTGATTTCCTGCATTGAGATGACTCACTGGAAATCCTACTGCTGCTTCTTTTGAAAAATCAAAGAGTTGAATGAAGCTTCATAGTAGAAAAACTAACGATTTTACAATTAGAAGGGCTTTTGGAAGTGTGAGGGTTTGCCTTAAAAGTCTAGATGTTTTACTGCTGAGTTACAGTAATAATTTTTGAGACAGACTAGACAGTTAGGACTGACAGCCATTCTAAAAGGCAATATTTAATGAAGGATCATTGTATTTTTCAGGCTGCTGGGGCATGATTATTTTTTTGCTTTATTGCGAGAGTTACGTGGATTGTAGTTCTGATTAATAGAGTTTTGTTTTGAGAAATATGTATGAAAATTTTTTATCTTTACAAGGGAAGAAGTAATCTTTTTGGGTTTTGTTTTTGTTACTTCCATTATTTTTTCCTGTAGGAGTTACCTAAAAATTATGTATTTTTTAGTGGAGTGCTGGTTTTGTTTCTTATGTGAACAAAATTTAAAAAACCAGGAAACAAGGGAGGCTTTCACTAGCAGAAGAAATTTCTTTCCCAAAATCTTTACGGAGAGGAAATTACAGACTTAATTTTCTGTAACACTTTGGTGAAGACTTTTGTGAATTTGAGAAAAGAAATTGTTACTGTCTATTGAAAATAATTGAACTACTGTTCAAAATGATTATATTGCTTAAAAGGAAGGCTCCTTCAGTATTAGTGATAAAGATACCAGATTTACCTTTTAAGTAAGGGTGAAAAAAATAGCACATGCAAATTTCTTGTTAGTGTTTTTCCATGTTGTCTTAATGCTTCTTGGATACTCAACCCATTGGATTTTTTAAGTTGTACCTTCACATTTTAAATGGTAATAAAATAGCTGTAAAGCCAGTTGTTCCTTCCCTAGCTTAGGTTTAGGTATTTTACTAATAAAGCTCATCAAATGTCAACACATTCCTTCTCTTTCTGCCATCCAGATTTGATTATCAGCCTGCCTGTGATTTATGCAAATGAAAACCAGAAGGCTAATGTCTTCTCAATTAAAACGCTTTCAACTCAGGTTTCTGAACAAGTTTCTGACATTACTGATTTTGATGTGTTTTAAATACTGTCATGTTAATGAAATCCTTATGCATACTAAATAGTTGTGAGAGGCTAATTTAATTGCTTTAATAACTCATGAAATCAGGCACTTTTAAACATTTTTTTTTTCTTTTGCCTTTTTTTTTTTCCTTCTTCCTTCTTCTGTGTTAAGATCCTTGATGATGACGCAGCTCAGGAGTTGATGCCAGTGGTGGCAGGGGCTGTGTTCACCCTGACTGCCCACCTGAGCCAGTCTGTGAAAACGGAGCAGAAACAGCCACTTGCGCTCCCTGTGGCAGGACAGTCCCAGTACGTCTTGATGCTGGATGGTTCTTTCACCTCATCACCTGGCTCTGAGAGCATATCCATGGGTTTTGCTTCCATTGGTGACTCTTCCCTCCACATCATCTTAAAAAAGCTGCTGGATTTCATTTTGAAAACAGGTGTGTTGACTTTGGCAGGGTGTGTGCGTGAATTCCAACTGCCAAGAGTAAAAGATGGGCTGAGCTGCTTTCAGATAGTGCAGTGAAGATTTTTGTTACAGTCAATTAGATGGATCTTACATGATTAGTATAGATGTAAGTGATGTTACTAACAAAAGAAATAACACACTTTTTAAAAAAAATCTGAATGACAGAAGAGAGAGATGTAAATGACTAAAGAGAATTTCATATTGTCATTCTTTTGGAACAGCATAAACTTGCTGAATTTACTCATAAATACACTTTTATGCAAACAGTAGAACTTTACCTTAAGGAGTCTAGTTGTTTTATTTATTTCTGCCAGCACTGCCACAGGAAAGTTAAATTAAGTGCTAGTGGAAGATTGTGTTATGGAATTTACATTTGTTTGGTTTTAATTGTGAATGTTTCTTGTTAACAGGTGGTGGCTTCCAGAGAGTGAGGACGCACCTTTATGGATCACTGCTTTATTATTTGCAGATTGCCCAGAGACCAGATGAACCAGACACTTTAGAAGCAGGTATGGTCCAACTGTATTTGGACAAGAGCAAAAAATAAGCTTATTAAACCCTGGATGGTACAGTTTCTGCATGCTGAGTTGTCTTTTGGAAATAGATGGAAAACATCGTGCTCCAAGAGCCTCTAAAATTAATTGCTTATGCTAAACAATGCTTATCTTATATTCTGACCTGTCTAGCTGCATATGCATTCAAAATCTGTTGCTCTGGATGAGAATATTAAATTTCTGATCTCTAGCACTAAAGAGGATACTTAATTTGTGTCCATTTACAGCTATACATCATAGCTATAAGACTGTCAAAGGACTGGAGATGACTTGTAACTAACTGCTCTCAAGCAGGTCCAGCAGTAGAAATATATTGCATTCGCATCTTTATGCACACTCATACCACAGTGATCCTATTTAAAAAACCCCAAAACAATAAAACAAAACAGAAAAATTCTAAAGCAAAAAAGAACCAAAACACCAACCACACAAAAAACCTCAAAACAAACCCCAAGGATTATTTCATACCCTTTCTCTTCCTTTGTCTGAAGATCCCCCTCAAAAAAGCCTAACACACACCCCACCACCACCCCCTCCCCAAAAAATAAGCAAAAAATAAGCCAACCAGAGTTGCTGTTTGTCTGAGAGTGCTTATGGTAAATACCACATTCTCTCTGTGAATGGCCTAAATACTTGCATTGTTAGTGTTTCTAATAATTATTTAATCTTAGAGCTCAGACAAGGGTTGAAAAAAAAATCTTGGGGCTAGTACATGCATGCAGACTCTTATTTGGTCTGTGTTTCGAGCTACAGTAGTAAAAGGAAAAAAAACAACCTATGAATTTGTTATGACCCCTTTGTAGTTTATTACTGACTTTGGTTTCATTCTCTCCCATTCAAGTCACCTTGTTTACTTAGCTCAAACTGAATGCTTTGGTCCCACTTGAAAGTTCATAGAATCACAGGATGGTTTGTGTTGGAAGGGACCTTTAAAATGATCTCATTCTAACCCCCTGCCATGGGCAGGGACACCAGACCAGGTTGCTCAAAACCTTATCCAACCTGGCCTTGAACACTTCCAGTTTTAGGCCCGTTAGTTCTTCTATGTAACAAGTACTGAACATTTGAATTATTTTAAGCAGACTGTTTACTAGGGTGGTGTATGTATACAGGCACGCACTTTTTGCTCTGGCTGGTCTGTGTGATATTCAAGGAAGGATGGATTTGTAAAACATTTGTAGTTCATTTAAAAACTCTTGACTGTTGTTTGAGGCATTCTGTTGCAAGGTAGAGAGAATGCCTTGAAGAATGTAGCATCAGCTGTAGCTAAGCTAATGCTAAGATGCCTGTCTTTGAATTTTTTCATTTTTTGTTTTATTTGCTTTTTACAGCCAAGAAAACTATGTGGGAGCACTTGACAGCTCCTGAAGATGTGTTTAGTAAATTGCAACGGGAAAATATGGCAACAATTGAGAGTTATGGGGCAGCTCTGATGGAGGTGGTCTGTCGGGATGCTTGTGATGGCCATGAGATAGGCCGGGTAAATGAATCTATTCTTTTAAAACTACTGTTCTGTTTGTTTTAAAGAACATCTTAACCTGTGCAGAGATGGGAAGTTTCAAGAGGTAGAACGAGAACATTTTTGTAGATACTTGATCTGTTTCATGTTTCTGTCCTCCCACTCATTCTTCAAGCTGTTGAAAGTAGAGCCATACATGCATATGAATTTTTTTCTCAGCAAGGCTATGTGTCCTGTTGTTTAAAAATAAGGGTAGAAAGCTCTGCTGCAAAAGATGCAGGCAGGGACCTCTGTGACAGTTACTTGTTAGCATTTTTAAGTCATGGACTTCCCAGTTTATTTACTCACATTGGGAAGATGACTTCATGAGAAAATAATTTCTGATAGTAGCCAGTAGAGAATCTAGTCAGAAGGCAAACTAGTTTTAAATAGTAATTGTGCTTGAGGCAATATTTCATTAAAATATTTTGGCTTAGTTATTGGTCCACAATATCTGTAATGTTTTTTAAAAGAATAGTTGAGAAAGGTAATTGGCTCGTACTATACTAGTGTCAGGAAATCGTAAAATCTTTTTCACATAAATGATTGCAATTGTAGAAATGCATTCTGCTTATAAGAAGCTATTAGAAGAAACTGCTTAGCATTTTGTCTTTCTAGGTATTTATTAAAAATCTCATTGATTTCATAGATTTAATTCTGTTTTGATGTGTTTGTTTTTATTTATTTTTTTTTCTTTCCTCATCACAGATGCTGGCATTGGCTTTACTTGATCACATTGTTTCAGTAGACAAGCAGCAGCAGTGGCTCTTGTATCTCTCCAATAGTGGCTACCTGAAGGTGCTTGTGGATAGCCTAGCAGATGATGATCTGGCTCTTCAGAGCTTGCTCACACCTCAGCCCCCTTTGCTTAAGGCACTGTACACCTATGAGTCCAAAATGGTAATAGTACTTCAGAAATGGTTTTATGTTTATTTTTTAATTTTTTTTTAGTAGAAGTTGTTTGTCTATACTTTGCATTGATTGTACTCAGAGATATTGTTAAGGAAACTTTCCTGTCTGACCATTCAGGAGCACGCTGGCAGTCACACTTGAACCACCAGAGATTTTAACTGCTGGGACCAAAGCTCCTTCACAGAGAGTGGCTCCAGTGACCAAAGGGTGCCCTCCTTGACTCCCTGCCCTCACCACACTCACAGTCAGACCAGGTTTCCTTACTGGTTTGACTCCAGGTTTCCCAGGGCAGTCTCAGACATACGGATTCTTAAAACGATTTAATCATGGTGCAACAACAGAATAAGAGCTCGAGCTGGTGCCTCTGAGGAGGAAACCTTAACAAAGGAACCCCTGGGCTTTTATACCCTCACAATCTGTGTGAGTCTGCGATCTTCCAGCTGAGTCCTCATCTTCTGCAGTGTCTCTGAGGTGCCTCACGTCCCTCCTGCCCTTTGTTTTGCAAAGGGTGGGCAGTTCACAGGCTCTTGCCTGGGGCTTCTGCCAGCCAGAGCTCAGTCTGCAGCTGCACACTGAGCTACCTGCACTGAAGGTATTCCTTAATGGTATTTTACTAAAATGATATATTTGAAATGACTCTAAAATCAAGCAAGAAAGTAGACATTGTAAGCCTCATTCTGCATCTCCAGAGCTTACCCTTCTCTGCTCTTGTGTAGGCATTCCTCACTCGAATAGCTAAAAGTCAGCAAGGTGCATTAGAGCTGCTGCGGTCTGGAGTGATTGTGCGGCTGGCACAGTGCCAAGTGTATGACATGCGACCTGAAACAGACCATCAGGGGTAAGTGTTGGGTCTCTGGCTGATGATGAAACCATAATGCAGTCTTCTTGGAAGCACATCACATCTTTTTACAGCCTCATGATTTTTGAGTAATGATTTGTGGGTTTATTCTTTGTGTGTGTGTGTCTTTCTTAAACCTATCAGTTCAGTTTAAAGCTACATTTTATTGAGAGAAAAATTTCAGATAACTGGGTGTTAGGTTGTACTTGCATGCTAATTACTTAGACTACATAAAAACTTACTTGATAGCTTGGATGGAAATGATTAATGTTTTATTATGAAATAATCTATACTGTAATGTTTGAGGAACAGCTTACACTGTAAACTTATTTTGGGGGCTCTGCAGCTGGTGAAGTGCAGTTTGTCCTCACCCATAAAACATTGAGAGAGCAGTGAATTAAATGCTATTTCAGAAATATTTTATGATGTGTTTAAAAAATATATATATATATTCACAGTTATATATTGCTTGGCAGGTCTATTGATGTGTTGCCACATTAGTCATTGTGAGGTGATTGAGAAGATCTCAGAGAAGGAGATTCCATATTTAGGGGAAATTACCTGGGTTGATTTCAAGCCGTGGTCCCTGTTTTAAACGTACAGTTCTTAGTGACACACTGGGAGTTCAAACACTTGGGAAAAATTTAAGACTTAGACAAGGTATACTATTTGAAAGTTCCAGTTAGACTTACAGGATTGTATAAAACCTACAGGACATTTGTAGAGGACTGTATTTAGCAGTTGCTCTAGAATTAAGCACAGCTCTTCCTAAAATATTTGAGAATACTTAGTTTTGTGTATCAGTAAGCAGGTATCGTATTTCTGCAACAAAGTAATCTGGTTTAGTGTAGTATAATACAAAGAAGTAATTTTCCCAGCTTAAAGAAAATGTCTGGCAGCAGCTGTGTATCATAAATGTGCTGCTTTTCCAATATAAACTCAGTTCAAGTCCAGACCTCTTACTGAAGTATGTTTTTAGGTTCTTAAGAGTGATTGTAGGCTGAGGCTCTACCTCACTAGTAGATTTCACTCTTCTTGCACTCTTTATCTTTTTTTTTTTCCTCCCTTCTTTTTAAACCTGCTGAGAATGTATGCAATGAGAGATCCCCCAGTCTTCATTCCTCCTCCAGTGGAACGTCATGATTCTTCTTCCAGCTCTTCAACTGTGCCAAGTGATTCTCACATCCAGCATGGCACAACACTTGCAAGCAGCAGGACAGGTAAGTTCCAAAACATGCTAGAATATCACTGCTATTGCTCATTCAAAGAAATTATAGGTGCCTTTGCTCTGATAGTAAGTTTTGTTGGTTTTTTTTTTTTTTAAATCCCATCCTCACTGGTACAGGAGGTCTTTTGAAATTGTTCAAAAGCATTGCTTCGTCTCTGCTCGCTGTTAAATTTCATATTTCAATTCGTATTTGCTCTTTTTTTTCTTGTGGTGCAGGTTTTGCAGTTTCTAATTTCCCATTCAGATACTATCCAGGCAATCCTGAGGTGTCAAGATGTAAGTGTTGGATCTCTCCAGGAGCTGGCCTCCCTGACAGGAATAATCAGCAAGGCAGCTTTGCCTGGTAGGAACTGCATTTTTAAAGTCTCAGCCCCATCTGCATGAATCTCAGGCTTTGTTTTCTGTAAAGAAACAGTAAGACAGAAGAGAATATCTATGACAATACAGATCTTTTTTGACATGTAGAGCCCTGAGAAAAATAGGGAAATGTTACATTATTGTTCTTGAAGTAAATATGGTGGATTTGCAGTAGACATAGTGCTCTTATCCATATGTATTTGACTTTCCATTTTTTTTTCATCATTCTACCTTACACTAAGTACTTTTTGTCTTGGAGGTGACTTGCAAATAGAAGTGTTCAAAGTTTCTGTGGTATCTTCAAAAAAGAATTTTTATTCAGTAAGTTTTGTAACTGAGGAAATTAAGATGGAAAATTCTTTGCATACCCATATTTTTAAAAATTTCTTCTCTGGTTTTATTTCTTCAAAAAATAAAGCTTCCAGGGGGTAAGCACTGCCGATCAGCATACTGACATTTCTCTTGGGTGACTTACTACTACTACTACTAATTATATATGTATTATATATATAATCAATATAAAATATAATTGTTATTTATAATTATATTATAATATAATATTATTATTACATATAATAAGGGCTAATAATTATTGTGATGGATATTGTGATTTCTTCTGCATGCTTACTAGTTCAAAATAACTTCTCTATTTTGATTTAATGGCTTTCTTTGTTCAGGAGAGATGTCTGACCACAACAGAAAGGAGTGCAGAGCTGTAGGTTAAGCCCAAGTGCTTCTTTGCTTACAGTATACAGAGCTTTGCACAACAGCTGCAATTTCCATGCCAGCCTCTCCTCCCCCTTACCCCCATTTGATTACTTACCGGAACAGTACGCTACACGCTCTCGTGCATCTCCTGGTAGCTGCATTCATTCATATCTGAATGTTTTGCTCAAAAAATATGCAAAATACAAGTTGTATGTTTGGCTGAAGTATTTCTGATCAATGCTTGTATTTAAAGGTATATACTGCGTAAATCTGTTTAAAAAACTCCAAACAAATGGTTTTTTAATGGCTGTATCTTTTATCAGGAGTGTTAAATGAGCTGGACATGGATGTTAATGAAGGGACGCAGATGGAGCTACAAGGACACATAGGGCGATTTCAGGTAATAAAGTCATCTATTTAACCCTTGTCCTTTTAGAATTGGCTATCTAGATGTGTTTCTTCCTGTTTTCTTTACTCTGAGTAGTAGCAGTTAGGAAAGGGATGTTTTCCAGCATCAAGAAAAATGTGTAGCAGTTTGGGGTTTTTTGTGGGAGTGGGGATGGTTTGTGTGGCAGTGGGATGGGGTTTTGGTGGTCTGTTTTTTGTTGTCTTCCCACACTTCCCCGTCCGGTAGAAAATAGAACATTTGGCAACATCAGGGTTGCATCAGGGACTTTGTTTCCCTTCCTGGCGTAGGACTCATCTTATGTGAAGAGAAAAATTTGAAGTCAACACCAAAGTATGTGAAGCAATGCAGAAATACTCTGTTACCACTTTGGCCATAAGCATGTCTCTAGCTCACCAATTTGGTGTATCAGACACACTACTGGTTTATTTCTTTCCTACTGAATTAGTTTTTGTACTCTGCTTTTAAGGGACTTACCAGATTTTGTTTGTCTATATAGGTAAAGGTATTTTAGGTGTGGGAATGGTAAACCTCAACTGTCATTGATAGTAGTCTGTATAATAGTCTGCAAGAGACATCAAACAAAGTTGTGCACTTGTGAATTGCATTCATTTCTCATTGGCAGTGTTTTAGGGGGCCATTAATTTCTAAATTAAATCAAAGTAAGTTAAAACACTAAAAATATAAATTTTGTTTACAAAGTGCTAAAAGTTTTATGTGCATTGCTTTCTTCATACTGTGTTGTAAGGGACATGTATCACTTAAGTGAAAGGAATAATGCACGTCATTTGTTGTGATGCTAATTTAAATGTTCATTCCTTACGGCAGCGCCAGTGCTTAGGACTTCTGAGTCGCTTTGGAGGATCAGACAGACTTCGCCAGTTCAAGTTGCAAGATGATAACGCAGCGGGAGACAGAGTGAACAAGAGGGATGAAATTGAGTTGGCCATGCAACAGGTAAGGACACAAGCTGCTGGAGCCTTCAGTCTCAACATTTTACCTGCTGTGCAGATTTGTTTAATTACCATAATTTCATATGATAGTGGTAGTGCTCTACACTGATTTTAGTGAGGTATAGGATTCCACATTTTATTTAAAGTAACCCTTGAAAATGTGTTTACTTACATTTGCATTAGAAACCTTTATTGTTTGGGTACAAACTCTGTGAATTTTGAAGGCTTAAATTGATCAGAAATTTTCAAAATGAAAGCTGGATATAGAGGGCAATGGCCAACACTAACTTAGAGCCAAAGGGGACTTAAAATTATCCAGAAATTTTAGCTAGCAAATTTGGGAAGGAGGCAAAGTTGCAAGTCTTAGACTTGAAGTAGAAGAGAGTCTGTTACTGATGAGAAAATAGAATTGTCACATTCTGGTGAGGAGAGGAGCAAAGCATGTTGTTCACTGATATTTTTCCATGTAAAATTTAATGTTCAAAAATTGACATGCTGGAGTTTTTTTTCCTTTGTTGGCAGATCTGTGCAAACGTGATGGAATACTGTGAGTCACTGATGTTGCAAAGCGCCCCCAGTTTTCAGCACACTGTTTGTCTGTTTACTCCCAGCCTGTCTGAGTCAACCAACCGAGATGGGCCTCGGCAGGGTGAGATTTTTGACTTGCTGTTCTATGAGACTGAACGCTGTGACATTTGGGCTACTACAAAATAATGAACCAGAGACTGTAGTTTCACATACTCTTGAAGTCACTTTATGCCAACACTGTAGCTGCTCACTCATTCTGGAATCCATGCTTTTTCAGCCTTGCACTAAGCCAAATCAGGAAACTAATCCTAGTTAAAACAATTAAATTGTTAGTTAAAATTAGTTAAAAAATTATTTTTTTATTCACTTCATTCACAGCATCAGAAATATATATGTCAGAAAAGATATGTGTGTATGTAAATAAATAGCACAAGACAGGGGAAGGTCAAGATTTCTTGTTTTTTCAGCTCCTGTGCTGGATTATATTATTTTAAACATGTAAGATGTGTTTTGATGCTGACTGGAACTCTATTATAACACATGGCAAGAGTTTACACTGTGTCATTATACAGTTGAATGGCTAAAATATGTAAATAGTAAGTCTTCTAAATGAGTTATATTTTACATGTTATACTCAGTACTGCACTAGGCTGACTGCCTTTTAGTACTGCAGCTACAGAACTTTTTGCCTGGACTTCCATTTATGTTACTTGTGAACTAAGTGCAAAATATTCTTGCCAGTGCTTTCATGTGTTTCACTAGGTTATTGGCAGAGAGCATACCTTATTGATTTCTTGGGGTTTTTTAGTTTTGTTTTTTATCTTCAACATCTTGTCTAGATACACAAGTACCAGTGGTCCCTTATTGGCACTTGCCTGGCCTGGGCATTATCGTCTACCTGCTGAAACAGAGCACTAGTGATTTCTTCAGTTACTATGACAGCCATCGTCAGAGTGTTAACAAACTGCAAAATGTGGAGCAACTGCCACCAGATGAAATAAAAGAGGTAATTGTTCTTCTGACTCCATAGTTTCTGTATTGTGGTAACTTGGACATAGCTGTAACAAAGGCTCCAAAGCATCTTAGATAAGCAAGTAGTTCCATTCTTGTGCATATTCTTTTCTACTGTTGGTGAAGGGGGTCAATAGAATGAGTGATCTAAAACTTAAGGGGAAAATATTTGGCTTAACTTTGTAAAAGTTGTGATTTTCATTATAGTTGCTTGGGGATATGTTTCACTTTTCCATTTTTTGGTCAGCAAGATTATGCAAATTCAAAATAGAGAGCAAGTTTTTAAAGAAATAGTAGCTAACAAGAAAGCTCTAGATACTAATAAGTAATCTTATTTGCTTATTTTTCTTGATGTTTTGTGATTTGCTACAGTCTTTCTGTTTTTTCTCTTCCTGTCACAGTTGTGTCAGTCAGTTATGCCAGCTGGGGTTGACAAGATTTCCACTTCCCAAAAGTACGTCTTGGCAAGGCGGCGCCTGGTGAAGCTAATAAATAACCGAGCCAAGCTGCTCTCCCTCTGTTCCTGTATCCTTCTAAAATTGAAATGACTCTCAAGGTGATGCTCCAGAAAAGCAGAGAGATAGACACAGGGTTTTTTTACCTGGATTTCTGACCACTTTGAGCAAAATTTTTTTACAAAAACTAAATTTGAAATACTGACAATTAACTTAGGAGACTATTGCTCTGCTATTACTAGAATGCAAATGTTTTCAAGTTGGTAATTCCCATTTTGAGACCCTGCTAGGACTTTCTGCAGCATGATAATAAAGGAATTGTTACAGCCCAGCTCTTCAATTTAGTATTCAGACCCCCTAAACATTCACACGTGTCCAAGTGTGGTGGAAGAAATACTCAGAAAAATAATTTTGATGTGCCTATCAAAATAGGAGTTTCTAGCCTTATAGTCAACCTGGCATAAACCTGAATCTCATACACATCAGTAATTCTATGGAAATAACCAGTCACGGACAAAAGAATTGTCTTCAACAGATCAGAATTTTCCTCTGCAACCTCCCTTGGGAAAGATGTGCTCTTGCACACTGGGCTGTTATCAGCAAAGATGTTACTGCCATCCCAGCTTTATAACCTTGGCTTTAATTCACTGGCTGCAGCTGAGGTACCTTTACAAACCACATGAGTGATCCATCACTGGGCCGTGACCGTGGAGGAGGTGACAGGTGGTTGAGCTGACATCTTCAGCTGCTTCCAAGTGTGTAAATATGCTCATACAGTAAATATACAACCCAAAGACAATCAAATTGGAGTCCTTCACTGAGATGTGTCTGCAGATATTATAGAAATATGTCTCTTCATTCTTTGGCGCCATCTGGAACACTACCTACTGCACTGCACACCCACTGACTCCCAAGACCCACTGCTGTCCTCTAGGATGTCATTTAAGAAAGGAAGGCTGCAAGGTAAAATTTCTCAAACATCAGAGTGCCTTTGAATAACTTCTCATGGTTAGCTTTAAAACTGATCTGCTACTTGTAATGTCTTGCCTTTTATATTTAATAGAAGAGATTTTATTTGGATTTGGCACACCTTTGGATATTCCACTGTAGAAATGGCAATACTGATAATGTTTACTCACAGACTTTTGGGGTTTGTATATTACAAACAACCTCTTAAGGAAAGTAAAAGTAACTATTTTTTTTATTTCTGCTCTTGAAACTGCAAAACAAAGTGAAGTTCAGCTAATATAATCAGATCAGTGATCCAAAATAGTTTATAGGAAAATATTTCAATATAATAATCTAAGATGAAATTAAGAAATAAAGTTAATACTGGTGCTTTTAGAAGTATTTTTAGAATTAGAGCCATCATTGATTCACCAGAAGATTTTAAATTCCTTGAATGTTTTTTTTTTAAAAAAGAAAAATGGAAGGAAATCAGAGAGAGGGGATTTGGGGAAGAGTCTTTTGCTTAAAGTGCCATGTTGTATGATCAAAATTATTTATGACTCACTCTTTATGTATTTTCTCTAAATCATTTAAGTCAAAAGATTAGTGTAATTTCTAATGCATAAGCTTACTTTTGGACCAAACTGGAACACTGTTTTAAATTTGTTATATGACTTGATACAGAGATAGTGTGGAGCAGCCCACATAATTTTAACATCTCATTTTCTATTGCCAGATTCTTTTGGTTCAGAGCCAAGCTTGGATTTCAGTAGTGGACTGAATCGAGTGAGCCAGCATGATATAGACCAGGTGAGATGTGACAGTCGGCTGCAGGGTACAGAATGCTCCTGGCTACCATGCAGCTATTGGGAGCAGTCTGACTGTTGCTGTCCCACTTCTGAACAACCTGCAGGAACACCAACAGCACATAACTTCATTTAGGATTAGTGAGGCATTACAAAATTGTTTTGGAAGATATTGTGAAATAGGTGGCACTTGTGCTGCTGTGCATGTATCTTCAAATCTTAATACAGAGTGTTAAGTAAAAAATGAACTATACTTACAAAATAGAGTAATCATTCTTTTTCTCTTTCCAACCAGTCAAGTGGTGGGTTTTTAATAATGGCTTTCTGAAAACACCAGTTGTCCTTGAAAGACCTGCAACATGAGGGCAAATTTCCCAATTTTCTGTGGTCCTCCAACTGCTCACTACAGGTCAGCTTTAGCTAGGCTATAGAGAAATGAGATCAAAAGCGTAACAGGAGTTGAGGAGACTATAAAATGTGAATGCTAGAACAGAAGTAATTTCCACTCACACAGCAATTTAATAGTTTGTGTAAATTTGATGCAGAGGTGGCAGGAAAAAAAGATATTTATTAATAAATCCCACTGACATTTCTATGGCTGTGCAGGAAAAAAAACCCCTTGCTTGTCAAAACTGCAGTCTCAAGTACCTTTCTATGATCTAGAATTGTAAGAAAAATTGCTGTGTGTTTTGTGATGAGGTATCTGTCATTTATTTAATTTGTTCAAAAGCAAACTGTACAATATCATCTTGGTAAAATACTTAGAATGTAGTTAATTCAGTGACCTCTTACATATGCATAAATGAAAAGATGTTGTTGGTGCACACGGACTCTCTAAAGAGCCCTTAAAGGACTAGGAAAATTTTAATTGGAAGACGTGTTTGTATGACTGTAAGTGAAGAAGCTGAATTATAACTAATAATTCCTAAAACAGAATAAGCAGTACTTACTAGAGAAGTTAGAAAACCCCATTCTTTGGAAAGCAGTTCAGAGAATAAATCATAGTGAAGGGGTTGACAGGCAGTGGATTATAAGCTGGCACTTCAGGAAGAGAAGATTTTGTATTGATGACTGCATCAAATCTCTGTTTCTCAGCTCCAGCTGGAAGCCACGAACAGCTTTGGTGAATCTCTGCAGAAGAAGCTTCTGGACATCGAAGGTTTATATTCCAAGGTTCGCTCACGATACACCTTTATCCAAGCTCTCGTTAGACGTATCCGTGGTCTCCTAAGGATATCAAGGACCTAAAAGACTCTTGATACATGCTGCTTGCCCAGTGAAGCAGTGTACTGGGGCAGGCCTTCTGGATCATCGCATTTTATAGATCAAGCATTTTCTAAATACTGTCAAAATTATTTTGTTACTTTTTTTTTTATCCCTGTGGATGAGTTTTGTGTATTCTTTCCTACTGCTCGCAACTTGACATAAAAAATAAAGGATTGTTTTTGACTGAGTTATGAATAATGTAAAATTTCAAGCAAGAAAGAATTCTAATGGAGGATATCAAGGAAACAGGAAGTGCTGCAGCTGTGATGATACTACATTTGTTGATGCTTTCAGAGAAAACTAAAACATCTTTGTCTGTGTTGTTCCTGTTTCACACACAGATTTAATGAAACCATAGGGTTCATGTTTCATCACTTGCAGACTGATTACTGTGGTGTGGATTTTATATTCATTTTGCACTGTGAACTGCTAATTTCTGCTCCCCCTCCTCCTGCTGTTTTTTCAGCTGAAAGAAGTCCAAGCTGCTTCTCTTTGAAAAAGTTTAAAATGAGAAAAGTGATAAAAGTCATGGAAGGTGATGGCTATAGGTTTGGGTTCTTATGGCTGGAGGAGTAAAGGTTTCTGTGCTTTTCTTGCTGCAACACAAGTATAAAGACAGAATAAAGCGCATGGGGCGGAAGTCAGCAATCTTGAATGGTAGGTTGGTTCTGTAGTTAGATTGTTCTCCTATGAAACATTCCTTGTATCTTCTGGAAAAAAGCTATTAAAG
This sequence comes from Corvus brachyrhynchos, assembly GCF_000691975.1. NCBI lineage: Eukaryota > Metazoa > Chordata > Aves > Passeriformes > Corvidae > Corvus > Corvus brachyrhynchos. The sequence continues at coordinate 8,051,327 of NW_008238664.1, forward strand.
AAAGCATAATCATTGATTATTGACAAGAGCTCTGTTGCACCTCTCCCTTAACTCAGTCAGACTTATGGCCTAGTTCACATGTGCCTTGTACACTGTTTCCTCTAAATTTTCGTTACATAATCGTTAACATTTTTTATGCTTTTATGTTTACTTATCTGCACAGCCTAATCACATGGATGACATCATTTTTACGGAGGGATGATGCCAGCGCTGCTGTCAGGTGTGGCTTGTTAGCTGTTCCACAGGAGCAGCTTGGTATTAATGTTTTACCCAGCTGCACTTTGGCTGTTGAGTTTCACCAGCGTCTTCCTGTGTGTCCACCACTCTCGGAGAAAACCAAGCCCAAATCCAATACCCTAATCTGGGCATTGTGCTGGCTCCGAGGAATCCAGGCTCCCGCTGTGGCAGGAGGCTCTCGGTGCTGCGGGGCTGCGGTGGCAGCGGGGAGGCCCCGG
>NW_008238664.1:8052746-8058997 GCF_000691975.1 Corvus brachyrhynchos
CGGGAGGCCGAGGCTGAGGGCCGCGCTCGGGCGGTGCCCACATGCGCTCGGGCCAGGCCCTGCCCGCGGGCCGGTTCCCGGACAGCCGCCGCTGGAGCGCCCGGAGGCCGCGGTGGAGCTGCCTTGCGATGGCGAATCGTCCGTGCAGCGGCAGGAGGGTGTGTTCGGGCATATCCTGATGCTTCTGTGCTCCTGACACCTGGGAAAATTAAACTCTGCATCAAGTCTCTGAAGGGCTGCTAATAAGGAGTGAATGAGGAGAGAAGGTCTTGCAGACTAGTAAATTTAAGAGAGGCCCTGAATCTGAGGGTTAAGTGATTGACGTGAACCTATCTTATTGCAGATGGTATTTGAGCAGTGGTTTAGTGTGGGAAAAGCATACACAATTGCATATAAAAAGAGGAAGTGAGAGATGTCTGGCTGCAAGCAAAGTTACGGACTGAATTTTCGAATCTTAGGCCTCCATGCAGCCAGTGGTAGCTTTCTACTTGTGATGTTTCTGTTGAAATACCTTTCCCAGCTGAGTTCTCTTAAGGTTATTTGCCTGTCTGGCAATTAGAGGTGCCATGAGCAGCGCTATGCAGACTGGCAACTGATGGTCCCTTATACCTTCTCTTTTCCAGGTCTGTAGTGTGTATGGCTTCTCTGGTGGGATGGGCTTAGAAGAAATAAAGCAACTTGTTATCAGTCTGAATTCCTTCTGAAATTTAAGCATGCTTGCTCCTAAGCTCGTTGCTCCCTCCTTTCCATGGAAAGGCTTCACAGATGCCTAGACAGGCAAACACAGGAAATAATTTTTATTAAAACATCTTTCAGTAAGATTTTGGTTGCACATCTTCATTAATTTGTCTCTGATATATTTATCAGTGTCATCAGTGATTCTGGCTTGTTGGATGTTTCATTATCTTTTGCAGGCTTTACCTGTATTTACAAAATTATGATTTAACATATGTTTGTTATAAAAATCATTGCAAAAAATGTAATTGTTACTGGCTTAGAACACTAGTATTGTTTCTAGGATTAAAAATCTAGTAGGCATAAATCAGATACTAGCCTGGCCACAAGTACTCTTGCATGCATTTAGAGAATAAATGAGATGCTGGGGCAAGCCAGTTTTGGAAAAAAGAATGAGAAGGACATTTAAAATCAGCTCCTAGACTTCTCTGTAGCATTAATGTACTTGATTTAGTGCAGCTTTGCTGTTTGTAATGAACTGATTTAACATGTACTTACTGATTTATACCTAATTTTAAGAAAAAAAGAAGTGGATGGTTCTATGGAAGACCATAAACATCTTCTGATGCTGAATTTTTTCAGGCTTCTTTTGGTCCTTGTATAGTCTCTGGCACTGAAAAGATAAGAGTCTGATGCAAGAAGAAAAGAAGATGACTCAGATTTTGGCAAATGAGAGAAAAGGAAAAAATAGAAGTGTAACTGCAGTGAGAAAGCTTGATGCTGCTGCTGCAACATAATTTGCTGGAGTGAGCTACCATAGAACCATAAAATGGCAACATAAACCAGGAGGACATAATGTAGTTGAGCACACAGCCATCTGGGCAACAACCTGAACTTGTCTTTTTTCAGTGGAGAAAAGAAGCATCTTGTAGTCAGTAAGAAATGAGGTCGGTCTGTCTGCCTTTGCATATCCTCCACAGAGCTGGCTGACGTTGAAATGTCTTTCTCTTCTGCTTTTTGTAGGGGGCTTTTTCTCCACCATCTTTTCCAGTTTGTTTGGAACTCGAGAGATGAGGATTCTCATCCTGGGGCTGGATGGAGCAGGAAAAACAACCATTCTCTACAGGTTACAAGTTGGAGAAGTTGTGACCACCATTCCGAGTAAGTGATCTGCCCATAGGGAGTATATTTGCCTGTAGCTCTAACACATAAACTTTGCCAGCTGAACTTACTGTACTCTTCCTTCATAAACAAAAGGACCTTGTGTTGTGGGAGCCTTGCACTGCTGTATCCAAGAATTTTTCTTGGATAAAAGTATTACAAAAGAATACTTTATGCTGCCCTGCAAAATGCAAAAAGCATTTGACCTCAAGATTGTTAGCATGATTTGGCAGGCTGACCATGATAGGTAACAGTGGACTGCATAATTCCTTCGTTTCCAAACACAGCTATTATGTGAATTCCAGAGGTCACTGTTGCTGTACATAGGATGGTGTCAGTAAATCATACCTTTTTTTTTGACAAGGGTTATATAAACACTTGTTTAACATGGAGAAGAAGAAATCAGATGATTTAACCTTACGTTCTGTAGAAAATGTAACAAGACTCAATGTGAGGTTTCATGGAAGAAGATGATGCTTATTTAAAAAAATGTAGCTGATTTCACCACTTGTCTTGGCATTCATGCAGCCACACACACTGGGCCAAGTGTTCTGGCCATGATTGCTCTGTGTAACATGAAGGACAAGGGATGCTTGACTTTTCTGTCCTTGTCATGTCTGTTGTGTTCCTCCTGAATCTGACTTTGTTCAGGCCTCTGTTACCTTCTAGAAGCCGCGCTTGCTGGGCTATACTCTTTTTGCCCAAGGGTTTTGCTTATTTCACCCTCTATAAATTTTAAGCACCCTATGCCCACTGTTCACTTTCCTGTGCTGTGTTTCCCTGGGCTGGCAGGAAAAGGAATGACATATGTGATACTGCAGCCTAGTTGCCATCTTCCAGACATCAGTATCGAGTCCTCTGCTGAGAAGTTGGTTCTGCTTTGGTTCTGCTGTGGTTCTTATGAGCGTGCAGACCTTGTGTGGACAGGAAGCACACATTCCTTAGTGCTCTCTTGCTGTCAGTTGTGTACGTGGTTATCACAGCAGGCCAGTTCTTCAGCCCTTGCTCTGTTTCTTTTGGTGATTTCAGGCACACTGCTGTGGATTTTTGCCAACCTTAGCATTCGTTACAAATCTCTAAAATATGTTTACGATGTGGTTTTATTGTTCAAAGAAGAAAAATTTCTGCATTATTTTGAATCATGTTTGTTGGGGTAACTTCGCAAAAGGCATGAACTTCATTGTGCAGCTACTGAGACTTTTCAGGTCTGAAAATCTTAAACTAAGTGTCGTGGTATTCTTCAGAAAAACAGGAAAATCACCAACAGTGAAATTGTTTAACTTTGTTTCAGCCATTGGCTTCAATGTTGAGACGGTGACCTACAAGAATCTGAAATTTCAAGTCTGGGACTTAGGAGGACAGACAAGCATAAGGTAAGAGATTTCTTAAAGTCAATTAACTTTCTCTAAAGAGTGCCAGGTTCTTGGAATACTCTTAGCAGGGACTTCTGCAAATTGGTTTTAAAAACAGCCCATTCTCAGGAAAGCATTTTCATCTGATGGAATTCAGTTTGTAAAACTTGTGATGCACTACAGATTGGAAAAAACCAAGCAAGTGTTTTTTCATTTGTATTCAGTTTTGCTTTGAAAAACAAATTCATTAGTGTAGGAGGCAATTGAGTAGCATTCTGAGAAAGAGTGGAGGGGGTGATAAAAACCCAAAAGGATACTTCCTAGCTTTGCACTCTTAAGAATATTGAAGTTGGATTTAGGTATAGACAGTTAATTTTTAGCAAGCTTCATAAGTTTTGTAATGAGTCATTATCAGTACAATCCCTGTACATTCAGTACATTACCCTGTACAATCCTTTAGTGATTCCTTCTTCAGTGCTCAATAGCAAGGTGTAGCGTAGTTAGTTAGGAAGGAAGGTGCAGTCAGTGAGATAAAGGTTCCTTCCCTTAGTTTCAGTACAGTAATTCTGCAAAAGGTGGTTTGTTTTGATCCTTGTTAGTTACTTGCCTGTATTAATTAGTCATTTAAGATTTCTCTGGTTATCCTTCTTTGGTGACTGTAATGAAGATGCTTGTGTCTTTAAACTTTCTATGCTTTTCTGTCCCTCAGTTATGGACCTAATGTCCTGCAGTCTGATTCCCAAATAAATCTGTCCCCAGCATTTCTGTTCTTTTCCTGTTTTCAAGCTGCTTTTTATTTGCTTTGTGTTGGACTTTTTTCTTTTTCCTGCCTTGGAGAGTATTTGTATTGTCTGTTCATTTTTGAAGTCTCCTACTTGCCTCCTGGGGTCTTTCACCCCAGAGACAGTTTTTACTTCCTCTGGGTGATCTGTGTTTAATTATCTGGCTAAAAAGAATTGCTTACATGCAAATGCCATGACTGGAACTTCTCTCTCCTCTGCAGGCCCTACTGGCGGTGTTACTATTCGAACACAGACGCTGTCATTTATGTAGTGGACAGCTGCGATCGAGACAGAATTGGCACTTCAAAATCAGAGCTTGTTGCTATGTTAGAGGTAAGAAAACAAGGATGACAGTTGTTATCAGTAAAAAATTGAGAAATTAAAACTTTTTCTTTGGAGTGAATGTGAAATTTGATTCAGTGAATCAAGTGAAGCTCAGCTTCACTTGTGAAGCTTCAGCCCTCAGCACAGCCCATGCAACACTTTGGACTGAAAAAAGCACTGAATACTCTGCAGGTATTTCATGGGTTTGTGCAGCTTTATCTGGGCAGTTAATTTCATGGTGCCTTGTGGTCCTATGAAAATTCACCTGCCTGCCAGGACAGCTGCTCAGTACTGCAGTGGTGGCAAAATCAGGCCCTGAAGGATTGACAGTAATTAGTATCCTACTATGTTTTGAAGCTGAAGAACACATGTAGAACAGGGTACTATAAGTAAGATGAGTTGAGCAACACTTCCTTTCTCTCTCTTCCCCTGCCCCTCAAAATACCTGCAAGCTCATTTAATGTGCCTTGTTAAATCCAACTACCAGCTTGTTTCATAATTTGCACTGGCCATGTTTTGAAACTGCCCCTATGGGGGTATCATACTGGAATTCAAAATAAACACCATTCTTTCACTGAAGAATTTTCTACAGAACAGAAATCAGCAAACAAAATCATTGAGAGCTGCTGAAATTCCTTTTTATTATACAGGTTTTCTCTCCTTAAATAAATTCTGTAGAAGTCTCTGCAACAACTTCCACGATTTCCCTTTCTTTTAGGAAGAAGAGCTGAAGAAAGCCATTTTGGTGGTGTTTGCAAATAAACAGGACATGGAACAGGCCATGACTCCCACAGAAATGGCAAATGCCCTTGGCTTACCAGCTTTGAAGGACCGAAAATGGCAGATATTCAAAACCTCTGCAACTAAAGGCACGGGGCTTGATGAAGCAATGGAATGGTGAGTACCAGTCTAGTTATGCTTCATTCCTAGGCTTAATTTTACAGATTTGGTAGGGGTTTTTGTAAGACTGGATTTGTGGATGGTCTGACATAAAGGAGTCCACAGTAGAAGAATGACTGGTTTTCTCCTGGAAGTATTTCAGCAGAATTGAAATGACTTTCCAGTAAACTGACTTAACCTTGTTCCTAGGTTGGTGGAGGCCTTGAAGAGCAGACAGTGATACAAAACTGACCAAGTGCAAGGAAGTCTCAGCTATAGCCAGCATCATCCTTTCTGCAGTTAAGTATTTTCAGGCCACAGCTACTTGTAAATAGGACAGATTTGAATTTGACTTCTGTAATGTGGATGCCTCTCTTGAACTGTAAAACTGAAATAAGTGAATGTCTGTGTACATTATCATACTCCATTTCTTTCTTTTTGTTTAAAGAATGTACTTATGTTAATTTGTATGAAAGTCTTACTTGCTGGGAAAATAGGGGTTTTTTTGTCATCCCTTCTTCCTTTGGTGGTTTTGGTGGCCAGCATATTGGTGTGGATAGAACACTAATAAAATCTGGAACTGTCAGCTATACCCAGGGGCGTGTTGCTTGCTAGAGGCTGCTTGCTTGCCGCTTGCTTTACAGAAGTCCAAGTGCTGCCAGTTCAGCAGCCACGTAGCTGAACACCTGCAGAGGTTTCCTTAGGCTGGTATTGTTCTACTTCGTAACCCTTCAGTGCAGACACCCTGTTACAGTGAAGTACAGCAACGAAGCACAAGTAGTGCACCTCTGGCTGCCAACATGGCATTCAGTGGGTGTCTGAAAGGAAAATCAGTGTCTTCAGTAGACCCCTACTGCCCTGATGTTCCAGGGCCATAACTTCAATTTAACTTCCACCTTCATGAGCTGTTGTTCCTGTATTCTCATCTCAGCCAGAAGTGCCAGGTAAGTAGCTCAGTGTAGCTGCAGAAACTGAAGGCCAAATCAAAGTCAGGAGGCAGACTTTTCTCTCTGGGACCACTGTGTTCACAGGCAGGGATGCAGTCATCCCAGAAACCATTTCTTACAAATGAAGTAAA
>NW_008238664.1:8059360-8063420 GCF_000691975.1 Corvus brachyrhynchos
TCTTACAAATGAAGTAAAATTTAATATAAAATACCGTAGTTGTTGCCCATTCAACTGTACATGCTCTGGTAAATATACAGGTTTGGAAAAAAATTGAACAGCGTTTATTTAAGATCCTCGATGAAAAACAGGACATAAAAAATACTAATAAATACAGTTAAAATATGCAAGTACTTTTTAAAACAGTACTTTAGTTCTTTAGCTTGATATTACTTTTCATAAATGAATCCTCCAGGAATGAAAAGCGCTTTCATTCCACCATTGCCAAATCTTTCAGTGCATGACTGCGATGTCGCTTGGCCTTGTACATAGGGCGCAGGGATTCTATTTTTCTCTTCCTGGTTTCTGCTTTATTCTTGTGTCTCTTCAGCTTCCTCCTTGCAGCAATGTCAGGATTTGCTACAGTCTAGGGAGAAATAGTACATTGTTTATTTACAACCAACAACAGGCCCTGTGAACATCAGGAACTTCCTGAGAAGCTGGTAGCTGCTAAGACAATGCATGGATGTTCTTAGGTTCCTCAAAACCGAGGGTATTCAGGCTGCTCTGCCCTTCAGGTAAGCAGGAAAGCATCGCTGTCAGCCAGAACCTGCCCAAGAGGCTGATTATAGAGTTTCTTTGAAGTTTCATAAATGAACTGATGAAACTGTCCTAATTCAAGATGAAGTTCTTCCTCAAACTCCCCGGGCAGCTCTCAAGCCTCTAGAGAAGCCCTATTTCTTTTACTCAGAAGAGAAAGTGGCATCTTACCTGCAAAGCCCTCTGCTTTTTCCTCATTGCTCTTTTCTGGTTGGCCTGTTTCTGCACAGAAGAAAAGGCCAGCGAAAAGGCCTCCAGTCCCACTAACTTCTTGAGAAGTTCTATGATTTCTTGGGAAAGGTTCTTCAGTGTTGGATCTATTAAAACACAACTGGCTTACTTAATCTTTTCAGCATATGGAATGAAAGCCAAGAGCATAGTATGGATTCCTCTTTCTTTAATAAAGGATGGCTGCACTGATTGACCTTGCCCAAACCAGCGCTTGGTTCTTCACCAGCTTTCCCAGAGAACCGAGTGGCTTTTCAACCAGCAAACAAAAAATAATGCTTCTGAGAAGCAGAAACTTTTTTGAAGGACAAAAGCATCCCAAAGGTGAAGTACAAGTGACTTTCTATATATAGCTACCTAGGGTTCTAGTGGAATAGGCTTTGTTGGAAATAAAAGATGATTCCAGCCTTGTCAGTCAGCATTTTGGTAAGCAAAATAAGGGCTGGCTAATTGTTGGAATCACTAATTAGTGGCAATGTATTAACTACAATCACTGTGAAAAAAATTTATATTGGGGGTGAAAAAAGGCTACAAAGAAGTGCTAAGGGAAAACTGAGAGCAAGGCAAATATTTCCCTCAGTCTTTCAAACAGTTCTTCCAAGTTCCTCTCCTCAGCAAGGACTCCGTGAGTCCTGCCACCATGAGCCCACCCTCGAGTACTACACTTTTCCCACTACACCACATGCTCAGGCTTTACCCACTTGCACACAGAAGCGTGCCTAACTTCATTCCAGTCTCTGAACATGCAGATTTCTATTTCAGCTGACATACACTGTCCTCCCTGGTGTTTTGGTTAGACAGCAAGTAGATGAAATTACTGATTACAGTATCAACACCTCAAGACAAAAGGAATGGCAGGTGGTGTTTGTACTGAAGCACAGCTGTGATGCACATTCCTCTCTGTGAGGGAAATCCCTTACCTTGCTCTGCATAGTTGCTGTTCAGCTCCCTGTACAGAGGGGTGAGAATTGTTGGAAGGTAGGGCTTGATCCTGTCTTGCCCCAGATCCACCGAGATTGCTCCCAGGAACTTAAAGATGCAGCTTCTCTGAAAATAAGTGTGTGGGACATGGAGTAAGGAAGGCTGGAAGGAAACTTCCTGACTGAAGTGCTACAAGAGGGCCAAGCATAACTGTTCAACACAGCAGGTGTTTGTTGTTTTAGACACCTGAGTCACAAACTCACTGCTGTTACAAGGTCTTACTGCATCCAAGTAAGCCTGTTGTGTGAGCTGGGACTGGGCTGGCAGCTGTTGACACTTTGAACAACAGGCTTGTTCTCACTGTCCTCAACTGAGGCAGCTGAAGACATGAAAGCTCTACTTAACTCTGCACCATGGGGAACCACAGTGCTTTTCCTGATGCTCTCCCACACATCCCCTCCCCTTCTCCTAGCAAGTTACACTCCACACTGCCATTCCCCTGCCTGCATAAGCCTAGTGCTCTTGGGCATTCAAAGGCACTGCTCTGTCCCCTTCAGCTTGGTGCCTTGGGGTTTACCACTCTTCCACCACCCTGCAGGAGGCTGGAAACATCAGCAAGAACCAGACTGGCACAATCCTTTCCCGAGAACCCCAAACTGAAAGGCTTGTTTCCTCAGCACCTACTAATCCTTGCTTCAGTGCCAGCTCACAGCACCCTCTGCACCTTGTCCCCTAAAAGCAAAGAGCAGCACTATCCTGTAGAAGTGCCCACCCCATCAAAAGCAGTGGGACTAACCCTGTTCTTACCTTTAAAGGGACCTTAGGGGAATATGCTGCTTCTCTCTTTGCCATGACAGAGAGCTTCTTCATTAACCACAGCAGTGTGGCTGGCTGGCCTTTCTCTTGCGTGTCCTCTCTTTCTTCCTCTCCTTGAGCAGAAGTATCTTTCTCATCCTCTGAGACCTCCTGCTCTTCCACTTCACAGCTGAGTTCTCCACCTGCCTCTTTACCTTCTTCTGAGGCAGGGGCTAGCAAGTAAACAACTTTAGCCACAAAAAGTAAATTCTTTATAACCTGAAGTGTGGAAACACAGGAGTCAGTCACTGTGGGTTCCCTCTGTAAGCACCAGGGCATGTAAGAGCCAAGACTTGATCTGAAAGAGGAACTTGCCAACCCAGGAGTCTGCAATGGCAGAGCCCAGGCCTGACCTGCATAGTGCTCCCCCTTTCTGTCCCTACCACCCCGCAGTAGGCCACCACACCACAACAGGGACTTTCTGGGTCCTCAAGAGGCCCACGGCTGCTCAGATGCCCTCAGCAGACAGCAGCTGGCCCTGAACTGTGTATTTGCCCTGAGCCACGACCAGCAGACAGCAGCAGTGCTGTCCTGACTAGGACACAATGTCCCTCACATGCCAGGGCCTGCTCTGTGCCTTCCTGCAGTCCCAGACAGGCTCCTGCCCTTACCTGCTCACTCAGAGACATGTCCAGGAACTTGGACTGCAGCTGATGGCAGAATGCAAACACGAGTTCCTTCATCTAGGGAAATGAAAAAGGAGAAAGGAATGACTCCATTGAAGGGAGCTGGTAGCAGAGACTCAAAACAGTATGCTGCGGTCACCAAAGGCATTCGCTGGGGAGACCAAAGGATCAGCTCAACACAACTCCTGCCTGCATCTTACAATCTAGAAGAGTATTTTTGTGCTGCTGAGAATAAGACTCCAGAGAAGCCCCCTCCCTGCAGCAGAGACACCTCCTCAAATCCTTTAAGCGATGCGGATTAGGCAGCAGACAAGCAACTAAAAGAGAAATGTGCATGCAAAACTATGAACTATTTTTATGTCCCACTCAGGGAATAGGCATGAGCAGAGAGAAGGAGTAGTACAGACATCATTACCTTTTTGTCCAGTTCAGCAGTCAGGAAGACTATGGATGCAGACAGCTGTGCTGGTGTCTTTTTTCTCTTCCCTGACTTTCTTTCCTTCCATTTGTTGACAAGATCTTCTGGCTTATAAGATGCAAACAACAAGCCAAAGATCTCAGTGGCTGTCAGCCAGACCCAGCTATGAGGATACCACAGGTGAGACTGGACATGATCTGGGGAGAAGAAAACCTCTTTGAGCACAGGAGATGGCCCATTGAGAGCAAAAATAGAACCAGCTCACTCCCAAGAATTACCACAGCATATGCTGCAATAACAAGGTGAATGAAATGAACTGTGCTCATCGGCTCAGAACATAATAAAAGACTTTCTAGCAACTGAATCCAGCCAAAGCAGAAAGCAGCAAAAACCTACAGGTAGACAAATGTCCCCACAGTGATCAGGCATTCCT
>NW_008238664.1:8063629-8088651 GCF_000691975.1 Corvus brachyrhynchos
TGGAACATCCAGAGATGTGGTCACCGCTGAAAGGCAATGCCAACTAGGCAGGAAAAGTGGGCACAACACAAAAAGACATTTGCTCCAATCCTGACTGGCAAATCATGTTTCTGCAATAACTATGGTCCCCTCAGGGACTCAGTGCCACAGCTCATCTGCCCATGATGGCTGGGAACTGGCTGCTGTGAGACTCATGTCAGCTGGCCCTGCTGCTGATGGTCATATCAAACTCCTGGAGAGAGGCTGAAGATGCTCCAGAGAAGAAATGGAGCTGCCCTCCTGTGTCACCTCTGTCCAAGCTGCCCATCACCAAAATCCAAGATAATAATAATGGTTATCTGCTCTCTCACTAAAGGCACCTGGCAGGCTGGACTGTTCAAAGTCAATAACCAGCCATACCAGGTCTTCTGATTGCAGCAAATGAAGCAATTAAAATCAGGGCAACAAAATGCCAATAAACCAGCCTGATACTGTATACTCTCACACATGGAGAAATTGCTTGAACCAAGTAACTTTCAGGTCTTCACATCCTGACAGACACACAGTATTCAGAGCACTATTACCATGTGTCATCACTTTCTGGCTGGTATGTATGATCAAGGAAATCTCATCTTCTCAGGAGAGCTCAATCTTTTCATCGAGAATGTAATTATAGTGAAACATGCAATAGTTCCAACTATTTGCTCTGGGGGTAATAGAAAGTACGTCCCAGCAACTGAGACAGAGGGTGTCTTGTTTTCATCAACCATGTAACCTTTCTATTACAGCTTCTTTTTCATTGCGCAGTAACTGCTGTGTGTTAGCATTTTGCAGAATGGAAACTTTGTATAACAAAGTTCAGTCATTTATATTAGTGTGTGAAAAACCACAAGGCACACAAAGAAATCTTTCTTGTAATGCAGCTGTAATAATTCCGTAATGATACTTACCCCAGATACTGCTCACAACATCACTGTTCTTGGTTAATTGAATCAAGTTGCACTCTGTGATTAGCTTTTTTACCAGCACAAGAAAGCTGAATAGCAGCCTATCTGCAGCCTTCTCCTCTTCCTCTTCAGTTATCTAATAAAATCAACAAGTCAAGAAAGATACTTATGAGAACCTGAGGAAGCGCTGATTAATCCTCACTAGATAAATTTCAGATCAAGCATTCAAAAAACCAGAAGACTGACTCGTACCCAATTCCCAATATAAACAGAACAGAAACACCTCCACTGAAGCATTTCCTCTGGAGAGAATCTCTGCAGGAGACTGTATTAGAATCATTCTTCTTGTTTTTCATACAGACATTACTATAACAAACTGCTGGGTTTCTAAATGCAAGTAATTACACACATTATGTCTGTGCATGTATTTGTCTGGATTTGATTCTCGTCATTAGAGCCCAGCTGAGTGCAGATTTGCCTGTATCACCTGGGAAGCCCTGAGTTGTTATGACAACACTGTGTGTGCTGCCTGTGGTCCTCACCCTGCTGGCTTGATATAAGTTGTCAGTACATGTCACAGCACAGCATGAGATTACACCAAATTTCTCATCACTGCAGGTATTTTATTTTCATCTCTTGCCAATTTACAGATCCTGAGGTTCTCTTCTCTCTTGTGCAAGGGTGGCATGCTGAACATTAGTAAAATTCATGGCCACTCTCCAGGCACAGTGACTGGGATCCTTTTGGGATTATCACATGCCAAGCAGAACCTGAGGCAGCCTTGTTATTCTGAGTTAATCATGTGCACTAAAAAGATTTTCCATACAACAAAACCATGGTCCGAAGTACAGGAAGGGAACCCCTTTGAAAGTTAAAGCTGTAGGTAACGCTGGACAAAGCAGACAGTCACAAGCCATGCACTCCTGACCTGCAATGCTTACACAAATCTCTGCAGCTAGCAGACACGTTTCCCACATTGCAAGGAGCAATATATCTATTTGCTGGTTACACTTTATGGCTGCAGGCTCAGGCCAGGCAGCTTTACAAAGTTCCTTTTCCCCTTGTGCTGTGACATATGACATCAAATTTGGGCTTACAGGCAAAAAAATATGGTTCTAGGTCAGTGAGGTCCCTTTCAGAACAAATGTGTGTTCTGTGTCTTTCCTCAGTCCTGAGTAAAGACACAAAAATAAGTCCAGCTGTTAAATCTCTCCTACACTTCTTCCCTTTTTCCGTTTTCTTAATTCTCTTTCCTTGAGCTTCATGCATGGAGAAAAGTTACTTACATTTTCAAATTTACTTGGGTTGATTTCTTGTTCAATCAAAGTGAGGACTGCTTCAAGCCGCCGCTCAAACATTACTCCGTTCACTTCAACAAACAAACCACATGCCTGGGCAGCCAACCTCCTGTGTGAGCTCTGACACACAAAAAATAACACCCCTTGTTAACTCTTTATAATCAAACCCTGCAGCTCCCAAGTGCAGGAGCTGGCAGCAACCCTTACCTTCTGCTGGTACCAATAACACCTTAAGAGAACTTGGTTTTCAGAGTACATTGAAAAAAGAGATGCTGCCAGCTAGGCATAAAAGCACCTGGCAGCACAAGTTATTCCTGGGAATGCACCCTAAACCTGAATGCCGGAAGACCTTTTCCATCCCAGTTCCCAACTGCAGAGATCTGGGAGCTACTTCGCAACTCTTCACAATGCAACAGGCAGCTTACAGCTACAAACCAAAACTGAACATATTAAGATGGAAACCAAGATGTTGCAGAATGCTAATTCTATCAGTGTACAGGGACAGAACCTGGGTTCAGCTAGAGGACAGCTTATCACCCAAGCACCCAGATCAAAACAGCAGATCTGGAAGACCAGGTTTGCTGCTTCCAGTTGCTGGCAACAGAATGAAGCATGTCTGAGATAAAGTCAGCACAAAATGCTGGGAACTTTAAGGAATTTGGTCAAATCTCTAACCCGAGAGAAGACTACACTGTGAAATACCTGACCCAAAAGTGGAACTGTTAGAAAGCAGCAAAATGCAGCTGGGAAGTCTGTAGGCTGACCTACAGCATCAGCACATCCCTGTATTTGTGCAGCTTTATGAAGTTGTACCATTTCTTGCTAGAGTCAGGAACGACTAATCCACCAACCCACCAGATCTGGTACTAGCAGTCTCTCACTTGCCTTATTAATCTCAGTCAGCCCTCCAACAGAGTTCAGACCTGGTCAGTGAAAAGACCAAAGAGTACCTTTTTGCTGTGAAACCACTCTGTGACCAGCGAAAACATCAGATCTTGTTTTTCATTGCTGATCTTACTGAGAAGAGATTTACATGTCAAAGCTGCCATCTTTTTGCATTTGGCTGAGTCATCATTTATCATCATCATACAAAGAGAGAGGAAAAACAGCCCACAGTATTTGTGCAGGAGATCCTAGAAAGAAACAACCATTATCAACCACAGATACCCAAGTAACTTCTGGCATTTAAAGAGAAAAAAAGGGGTATTTGCTGCACTATATTCAGGAGCAGTGTTAGCCCTGAGTGGGCTCCATGTCAAAGCAGCTGAACTGCTAAAATGGGATCATCCTGTTGTTGCAGCACACAGGGAATGTACAGCAGGCCCAGCCCTGCTCTGACTTGCTACCATATCCCTGGGTCAGCAAAGTGAATGTGAAACCTTATAGGGTAATTTCATGCCCAACTCCCACTGAAACAGGCTTAAGTCCCTCAGCAGTGCAGCAATCACCCAAATATCCTTCTCTCAGAGACTGCAGCTCTTTGCCACTTTAAAGAGTTCCCAGGAGCCAATCTGAAATACTGAATCATCGGGCAGTGCTGAAGCTCAGCTTACTGTGCAGAATTTCTCTTCCTTCCAAATTCTTGCTTGATTGCACTTCTCCCAGTGCCCTGAATGCGCCATTAAGCTCCAGCTGCAGAGCTTCAAGGCAGCCTAGGATTTTGCATATGTGATCCTGTATAGATGCATAGTTATTTTTTAGCTTTCATTTTGATCCACCTCACTGAGAAGCCCTTCCTCTCCCGTCAGGCCAACCAACCAGATATGATACATCACACACCAGTTCAGTCACTAATCTTTCATGAATATTGAAAAACCTTTACAGTGAGAAAACTCTAGACTTCACTTTCTATTCCTACCCCATTTCCTTAACTGGTTGTGTTTCTTCCTGGCATAAATAAGGATTGAGTTTATCCAAACTCTAGCTGACACAGCTTTGTTTTACTTGCAAACCGAGCACATTAGGCAAAGAAGTACTGCAGACTTTCCAGCATGTCATTTCTCTTTTGGAGCAAAGCCAGGTTCTTTGGAGATAAGTGAATGTTCTACTCATGATAAGAGATAATAGGAACTAGCAAGTGCTTCCAGAATGAACTGCTCGGAAAATGCTGTTACTGCAAACCACAGTAACTGCTTGATGCTTGGAACACCAGGGGGTGCTGGTTACCTGTGGGAACATGTCGAGGAGGTATGCAATCATCTCCAGTGCCGATTCCCTACCAGTTTCATACTCATACCTGTGAAGAAATAAAGGAATAACCAACAGGGGTGAGTTAATCCTCCTATGAAGTTGTGAATAATTTACAAGAACAACCAATTCCAGAAACATGTGCTGATAGGGATCTTTCTACAACAGCTACCAGACCTGGCCTGATCCTTAGGACAAGAGAAGCAGCAGGCCCATCAGCTCTGTCTGTCAGAGAATGAAGCACAGGGACACAAACAGGCCACAAAGGGTTCCAGCCCACTTGAGTCAGCACAGCTACGCTGTGCTGGGGAACCTGATAAACTGCTGTCACCTTGAGCAAGGGAGGGGTGAAGCTCAGGAAGAAGTTGGAGACACAACACCCTGCTGAATTGGTACAGTTGTCTCAACTGTGCCTGCAACTGTACTTGAGACACTGCCATGGGATAGCAGTCTCATATAAATGCACCTTCCCTTATTCGTCCCAGATTTTTCAGTTCACCTGGTCCACAACCAGTGGAGGTGGCTAACTACTAAGCAAACAACAGAACCTTTGTTTACAAACAGATACAAACCAAAATCAGCTGTGAAACAGGGATAAGAAAAAAGCACCTGCCTCATCAAACAACCTGTCTTGGGAAAAGGGAAGTGTTTTAGATGTAGGAAAATGAAGACTTCAGCCATGCCTACTGCTCATCACAAAGAGCCTTTTGGCACACTAGAGTCATATTTAAGAACAAGGTTCTGTTCTTACAGAGATGTCAGGAATACAAACTCACTCCAGCTGTGCAAGCATGAAATCCAAATTGGGTTTCAGTTTGTCACCAAGGGGGTAGTCCAGAATGTATTTTAAGTAAATCTGGAAAGAAAAAACAATAGAGAGGAGTTAAAATAAGCACTCAGGTAAGCTTGTAAAAAGGTTATGAAGAAAATTTAGTGATGGAGCAGCAAGTTTATAAGAATCATCCCTTTCATCCTGTTTCTATTACACAAAGGGTCAACAACTGCTCCCAAGCTTTATGCCTGGAACAGGATCAGTTTTCAAAGTACTACTGTGATTTGCACAGGCATCTGTGAAGAGATTCTGCATCCTTCAAAATCCATCCTGTAACTATGAAAGCTGCATTTTGTGCAGCTCCTACTGCACCTGTATCCCAATGCTTGAGATAAAGTAACCAATTCTGTCTTTTGGTTGGTTTTGCCTGGGAAAGAATGAGGCAGTAGAAGGAAGCAATCGTGGATTTGTGGGAAATTCTCTTATCCTGGGGTCCAAAAAAGAGCAAGGCTTAGTTACACAGGCCTAAAAGCCTCCAGAGGAGGGACCATGTCACTGCTGCTGAGCAGCTCTCCACCCGTACTTGGCACTGGTGAGGCTGCACCTCAAGTACTGTGTTCAGTTTTGGGCTTATCACAAGAAAAAAAGACACTGAGAAGAAGCTGGAGAAGGGGCTGGAGCACAAGTCTCATGACGAGTGGCTGAGGGAGCTGGGGTTCTTTGGCCTGGAGAAGAGGAGGCTCAGGGGAGACCTTATCACTCCCTAAAACTACCTGAAAGGAGGCTGTAACCAGGTGGGGGTTGGTCTCTTCTCCCACGTGACAAGTGACAGGACAAGAGGAAATGGCCTCAAGTTGTGCCAGGGAAAGTTTAGGCTGGATATTAGGAAAAAATTCTGCACTGAAAGGGTGGTCAAGCACTGGAACTGGCTGCCCTGGGAAGTGGTGGACTATTTAAAACTGGCTGGAAGTATTTAAAAGAAGTATAGATGTGCCACTTGGGGACATGGCTTCGTGGTGGACAGGGCAGTGCTGGTTTAAGGGTTAGACTTGATGACCTTAAGGGAACCTTCCAACCTAAACAATTTTACAGTTCTATGAAGGCAGACCAGAGTCTCACTATAGGCAAGGAGTCTGTCATTCTGCTATGCACCAATCACAAGAACTAAAGCCAGATAACAAGGGGAATAAAGACCAGTAAAGAAGGGGAAATGGAGTTCAGGGTTCAGAAGGGCCAAGGCACATGTCTGTGAGAGTGGGGATGGCCACACTAAGCCCTCTAGCCTGTTACACAGCTGTAATTAAAGTGAGAGACTCTTCACTCTACCAACCTGCCTGCACTGGACTCGCACTGGCTCACTCTGACCCGTGATGGCCAGCTGGGCAACCTTCTGCAGCACATCATCAATTTCAGGGACAATCAGCTTCCTGGATAAAATAGCCTGAAAACGTAAAAGCACAGCTGGAGTCACATCATTTGCTTACACATAACCTGGACTACACTGGCCTCAGGTGGTACCTTAATGCTGACTTTTTCACACACACAAACACAGCAATTCAAAGGAAAAAAGAAAGGATGGCTTACACATCAAGATCCATTTCTTTTGGGCAACACAAAATACCTGGTCTAATGATCAGAGATGTTGATTCTTTAGCAAAAACATACTCAGATCTAAATACATCTTTATATGCACATGTATAAAACAGCCTCCCAAACAATTTTAAACAGTGACTACAAGTCAAACAGTAAAGCTTTGCTGATTTTCCCCCCTCTTATAACAGAGAGCCTTAACAGCGTTCTGTAGCCTGCTCCTGATGTGAGAATGTACAGCTCTTCACCAGGAAGCAGAATCACAGATTCTAGGGGCTCACAGAACCCCCACGACTGCTGCACAGAAATACCTTGAGAAGGCCAAAGGCAGTGGCTTGGCGTGATGAATCATAAATGTCTTCTTCAGCAAAGCCAAGCAACACTTGGAGCTGTTTGCTTGTTATCTGACTCTTTGCATTCTTCACAAGTATTGTAACACACTGCAAAATCAAATTGCACATTGTCAATATACACACGGTGCCATAAAATAGAAGTCCACACCAAAGTCTGACTTGATTTATACCACTTCAGCTTGAAAAGACAAACTGCTGCTCTAGAACATGTGGCCAACACTATTCTCATCACATTTTGCTTTCAGATGGCAATTTTGAGACAAAAACTAAACAAGTGAATTGCCCCCTTCCCATGTCTCACTTCAGCTACCAGGATTTACTCAGGTGGAACAAAATACTACTATAAGGAAGAAAGAAGGCAAACGTTTCTATAGAAACATTTCTTCAGATGCAAGCTGTGCTTTTTTAGGGAGCAACTTTCTTTAAGTTTGTACTTGGGAAACAATCAGCAAGGCCATGTATTCCTCACTAGCTTGTGATCTCCAAACTACCTCTCCAGGCACAGCTGCAGGAGGGATCTGCAGCTGGAAGAGTCTCATTCTAGAAAGTTAATCCTAAAGCAGAAACGAGCAGAGCTGGGTCTGACTTACTTTGAAACAGCTCACAACAAGGTGGAAATTCTGGCCTTTGGCTATCCCTGTCTTGGCAAACTCTTTCAGCAAGAGGAAAAGCTGCTTGATCAGTGACTCCATATTCGTACTGACAGAAGGCAAAGGGAACTTTAAAATCCATACCAAGGACTGCAGAGCGCCAGTTACCACCTGGAAGAAAGAGCCAAAGGACAGCATGTGAGTACAGTGACATTGAGAGAACTCTTTTCTCCCTCTTTTACAGACATGGTCAGGCTATCTACAACTGTGGTAAAAGGCAATTAGCTAGCAAACCCAACCTCTTTCAAACCATTCATAGGTAATACAAAGGGTTTCTCAGTTCTAAAAGCACTATCTGCCACTCCAGTATTCTATAACTTCTATTTTACTAGGTAAAGACATTAACACAGCACTGTTTCTGTACATGGCAAGAACTCTTTCTGAAGCAGAGCTGCCTTCAAGACACAGAAAGCCCTGCTCCAAGTATCTGATAGAGTATGAGGCATGCCTTCCACTCCTGGGAAACTCAAAGTTTAACAGATTCCCTAGGCTCACTCAAACCAAAAGATGTCCCAAAAAGTGGCTGCCTACAGCGCTAGGAATAAAGACACTGGAGGTGAATCAAAAGAAACTACAGTTGTGACAACACTGCTCCCAGCAGCTACAGGATCTCATGAACATCCTCACAGATAGTCTGTAAATTCCTTGTATGAGCATGCACTAGGAGAACTTGCCCACAGTTGAACCTATGACATGGAGCAGAGCGTTCAGTTCTCCATCAGCCACAAGCCTTCCTCCCCCTTGGGACTGATTACATGTCCTCAAACAACTTAATCTGCACACCTATTAAATCAGGTTTGAAAAACGGGTGGCTTTCTCTCCTCTTGCAAGTCAACTGCAAGATGACATTTGTGGGCAGGACTCTTCTTAATAGGGCAGACAGAACAGACGGACAGCTCAGAACTGTACCTTGACATCCATAGATTTCAGGCAGTCTATAAGCAGCTGAACAAAAGGGTCTAACATTTCCAAAGCATGTTCCTCAGAAGAATTTACTTTGGACCTCTTCAGGCTCATGTGCAGTAGCTGTCATAGAAAAATCAGAACATTCATCTCAAAGTCAGGCTGGAAATCAAAAGAGTCAAGTAAGATCCCACCACTGTTTCAGGTTATAGTAGAATTTATGCCAAATCCCACCCAAATATTTCAACAGGCTGAGCACTTTTTATAGCTCTTTAAGAAGCACTACTGGAGTAACAATATGCAAAATGAAGTTAAGGCTAATGGCTGTGCTATTAAAACAATATACCCAGAATACTTTCCTTTGCATTCTCTTAATAAAATATTGAATGCAAAGTTTTGTATCTGAGGAGATCCTTACCCGAAGTCCTGAATCCACCAGGATATATGTGTTAGTCCTGCTGCTGACACGTGCTTTCTGCCCTCCTCTTGTGGGAGTGGGCTGGAGCAGCAGGCAGCTCTCTGGTTGCAGCCGAGGATCTGGAGGAGGGGTAACTTTCTTCCTGAAAAGCAGTGTATTTATGGCAAAGGAAAATATTCAGGTATCAACCAATCCAGAGTCTTGCTGTTGGAAGTAAAAAGAGCTAAACTGTGCTCTGCTGCGTGCTTTGCACACAGCAAGCAAAAGCAAGTCACAGATGGACCACAGTGAAATAAAACCAGTTTGAAAGCAGCATGATAGATGGGACTCAGACTTGAGAACAATGCCACTATTCCAGAGAAAACAAACACAAAGTCATTTATATAACACCCTCACTTTTTTCTTCTCAGTGGACAGATCAACTTTGGAAGTTGATCTTCAAGCAAATACACTTCCTGCCACTGCCCACTGCTCTTCATTTACTGATAGTTACTTCAGTTACTGATGGCTTACAAACACTGCTCCAAGAAGTCTGCAAACAGCTGTCAGATCCTAGAGAAAGCTGGCCTAGGTAACGGGAAATGCAGGACACCCAAACCCAGCTCTGAGCAGTGACACCACCAGATGGAGAGAAAATCTGACTGTTCTCCTCATCTTGTGCCCTAGCAGCAAAGCCATAAAGCGAAAGCCCATACTTTTTCTTGTTCCTGGCCCCATCGAAATGTTTGCAGCCTGCTTCTAAACACTGTCCCTTGTCCCTTCATCCTAACATCCAAATGTACGTTATCAACTCATCAGACAGTGAAAAACCCTTGCTGAAGGTCCTGAGCGCTTGCAAGAGTAGACTCCCATGAGTTCAGCAAATGCTAACTCCCATTACTAAGCTTTCTCCTTGCTCTCTGATTGCCCAAATAATTCAGTTACACTGAAAACAAAAGGGGAATGAAAGCAAGGAAACTCTCACGCATTTGACCAGTTGGATTTGAGAACTGCCATTTCTGCAAGCAAACCTCCCAACCACTAACAGACCATATGAACTACATCCTGGAACTCACTTGGCCTTCTCAGTGAGCAGAGGCAAATTTTCACTGATGAGACCATGACTGAGGAGGAGGAGGGATTCTGCATTCATGTCTGAGTTGAAAATCAGCCCTGTCATGATGTGACGCAGTGCCTCATGCACCTTCCGGACTATCTTCAAGCTTGTAGTGCTCTCAAGAGTCTGCAAAGGTACAACCATGAGAATTTAAGAGGGCAGCATGATGGCAATCATCTGTTATCTGTATTCAGAAATCATGGGAAAAACTAGAGCAATTTCTCTCTCATCATATGCTGTCATAGTCCCCAGCTCTTTATGTGAACAGCATCCCATTGCCTCAGCTCTGCACCGACATCCCTGCCTTCCTCTGCAGACTCTTGTCAGCCTCCAGCCAGTTCACCTATTGCCACCAGGACACAAGAGCTAATGAGCAAACCAGGGCTCTGTTCCTGTGTGAGCTTGCACTCTGCTAAAAAATCTGCATCTTTGAAAAGGCCATTATTGCACATGGATAGACCCTGGATACATTTTGTTGACGTTTCCTTCATGCACAAGAGATTAAACCACAGAGCAGCCTTGCAGGACTTCAAAGCTCCAGAGGAAATAAGAGTGGGCAGAGGGAGAGTGCATGGAGAACTCAAAGTGGGATGTTTCTAGTCTAGCAGCAGTTAAAAGCTTCCCAGAGTGCCACTCCCTGCCCTGGACATCAACACTAAAGTCTCATTGTACAAGCTGGTTGCACACTGCTTTCCCAAAGGAAAATGGGAAGCCAAAGCAATATTCCATAGGCGATTTCAAAGTAGCCACCCAGAGGGTCTAGAATCACCGAACAAAATCAAAAGTGCTCCAAGTTAAGACAGACTCTGGCTGACTTTTCTTACCTCTTTCAGTGGCAGAATAAGTTTTGTCACCTGGCTCCTTCCTATGAACTTTCCAAGAATTTCATAGGAATCGTAACTCTTGTTTTTGCGGGCTTCCATGATTTTGGAGACAATTCCCTTCACTTCTTTCTCTTCAGCTACATTCCCAAACAACTCTTGGTTGAAAATCTTTGCAAAACAGGCAAGAGAAGTGAATGAGAGAAGAAAAGCAGGTTCCTCCAGTAGCAACAGAACAACACTTTTTCCCCCACTCACAGAAAAAATGATTCTCCAGGTTTCCTACAAGTCATGTTTATCTTTCCTTTGTCAACGTAGAACATCCTAGTTTAAGCACACCAGATGAGAACACTGTTCTCACACCCCTCTGTGGTGCTGTGATACAAGGAATGGGACTGCAGTCAGATTAGTACATCCCAATATACCCCATCTGTGTGGCCAGCTGAGTTCCTGGGCTCTGCGGACTGCACTGAGCAGATGTCTGCTGACTTGCTCGGCCATTTAGAGTACAGGAAAACACTATTAGGTGTCTTAATCCTGAATCCATCCCCTCTCAAGATGCAGGGCTCAGGATACAGCCCCAGAGATACTTGACTTCTCTCTTCTCTTGATTCCTCTCTAGATGCCTCAGTATAAAACAGTCTCCTTCCTTGGCAGTGCACACACAACAGCCTGGTTTACCACCAGGTCA
The DNA here is from genome assembly GCF_000691975.1 of Corvus brachyrhynchos. Taxonomy (NCBI): domain Eukaryota; kingdom Metazoa; phylum Chordata; class Aves; order Passeriformes; family Corvidae; genus Corvus; species Corvus brachyrhynchos. The sequence goes on from NW_008238664.1 coordinate 8,075,335, forward strand.
AAGACAATCTACACCAACCCCTCCTAGAATATGTCCCAAGCACTTCATGATGTTTTTTTCTTTCAGTCTGAAATAGCTTTTACCTCAATCAGGATATCTAAGCAGGGGTCCAAATCACCAGCGCTGAGCCTGGTAGTAAGGCCCTTCAGTAACAGGTTCACAGTGAAAGTCAGCACATGGAGCTAGAGAAAAAGAGAACACATCATGCTTCCAAACTTCTGCACTGACCTCTTTAATCATACTGGATGGGGACACTCCCACAGCAGAGACATCACAAGTCACACACTGCACTTGAGCTCTCATTATAGGAAAAAAAAAAGCCACTGGGAGGATGAGAATCCATGTAGTGGCAGCAGGAAAAGGATCCCTGTCCCACCATGTACTGGCAAGAGGGCTGGAATCTCCTCTCTCCCCAGTGCTCTTACTGATATACTTAGGCTGCTCTAACTGGTGCTTTCACTGTTACAGCAGCTAGAAGCTCACGCTATTCCACTGTGGTAATGCACATGAAAAATGATTCTTAACCCAAACCATGGAAAGAGGAAAGATGAATTACTAGTCAGAGCCTTGGCTCTGGATCTAGGAAGCCTTCAACAAGCATCACCACATACTGTATGTGCAGTCTCCGTGGCAACTCCCCTCAGATACTGCTTAGCCCTCATGACCTCAGTGAGAGATTTCCTCTAATCTTACTGGAACCAGAAATTTGTCCTTCCCCTTCATACCTCAACTCTTCACCAGGAAAACAGCTTAGACTCTCAGTTCTTTGAGGGTACAGACCCTTGACACTTGGCATAACAAAGACTGATGTAGGCATTAGCAACAGTATTTACTTGCATTATACCAAGCTATTCTATCTGTGCAAAACAATTTCAATAGCAACTTCCCTTTGAATTCTCCTCCTAACACATTAAAAAAGCCTACAGAAAGCAGAAGAGGAAGAATTTCAGCATTACCTGGTACCCATGGATGAGTGCAGACCTCATCTCCTTTAAGATATACAGAAGGTAGTGCACTCCCAACACTTCCATGATTTTAATGAGGGTGTTACGGGCAACGTCCCGTATTTCCTGAAATCTGTTTCTCAGAAACCTGCAGGATGCTGGAAACAAAGAGACAGCTTAGTTCATCTCCAAGCAGAGCAGAAATAATTATGCTGCTAAGGAGGCTGCTTTTCAGGCCTGTTTCAGAACCACAGCTGTACTCACAGCCAGTCTCACAGAGAGGTATTACAGGCATACACACACACCTACTGTCCGTCAGGGTGTTTTACTGATTGCCCTTTCTTTGTGTACATTATTCTTTCCCCAGCACAACCATCCCCGCCTCTGCACCTTGATTCACAGCTCTGCTCTTAGGTAAGGATTTACAGAAGTCAAATGCTGAGGTGCAGAGGTGCATGTCACTAGGAATAGGAATTACCAAAAGAAGTATTTAAGGTCTGTTGGGATGTTCCTCTTGACTTTAGCCTTGTACATAACCACAGCTTGAGAAAGGTGCCTGCACTCATTCCCAGCACAGTGAACAGCATTTAAGGAGCTCCACTGGCATTTACCTCGGTAGGTTAGCTTCCATCACTTCTTGGGGGAGACACTGCATCATTCTGACCATTGCAAAAGCTAATGGAACACGAACCACCTCATCATCATTCACAACATTGGATTTCACAAGCTTGTGCTCCTCGTCTCTTTTAACCTTTTTAAGAGAGCAAGACACAATGCACTTTTAATATACAGAAACAAATCCTGCTTTTTCTCAGCAAACCCTAGAAGAGGCCAGTATGCCAGGCTGCTATCCTCTGATGACTGCAGGGAAACCCCAGATGGCTAAAGGACAGGCAAGATAAATCCCTGTGTTTTCTGTGTTACAGAAACTAGGCTGGTGCTAGCAAGTAGCTGAAAACTCTTCAAGAGGTTGCACAAAGTGAATCATTTCACTTGTGTAGTTTGAGACAGTTCTCAGCAGGGAAGTAAAGACACCACACCCACACTGACCAGAGGGTCTGTCAGTAATCTCCATGACTCAGCAAAGGGCATGAAGCCTTTTTTGTGCTTTCAGATGGTCTCTCTCCAGTTGCATCTATTATTTTTTTAATGTGTTGCATTTTCACTGGCTCTGAAGTAGTATCCCAATCCTTAAAGTAGCAGCACAGGCCCACAGAAGACCTTTCAAATGTCAACTCCTCACCTTTGCAACAATACACCTGTGCAATTTAGGCAAGATGTTGACTGTAACTGTTTCTTGAATGTGTTTGATCAGACACTCCAGCTCCTCTTTATTTCGGGGTAAGAATGAAACAGGTTTGGTCACTTGTTCAGCATTTTCAGATGGCTCAGCTGCTTGCTCAGGTTCTGCTGGCTTCTCAGAGAGATTCTTCCCATTCTTTTCTTCAACTTCCTCCTCTTCCCCTTCACTCTGCTCCAGCTCCATGGCTTCTTCAGCCTCCACCACTGGCTCAAGGTCCATGGCAGCAGCTTCTATCAAGTAATTGCCAAAAGTACAGGTAAATACAGGAGAATACAAAACTTGAGCCCTTGACTTCTGTGACAGCTTGGTTCTAGACAAAGCTCCCACCTATCACCAGAGACAGCAAATCACCAATAAGCATCAGGTTTCTTCTACTGGGTAAAGAAGCTTTGGCTTGCTGGTTTCTGATAACCACTCCTCAGGGCCAGGTTTAAAGCAAAGACTAGGTTGGTTCCTCTGTGTCTGAACTGTGTAGTCAGCTTAGCAAAGGTCAATGTGCTTGAACTGTAGAGAACTGCCATTCACTTAAAATTGAGATTTCACATGGCAGGAAGTACTGACAAGCACAGCTGTGAGATATCCTCCTCCTTCACCAAAGGTCCCAACATAGGTAACCACAATGGTGAAGAAGCTGAAGATACAACTTCTTCCTGTGAAATGGCGAGGGAAGCAAAGTGAGGACATGCAGCACCCTTCTCAGGCTGCAGACAACTGTGAGAGCAGCCAACACCAAAGACAAAAAACCCAGGTGTGTCAGCAGCCACCAGGCTGGGTGCAGACCTTGAGAACCACACAGATTCTGGGCTGTTTTGGCTGACAGATGCCTGGGATGGAGTGGTAATGTGGAGATGATTCCCTATACCTCTCCTGACTTTGTCAACACACAGGAGGAAAGTCTGCACTGCTCCTGAGGAGACAAGTCAACACTAGCTTCCAGTATGCACATTCTAAAAAGATGGGAGTAGCTGATGCCAAGAGTAAATGACAAAACTTTGATTAGCTGCATTTGAGCAGTTTGAGGTAGTGTTTCTGCAAGCAGACACAAAAAAGATCACCTTGGTTGTCAATGGTCACAAGCTGCTTTTCAAGTGTTTTATGGTCAAAGTGAAAGGCTTCCAGCACTGTCTCTAACAAGCTGCAGAAGGAAAACACGAAAGATCAGCCCTCTGTACAAAAGGAAGAGGATGCATATACAAACACAACAGAAAAATCTTATAAGCACTTTTTGGAAAACATCAGATTTAGTGACATTGTACTATAAGGAGGCTTATCTGGAAAAACCTCAGAAAATACAAACTGGTTACTTCTCAGCTACATGCATTCTGTGTCCCGGCACTGTGAAACCTCATGGAGAGTGGTACTGGAGCAATGGAGGTGTCCCAGGAGCAGGGACAGCCTGACAGAAGCAGAAGCTGCTACTGCTGCCATGTACACAGTGAGACATGGTGTAAGAAAGTAATGACCTGTTAAAAATTCACAGCTGCAAGCAGCAAAGCCATGCCCACCTTCACTTGCCTAAGTCCACCTCAAAGTCAGCAATCTCTCATCTCAGGGAAGAGGCTAAAATCCATGTGATGCTTCTAAAAATACTGAATTTTGCCTTAGCAGTCTTTGGAGAAACCCAGAGCAGCATGGCTCACAGTACCCACCTGACTCCCAGCTTCGTACCGATCTGTCCTGTTTGCAAGACATGGATGAAATGCTTTAAGTGGTACAAATATGCTGACCATGAAAGATGTCTGCAGACAGCTCCAACAACTTCAACTGAGGCTGTTACCATATTTTCATGCTGCTCAAAAGAGAGAAATTCAGTTGCTGTTAGCATTCACAATGGCCATGTGCCTAAAGCATCCTTTACTCAAAGCAACAAGAGACAGAAGTATCGTCTGTCTAGTGGGGATGCTTGGGATTCAGTGTTTTTAGATCTGCTCCTGAACACCAAGTTAGAAAAAGAAAAATCACAGTCCAACAAGCAGATCTCCAGACCCACTTCCTCCAAATATTTCTGCACACATTTTACTTTTCTCACATACTTAAACCTATGGGCTCACATTTGTTAAGAACTAAGAACCAGTCAAGGCACGCAACCACGGACACATGGCACATTGCTGGGCTATGCTGATCAACTATAAACCTATTTAGATGTGAAATAAAATGTGTCTGTTTCTTCACCAAAGTTTCAATCAACTCATTTTACTGCCCTCTGGTTGAAGAGCGACTCATTCACTCTACTGAGGGGCACAGTCTGCACTGCTGCAGGGACTGGTCCTCTGCCTGAGCTCCAATTGTTTCAGCTTCAGAGGAGTATTTCTGACAGTAAGCAAACTAGACATTTACTTGGCTTGATAGAAGCAGGTCTGCTGTCCTCCTGATAGGAGTGCAGGGAACTACAGAAGTCTGAAACCTTGCTTTTCAAAGCAACAGGTGGAAAGTCTATCCACACTGACTGTTGCGGTTTGACGCTGGTTAGGAGCCAAGCACCAACGGCAAGTAATTTCACTGCATATATTTTCAATAAAATGTATGGAAATTGACAAACAGAATGTCACCCTTCAAATTTTAATAATAAAGCTGCTATTAATCTCAGATGTTTTCAGCCAAGTCCTGCAGTTTCCCTTTAAATCCAGAGAAAACTGTATTTATTCCCACCTCTATTACTAGGCACAGCCTATATTCCCAGAGTCTACTGTCAAAGAGTAACTAATCTCACAACTAAACAGGAAGACAGCAGTTTGGAGGCAGAGGGGAAAAAATAAGAAGCTGATTACAAAAAATGAAGACAAATAAAATCCCAAGTAAAAAACTAAAACAAAACAAAAAACCTAAACCCACACAGTTAAGAGATCAACCTTTGAGAAGCAGGACAAGTTTAGCAGATACAGGATTGGGTCCAGACTACATCTGCACTTTCCAAACCCTCTTTCTGTCACCAAAACCAGCACAGCACTTTTGTCTGCAAAGGAAACACTCACTCCACAAACATATCAGCCTTCTAAAGTAGTTAGGTTTTTAAGGCAAATGGTATCTAAGAAAGGTGAAAATATTCAAGTGGATGCATTCAGTTAAAAGAGCCTACCTTAAGCATTTTTTCACTAAAAATGGCAGTTGTAGCATAAGGCATGATATAGTTCTGGAGGGATTTAGAAGACAGCACAAGCTTTTCTTCAGTGAGTTGCTTTGCCAGTTTCCTCAGAGCTCGTGCCCTCCTGTGGATCTGCATCAAACATGGGAGACAGTGAATGAGGTGAAGCTTGAGTCATAGCTAGCACGAGAGAGCACCTACATCCAGCAGTTCTGAAAATGTCCCAGTTTTAAATAACGGCATAAACATATTATGGTCGTTTCCAAGCCATGCCTTTTTCCTTAAATCTCTAGGCTTTCACTAGCCTTTTGCCTCAACAGATATTCCTACTCAATGGCATTGTGAATTCCCAGTCTTAAGACTGTGCTATCTTCAGGTATTAGACAAGGGAGGCAATTGCAAACAGCAGCTGCTGCAATGAGATGCAAAGACCAGAGCAAATTACAGGTTAAAAACCTAAGACTTTGCATATGACTGCAGATACAGCAAAGACTCTCTCAGATTACATCTCTGAAAGCAGAAGAAACACTGCAAGAAAAACCAGGAGACCAGGCTTTGTGTAACACTTATATTGCAAAGGTTTGTGAATGGGAAGGGGCTGCAGAGCCTCCAGACTGAGAGTAGCAGGCAACAGGCCAGAAAAAACAGAGACTCATCCCCTGCCTACGTCAGAGGGATCTTCAGGATATTGCTGACTGTGGGCTATCATAAAACCAAGAAATTTCTACATAGAAACATGACTTTGATTCTCAATCACTCCTGATGATGTCCACACCCCTCTTTTTTGTAATGGTATCTAACAAAACAGGTTCAATTTCTCTGCAGTCATCACACAGATGCTTTGCAAAACATACCCTCACAGTAAGATGCTTTTACTTGGCAGGGGGAGAGAGGCACCAAGAAATGCCTGCTGTCTTTTACCTGCATGTGTTTCATGTTCTCAAAGAAGTCCATGTCAGGATCATGGCAGTTGGTCAGCTGGACCAAATCCTGGAATTCGGGATTTGCTGGGAATGTCTGAATGAGGCAGGAAAGCAGCGACGTGTAGTCCTGCTGGATGCTCTACAAATAGCAAGCAGTAAATTTTAAGTACCCCTTGGAGAGGCTGCTACACACTCCACAGAACAGCAGTGCCATCATTTACAAGTGTTTCAGTCAAACATGTCCTAATTTTTGGTAACAAAAAATGCACCTATTATGGACTGCATATAAATTAAAAGCCTCCCCTCCAAAGAATGAGTTACAGCTAAGAAAGCTGAACAGCAAAGAAACACAGCTACGTTCTGTAATTTTAAAATTTTTATAAGGTTTCAAATGACAAGTAAGTTTACAGTGGGTACCTGCACTTCTTGTCCCAGCAGGGGACTTTGAGAACTCACCCAAAAAATGTCTTATTACCCTGAAGATAGCTGGAGATAAGTGATCAGACACATTACCTCAGTCTTACTCTTCAGACCCCTTCTCACAGACTCCAGGAGAGTGTGCTGGATTAGCTCCTTGTACTCATCTTCTGTGTGGCTGATTTCTGCCAGTCGGTGGATGAAACTGGTCAAGCAAAGGCTTGCGTTGTCACTAAGAGCCATATCTCCAAGCTGAGTGGATGAAGAAATGGCACCATGAGTCTGGCTATGACACCTTTATCTCCCCAAAAGCCTGGACAGAACAGTACCACTGGATAAAACATAAAGAGGCCTGTAGAGACTCAGAAACTCTTGAGAGCTTTCCTATAGAAGTTCCACTTCCAAATTAATGCTCACCCTACCCATCAGGAAAAATCCTTTTAGATTTACTGGCAGGCCCACACAACCAGAACATGTTGCAACAAATAGAAAATCAGCCTTTCAATCCTGCAATGTGCCTTCTATACAGCACAAGTGTTCCAGGGCTCACTGACAGAAATTTTTGCTGCACTGTATTTTTGTTTTGGGACACACAGTTGAAAAGGTAAACAGACAAAACTTCAAAAAGATGTTTGTAAGAATACCTAAATATACTTTCTGAATGTTACATGGTGCCAAAAAACAGCCAGTGGAAATAAGTTGGAAGATTCATCACGGACACATGGTGCACAAAGCAAGAGAAGGAATATTCAGCCAACCTGGATGGTATAGAAGCAGTTGTGCATAACAGCAATGAGGAAGTCAGTATCCACTGCTTGCATTTCCTTGATGTGGGCTGTGATTGACTGAAATGCTGCCAGACGCACATCGAAGTCGATATCATCCAGATGTCGCTGATCAAAGGCATTCAGCTAAGACAGAGCAACAAGTGGGTAACGAAAAATGACAGAAACATGATCATATACTACTGGGATAAAAAGGGAGCAAAGAAACTGTACATACCTTAACAACATCAGTAATATACTTCAACTTACTGTCCAAGTCAGATAAAGTCTAAAAAGAAACATAAAAAACCCAGTTAACTCTTATAGTTGTTAAAAATGTGGATAACTCAAGATTTTACCACCTAAGACAAAAAATAAATAAAGCAACAGCATTAGTCTTTCTCCTGTTAGAACCTTCATAAGAACCTTTCTTCTGTAAGTTGGAGGATATCTGTTTTAAGTTCCTAAGTTTCTAAACATCTACACTGAATGTTTCCTGTGTTTTCCTGCTAAGAAGAAGTTATGTAAGTCACTTCAAAGTAATACAAAACAGCTTACTATAAACTGTGAGAGAAGAATACAAACAAAAATCATCTTCAGGATACTGAAATCCATTCTTATTTTACCAACATACAGGATTTGTTACAATTTAAGTGCTTTATTTGGCTTCTCTTACACTAAAGATCCCTGGTGAGGTTCACATCAGCCAGGCTGTAAGCCAAAACTTTTACAAATCTTTGTGCAGCTCATTAATTTCTATCACATAGAATTCTGTTACTTTCACTTAACACAAGAAGTAGATTAAAAAGGTTTTTAAAGTCATGTACAAAGATAAATACTGCTATTATTTTGTTCTTGATCTCTTAGAACAAGTTAAAAAAAAAAAGCACAGAAACGTAGAAATGCAATACCTGAAATACCAAGCACAACTTATTTCGAGACAGTTTGTTCTGGATGACAGAAAAAAGCTTTGCCAGTGGTTTGAGAAAGCTTGTAGGGTTTGAGCAATGCCTCAGCAAGTTCTGCACTGTCTCCAGGATGTCAATTTGTGTACCCTGAAAGAGACAGATAACAAATACTGAAACCTCACAAGATTATTTCATTTCCTTGGGACATATTTCAAGACATGAAGTGAACATTGCTGTACTTTATTCAGATCAGAGATACTGAACGAGAACAAAGAATTAGAAGGACACAATGCAATCATCAAATCTCTCAGAAGTACTTGCAACCTTTCAATTAGAAACAACACAAGAGACGACTGTCAGCACGGTAAAGACTTCTTTTATGTGTCTTTCCTCACGACTCAAAGGTCAGGAGAACTAATAGAGCTTTAAAAAGTAGTCTTTCTTGAATATGTGAGATGAACATTAACAGCACCATATACTTCACTGAATCACAGAATGGGTCAGGTTGGAAAGGACCATGGGGGGTCATCTGGTCCAAGCTCCCTGCTCAAGCAGGGTCATCCCAGAGCACATGGCACAGGATTGCATCCAGACAGTTCTTGAGTATCTCCAATGAGGGAGACTCCACAGACTCTGGGCAATCTGTTCCATGCCCAGTCACCACACAGTAAAGAAGCTCTTGTATGATCTCCCTCGACAGATATCACATGTGGTCCCTTAATGGTTCACAGATTTAAAACCCCAAAAGAGTACTGTACACAGTTTGCCTTTGCCTTTCATCCTGCAGCAGACTAATGCAGCACTGCCCAGTATACCACATGTACTACATACTCAACCATATATATTCACATTGCTGTCCAGATGCTGTGGCCTTGGATTTGGGGTGCATAAAATCCACAGCGAAGAAGAGCAATTATTTCAAACTCTGCAAGCAATTTGGTGGATTGACTACAGTGATGGAGAAGGTAAAGACTGCATTATAACTTCTGTAGACCTTTCCCATGAAAAGGGGGAACAGAATCAGTCTGGGCACTGGCATCTCTGGGTGAGTAGTGACCATCAACATGCAGTGGCATGGTACTCTGAGCAGACTACAAACACATGAAAACTTGACATCAGGCTAATAATGAGAAATGGCATATCATCAGTAAAACTTTTAACTGTATCTTAAAGAAACAAATATACTTTATTAAAAGAAAAACATATGTTTAATTGGGGGGGGAAATAATTTTTACCTACCTGCTCCATGTTACTCTGATAAAGGAAAGGGAGGAGAAGGCTCACAAGCACTGAATTCTGACTCTTCTCTTGTATAAATTTGCTGATCCTGTACAATTGGACAAGGTAATGTACTCTTTTATATAATTTCAATCACCAGTATAGAGCAAAGAAAAACTCTGTCAGCACTAGTTCATTTCACAGGGCTTTGTCAGCCTATCCAAGTTAATGGAGTGTACCTACCAAATTCACAGTACCAGCCCAAGCATTCAGTTCCACATGACTGCAGGCATTTCTGCACCTTTTTCTACCCTCAAGAGACATTAGGTTTGAGTACCAGCAACAAAATCTGCTCCAATCAACTTGTGAAAACTTATCACTTGTCACCAGCAACTTGCAAGGTCAGTGATAGATCCAGGTATTTACAACTGTTGTAAATTTAAATAGTTTGAGACACAGCATTTTTTAATTTGGAACCTATTACAATAAGCCGCTTTCTTCCTGCCTCCTTCCAATTTTTTGTTCACCCCAAGACAGAGCTCTAAGAATCACTTACTTGGAAAGTATACTCAGCTCTTTGCTGACTTGAGCTCTATACTTCTTCTTTTTCACCTTTTCCACACTTAACATTGTTTTGCTGAAGTACTGAAGTATGGCAGGAACATGAGGCAGGACCAACCGGCAACCTAGACTGAGGGGCTCTGTGAGGGATACAACAGTTAGCAACACCCAAGAAACACTGCTGCAAGAAACAGAAGGGAGATTCAACCCTACACAAAGGGGAAATTAGGACAAAGGAGGCTTCATCAGTGGAAGAATAAATAAATGGGAGCTATGAATGTGCAGGGCAGCTGGTGGCTGGGAACAAGCACCAGCACTTGCTGAGACCAAGTCTAATGTGTCTGAGATGGGATCAAAGAAAGCACACACCACTCTCCTCACAGATTTCAGTAACAGCCCTCTGAAGTGTAGGCTTATCAGAAGGTACCAAGGACACTCCTCAATAGTAGTAACAGCTCCTAAAATGACTGGAGCATTTGTAGATGTGGTTTTCTTTATTCTACCACTGACCTCTTTGTAAAATCAAAGCTGCCATAACAAGGGCACATGCTCCTTTCCACTAGCTTTGAGTGTTGCAGTGAATGATGTCTCCACAGCATCAAACACAGCACACTACTGTTCCTGCCTAACTCTCAAAGATGCCAGGTCTTCCTTGTCAGAGAGCACAGACTAAACATCAAAGTGATATATGATCATGTGCATACACGAAGGAGGCCTTTATATAAAATGTGGTGTTAGGCACAGAGCCAAGTCAGCAATGCAGTTCTTGAACTTGTATCAGTCAAAACTTCACAGACAGAACAGGTCAACATTTCCCTCTTCATAAGGAATCTCTCCATGCTCAGAACCCTGACACTCAAATGCAGATCTCATCAATCATGAAACAAGTAGGACTTTACCATTCTTGAGCACAACAAGACAAATTTATACATTGATGTTTCCATCTCTGCTGGGAGATCCTCTTCCCCAGTATTCTCAGCCAGCGTAGACAACCTCACCATAATCTAACACCTCCATCCAAAGCACCCACCAGGTCTCTCAGACTTCTCAGGCAGGCATACCTTCTGTCACCTCTCCAGTGACCACGACAACACAGCCAGTCACACTCAAACTGGAAACCTGCTCCGTGGGTTCAAAATCTGGGCTGTTGAGAAGGCTATCAGCGATGTCCATCACAAGACTGGATGTGGCCTCAGACAGATTCTTGGCTGACAGCACAGCAAATACATTTGACAGTATATCACTCTCTGGGTGATCTGGCTGCTGCTTGGCCAGTAAAGGGAAATATCTGAGAGAAAGATTATAAAAAGGTTCACTGAAAATCAGGTTCATAATTTCATAATTACATATATATATATATATATATATATATATAAAAGAATTAAATATAATTCTTTTGTGCAAGAAGTCACACAAAAAAAATGACTGTCTTCCACTTCAACCAATAAAAAAGTGCAAAAAAACCCAGAACAAGTGTAATGAAAAATGCAGTGAATGGAAATTGAGAGATTATCAAGTCCCTTTTCTTGCTTCAAGATAGCATCATCTAAACCTAATCCTTTCTCCACAGCCCGAGTCTACTCTTAGTCTGCTCCTAACCTAGTGATCCAATACCATTTTTAACAGAAGTTTGTACGTAAGGTCTTCATGCCTGCAAATGAGGTGTCTTATAAGAAATACCAGGGACCTTAGCAAAGGAAAAGCAGTGAGTCTGTGGAAGAAGCAAAAATCTCTCAAGACAGTTGAACTAGAACTTCTCACAGTGTCTGAATCAAAAAAAACTCTTTTACAACTTTCAGTGACAGACCCTCAGCCACAGATTCTATGCTGAATTTGCCCATACTCTTTCATAAAATGGAAAGAAATAGAGACTCACAAAACCATGAATGGTATTATATATTGTAAAACTGACTTCCCACCTTGCAAGACTAAGTCATCATTGGTCAAGATGGACATATCCTAAGAAGTCAGGCCTCCTCCTCACCTGTGAGTTGGGTTTGGGCTGCATATGTGCTTAGTATGGGAAAAACAGTATGGGAAAACCAGCCTATTAAAAAGTGAGTACTTGCATAAACTGGAAAACTTCCCAGCTGCTTTGACTGCTATCAAAAGAATAACAGTCTAATGGAAAAAGAAAATACGGTTTTCGACACAATTATTCACAGACTGTTAGTGTGCTCTTTTTTCCTTGTATTTAATGTATTCAGAAGTACTTAGGCTTGTTTGCCAGAACACTTACCTGGGGTTCTTACTCCAGGTGTGAATGAGTTTGAGCAGGAAAGTTGGAGAATACTGACTCTCTGAAGCCAATCTGCAGACCTAAAGGAGGGAAAAATCAGATAGCAATGCAACACAAGTAAGTAAAGCAACTTAAAAACCTCATCTCTAACAAAGACCTCACATTCTATAGTTAATCTTTTTTATGAAGTAATTTCAACCTTGTTTTCCCAACTTCCTCAATATTTGTCAAATGACTCAGATCATCTCACTCCTATTTATACAGTATTCCAGCTACCATTTTTGCCCTCCCTTGAAACTAGATTCCCATGAAGCCTCACATTTGCCAGAGACTTAGCAACCTGTCCTGGACACACCTCTGAAATCTCAAGCACAGCACCCAGAACTCACTTCTCCCACATTTCCTATGCCCTGACTGCAGCACCTGGTCTGTATCTCCATGGCCTCACTGGGGAGGCTGGAACACTGTACTGCATCCCATGAATGGAATCTCCTAACAGGGTCCTGTATCCAAAACAACCCCACCTAAGAGGTGCCCAGCCTAAGCCACACACAAGAGCTGCCGCTCTTTCATGACTGGACACAGGCTAAAGTGACCCAGTGCACCCTCCTCTCTGCGATTCCGAAACCCAACAGGCTCCAACCAAGTCACAGAGCTGGGTTTCTACCCTGACCACTGTTGGACTGTTGGCAAGGCACCATTAGTGAACACACAGGCAGAGCAGACTCCAGTGCATCCAGGGGTGGCAGCCAGGATGGTGCATGTGGGGTTTGGACTAGCTCAGTTTGCTCAAGACCTGAGCATAACAGAAAAGAAGGTAGGTCTGACCATCATAGCCAACATCTTAGAAATCATCTTCTCCTGTCCCAAAGGTTGGTAATACTATTGCCCTGCATAAAACAGAGATTTCCTGAATGATGTACAATGAAGAGTAAACCATGAATCCAATCCTGCAGGA
>NW_008238664.1:8088753-8123116 GCF_000691975.1 Corvus brachyrhynchos
AATGCTGCTGTGCAGGCTAGCAATATTGAGCCTCTGCAGCAAAATCCTGGGCTATGTAGAACAGCAAACTCCAATTCCAGGTTCAACAGGCTTAAAACAATTTTTCCTCTCCACGAGTTTTTACACACCTCAGTTCTATAGTTTTAAGAAAGGAAAACACGCAAAGCAAAATGATTCTTTTGCCAAAACCTTCATGGAGTTCACCAAAAAAGGCTCTAGAGGGAGCTTCTGGATCGTACTACCATCCAAGCTTCAAAACCAGCCGTCTTCTAGACGTAAGTAAGGACAAGAGGCCTTCTAACTATTTAGTAACAACAGTACATCTTGCTCAGAGTTACTCAGCATTTGCAAATACAGTGCTCCCTGAAAGCTTTAAAGTGCTTCGTTGACTAAAAGCCTGAACTGCTCTGGAACTGCAATAAATGTTCACTGCTTTTCCCACGTAGCACCCTGGCTGTAAGAAGACTCCATGGACAAACCAGGAGCATACACCTCCCTGTTCCTCAACCCAGAGCAATACAGAGCTATATGCACTGCCTGCTACTATTTTATCTACTGTTTGTCCATATACACCTACTACACATCACATATTGTTACTGGTAGAGCAGAGAAACAGTGTAGGAGTAAACAAACACAATGTCTAGAGAAGCAGCTCTGTGGTTTCACAGACCATACCAGTGCTCTTTAACAGGCTTTTCTGCCGCAAGGAAGCTGAACACTTGGATACCTCAAAACCCTCTGTAGAAGAGCACTCTTGGAGTCAGCCCCTCTTACTCAGTTAACCTTTGCATGGAGATAACTGCTTTTAGAGCAGAGACAACCCAGCAGCTGGTACAGGCACTCCCTGCCAACCCCAGAGCCACTGCACAGACAAAGACAGCACAATTTAATTTTAAATACTGTGTTCTCTCTCCATCTCACAGCAGTGCATTTTCCAAGCTCAGAGATGATCTGAATTTCTCTGATAAAAGCCACAAGCCTGTGCTTTGTCACTGTGCTCACATGGAACTCTTGGCAGGCAGGCACAAGACCACACAGCCCAGTGACAGACCCTGCTGGGTCCTTCCTTTCCTGCAGCAGCATTTGCTACTGCAGTCCCCTACCACAGGCCCAACAACTGTCACACAGAAAAGCAGCACCCAGAAATGACTTGTATTACTTAGCTTCGCTGAAGCATCTAGGGAAGAAGTCTGCTTCTGTGGTTAAAGAACAAAGAAATGACATCCATTTTATTCAGATGAATTAATTTGTACTTTAATCTGTGACTTGATTATTTCAGGACTAATCAGACATGAGCCAAGAAACTGGTCTTGCACAGACACACTGGGATGCCACAATCTGTCTAAGGCCACATCCAACCTAGCGATGGACATAGTTGACATGACAGACTCCAGTGCAGTTGGAGTTTTCTGCATGGGGCATGTTTCACATAAGTTATTTGGAAAAACAAAACATACTTACCTGAGGCCATACCACAGCATGGAAAACTGCATCAATCTCTTCCACACTAAAGCTGTAGGTCTCATAATCAGAAAAAAACTCTGCCACAAGCTTGAGACCAAGACGTCTCAAATTCTTCAGTGGATTAATCAACCTAGGTTGGACCTGTAAAAAAACCAAACAAAAACCCCAACCCAGTAAGACCTTTGCAGAACAACTACTAACTACTTGCCCTGAAATTAAATGCAGCATTTCATTGACCATGGATATATCCTTTGCAGAAACTTCTGTTTTCTCTTGTAACTTGTTCACAGTAGCAATCTACATCTCAGAGTTGACCTAAATTTTTCTAAAAGGGGCCCACTGTTCCTGCATTGAGTGAGTTACACAGGACTCCTTCAGTTCATAAAAAAATCCATGCTGACAGGCTTAAGACAGTAGCATCTGCCCCTTTTGAACACAATGCAGAAAGCTACACCGCAGTAAATTACATTTCCAGCCTTGACACTTAAACAATTCTGTTTTACACTTGAAAGGACCCAAATCAGCTCTCCAAAGTGAAGTTGTACTTTGCACACTGAGATCTTCTGGGAAGAAAAGAAATCAACAGATGAAGAGAAAGGGGGAGGAACAGAGAAGAATGTGAATCATGTCTTCCAGCAGAGTGAGGTGGGGACTATAGCGTTTGGTTACAGGAAGGTGCTTCCTGTACCCAGTTAGAGGTTATGTTCCATAGCCTTTCTTGAGAAAAACATTCCAGTAAGGAAATTCATACACTTCTGCATTCTGACTCGTCTCCCTCAGAGGAGTCTTGACCTGAGTAACCTGAATTATTTCCGTACTGTGCAATACAGCTCACAGCACAAGCACATGAAGTAGCTCCACAGTGCAGAGGTAATGAACTTCAGCCTCAGAAATAATAAAGCCACATCAGAGCAAATAAAAGCCACCGTCGGATACTGAAGCTCTTTTGGGTCTCCAGTTTATATCATGATCCACCACGCAGAATCCAAAATCACAGGTAAAAAAGACAAAGCGGAGACGGTGGAAAAGGAACCGACCAAGCTCTTGCAACAGGACCTCCCAAGCTATGCTGCATGTGTACTAATGGAGTGCAATCAGCTTCCAGGTGGTAAATGAACTGTTTGAAAGCCCAAAGAAAGCACAAACCAGGATACTATTGCCAATGGTGGCTTCCAAGTGAAGTAATTTTGAGTTTCCCACTGTTCAATCATCATAAGAGTTCTCTGAGATCAAGCCTTTGAGAGGATAAAGAAACTCAATACTGAACACAATCAGTAGGAAATGGTAAATTAATAACTTGTCTTAAAGTGGTCAGAGTTGATGTTTAACTCTCCAGGCAATAAATTACTCTCAAACTCCAAGAATGTCTTCTAATTATTACTCAAGATAAACAGATTTCTCACACTCTTCCTTGAGCTCTTAACAGCCCCTGGGCTAATGAAGTGTTAAATTAAGTTCAGGCAAACAACAGACTGTCGCTCCTGACATTACACAATCATGACAGGATTACTGTAGCAACTCTGGCAAAATGTGGCTTTCCTAGCAGTTAATGAAGCAGCTTTTAGAACTCCTGTCCTCACTGAAAACACGTAGGCATGCTTAAGTCAGACTGTGGTATGCTGATGTCCTCAAATTTGCTAATCCTCTTCATAAATTAGGACAGTTATAAGGTTCTGTTCAGTTGCTTTGTTTGATGGATTTTTTCAAAGCAAGTTCTAACCTCAAATGCTCACAGCTGGGTCTTGGCAAGAACATGCCCATGGGTGACAAAACACTCATTCCCACTTGTTCAGTCCATCATCTCATAATTCCTTTCAACACCACAACAACAGTGATGATAATGATGACTGTGCAGTTTGCTTGTTTCCCACCTAATATATGAACAGGCTCTGCACCAGGAAGATAGAAAAGCCTGGCTCAGTGTTACAGTTTCTGAGCAGCTGGCAAGAGACCCCAAGTAGCTGGAATAGAGCTCAGGGATCTCTGCACTGCTCCCCTGCATACAGGGCCACAATAAGCAACCATGGCCCACCTTTAGGTGCAACCAATCTTTAACAGGATGTTTTCCTCACCTGGCCCCTTCTGCATGAACAGCCATTGCTCAGCAAGGGAAAAAACATTTGCAGTGCTCTGGCTAAGACCCAAATTGAGACACTGGATTAGTATGACTTCTCCTGATACAGAGCTGAAGATGCTTCTAGTGTGCTGAAAGCACAGCTGGTATCCATGTCCTTCCTGTGTCCCATGACAGGAGACACTCAGGGTAGACAATCCCTGTGATCATCCACAATGCTGAGCTCCCCAAGGTCTAGCACTGCAACAAAACACCTCATGGACAAGTTTTGCTCTAATGTCTTCAGGCAAGGAACTTTAAACCTCTCCTTCCCCGGCTCAAATGTTTTATCCTTGCAGCCAAGAAACTCCACTTTAAGGCAAATTTTAACTTCCAGCCATAAAACCTTGTTACATCTTTACAACAGAACATTTATCTCTCTCTCTCATGCCCACGTCTCCACAAAAGAATCAGGAACTGCACAGAGATCACCTCCAACTCTCTCTTCAGTAACTTAAACAAAAACACAGTCCAAATCAGTTTTCTAAACACATTAACTTTACCAGGGCTTGAGCCCTGTAGCACTTTCAGACAAGCATCACTGGCCTCTATTTTGACAGACATCTAATTGCTGAGCTTCACTCCACAATGACATTCCACTTACTTTTACCAGTAAAGCTCTGTTTATATGTGTGAGCTAAGAGGAGGAGGAGACAAGAAATTTCATTTACATGTTTGTATATTGTTTGCATATACTGTACCTTCTCTCTTTGCTGGAGGATGCAGGATACCACAGCAGTCATGCAGAGCAGAATCTGTAGAATTTCAGGCAGATATTGCTGGATCAAATGTCCCATGTTTTTCAACACAACTTCAAGACCATTGAAGAGGCTATGCTGACGCCCAAGAGGCAGGACTTTAGCTAAATCCAGGTCTGACATACTTTGAAGGACTGCAGTCTGGCAAGGCCCTGTGACAGGCAAAGGGACAGCAAATTATCTAGGGAGGCACCATGAAGACACATGAAAAATAGTGTAATTTTGCCCTAAATTACAGATCCTCACAGTCAGCTTTTTAAATAAGAACAGCTCTGTGTCTCCATCTCTGTGACACTCAGATGTCTCCCACTGCTACAGAATCAGAGCACTTTACAAGCTCTGTTTACTGCCATGATACCCAGGCTAGCCTATGATGCCAGCCACTGCTCATTCCTGGCCTGCAACAGCTTACCTGCACAGCTCTGGCAAGTTGTTCAGCTCTTCTGACCTTGGACACATAAAACACAGCAATCGTGCTTTGTAAGGAGAAACTCAGTGGAAACCTAGTCCTTACCAAGGGTTTACTTTCATCCTTTCAAGGTATGGTTAAGAGACAAACTGAAGCACGTAACAGTACTAAGCATATTTATCCTCCCACATCTCTACAGGTCAGGAAATTCCACACCCCCAGTTTCTATGGCCTACCTACCATTACTGAATTGCTTCACAGCTTCAAAGAGTAGATCCAAGAACATCCGTATCTCTTCTGGCAGTGAGCCGGCCAGAAATCGCAGAACAATTGACATGCGAGTGCTCGCTGAAGACTTGCCCTGTGTTTTGCTCCCTGTTTTGTTTCTCATTCTGCCATAGAGAATTCTTCAAGAACCAAAAAGAGGTTGCATTAGCTTTCAGCAAGCCATCTGTTTTCCAGCATCTTATTCTGTAGGAGAAACTCCATTTAAAAATATTCTCTAGTGAAAGTTCTCCCTTCAGGGTCTCCACTGAACTACTTAGTGAAAGATCAGCTTAGTGAAAGATCAGCCTCTGCTACTACAATGGAAGCCCTGCTGGAAACTTCAGGTATAAAACTGGTTACCTGCAGGACAATTCACATCACTGCAAATAGCTGGCAATACTCAGTGAACTGAAACATCCTCACAGCTCTCTGTAATCCGTTGTAGAAACAACATGTACCAAATTGCTGTTTTTAAAGAAAACACCATTTGCATAACACATTACATAAATGTGTTAATAAGGAAACCATACAGAATATCACAAACTAAGTCATCAAACTATACCATTAACCATGGGTTTATCTCAATTGTTTAAAATGAGAAGCAGCATTACATCTCAGCTCATGGTACTCTGCCGTGAAGCTTTTGAACTCACACTTCAGAACATACCTCATAAGAACAGGGATGAGATCTGGTCGATGCTCTCCTTTTACTACTGCGGTCTCCTCAGAAATACTGAAATGGACTATCTCTTCTTTAAAGCTCTTGTCCTCCAGTAGCCTTTGCAGGTTCTCCCTGAGAGTAATAAACATTATTTGAGGGCAGGTAGGGTTATAAAAATAGACAGATAGACACACAGATGCATCTATATTTAATTACCTACCTATCTATCCTTGCTGTATACAAAATATTAAAGTACTATTTTCTCACCCTCCTAAAAAAATTTTTTTTAAGAACCAGCAAGTTCAAGCTAATTATGTAGACAAGTAAGTCCTGGGCATATTCCAAATCGATTACTTTGCCACAAACTACAGTTTTGTGCTGTCACTTTCTTTGGGTGGTTATAAACCATCAGTACAAAAGACATCTTTGAAAATGATGGAACTACTAACACTACTGACACTATTCTGGGACAGAATGGAAGTGTTGCTATTTTTCTCTAAACAAAAAAGAGACACTGATCAACCTCAAGACCTTATTTCCTGCCTTAGTTACGAAACATACAGCTGGCTACAATGAAACTTTACATATGTGTCTTCAACAAATACAGGACCCCAAATACAACTGACCCTGAAGCAAGCTTCTGGTATGACAGCAGGCTCATTCACCGATGCTAAAACAGTATAAAAGCTTTTACCTGTATGGTAGTAGATGAGGATGCTTGTATGTCATTATACAGTCAAGAGCTATTCTCTGAACATTCTGGTCTTGATGAGACAGTAACTGCAAATAACAAAAGAAAGAAAGAAAGTCCCTATCTAGGAGGCAGAAATGCTTACTGAAAATAGTGAAACAACTCAAAGGCTACAAGCTTAAGCACGATTTGGACTAATTTATTCAAATGGAAACAGAATGTATGTGTTGCCAGTGTAAAGCCAAGACGTACATGCACAACTGCCACTCATAAAAAGTGGGCATGGTTGCTGATAGTTCATATATACTTTTCCTTCCTATCTACATAGGATAGTCATAATATTTGCTTTTTCATAGGTTTTTTTTGGACCACTATCAGTTTGTATTTATCATCAAGACCAGTTACCAGCTGTGTATCTAAGAAGACTGGATTAAAAAGCAGGCTACCCAAGCCATTCCAAGATAGCTGTATTTCTTTCCTGTGACAAACTAACTACCCAGAAGACTTGGTATGCAAAGTCTCACTGAGATTTGTCCTCTCTTGAAGATGACTCTTCATAACCTAGGCACCAAACAACACACAGCACCAAGACTATCTGAGTTAAAGAAGTGTTTGCATAATGCACTCAGGCACATGGTTTGATTCTTGGGGTGTCCTGTGCAGGACCAGGAATTGGACTCGATGATCCTGATGGGTCCCTTCCAACTCAGCATATTCTCATAAGATTCATTAGGACAGGGAAGAGAATTTAAGAAATACAGATCATTTCTCCAAGCAGCATCTTTATCAGTTCTTCAGTCTCCTACCAAACAGCACAGGCAAGTGCCATCTAAGGTCACTTTGCCATGATGTCCCTGTGCTAGATGGACACACCAGCTGTGACAATGCACATACTAAGACACAGAAATGCAAATGGTAAGTGATGAAGTATCTTTCTTCTTGTGCCAGCCTGTTCTTCCCACAGTGATTTGACCTTTACATGACTGTCCAATATTTTGCTAAGAACATGGGGAAGCAAACACATGGATCAACTCTTTTTCTAAGCAATACTTTGAGATAGACTGAAACAGAGTGTCTATTAGGGGATGTCTACTAGAGATTCTCTAATTCAGGGACTAAGGAATGGAGCTTTCAACATCCACAGCCTCAGAAAACACAAACTGGGAACAGTGAGAGCAAACTCCAATAACCTGAAAAAATCCACCAACTGGGAACCAACACAACCCTATAAAATTAAAAAAATTAAAAAACAAAACCGTTTTAAGGATTGTAAGATAAAGACTTAGAATCCCTCTTCAAAGTCATACTTTTGACAATTCCTTCAGGGAAATCCCTCAAAAAAGAATCAAGCAAATTGAATATTCTTCAAGAAGAAATTCCTTTTTCTTTTTTGATGCTTGATGATCTCTTGTACATACTGACCATACTTTTAGTACACAAAACACTACATGACAAAGACGAATCTCCTTGGATCTTCCCCAAGCTCTGGGTTCTAAATCCTCTTCCAGATCCCGCACGAAGTGGAACAGATTTCCTCTACAGCCACTCCTCCACCTTGCCAAAGACTACTACTTGTCTGCTGTCAGATCTGTTTGCATGTGCCACTCCTGGCAAACTAAGCCGGGTATCTTAAGCGGGTCTTTGCTAAAGGGGCTCATTTCAAGTGAAGTCTGTTAGAAAGTCCTCTCAAGGACAGCTCCTTTCTCAGCTATCACAGCCGAGTTCAGAAAATGACAGGTTTCTGCAGTATCAGACACTGCATTCAAATATGAAAGAGTTTATTTATTAGTAGCAATTCTAAAAGTGAGCAAATAGCCTTACCTGGGTATACAAGGCATTCAACTTAGGCTCCAGATACAATGCACGAGGATTTGAGAATTTTGAGAAAACTTGTAAGTGGGCTATTAGTTGCCTGTAAAACAAAACAATTATTTTTTAAAATGTCCAGGAGACAAACAAACAGGGAACTTTAATTAAAATTCATTAGCAAGAAAGAAAACAAAGAACAACACAAGAAGATCGCAAGTCTTCAGCACTATTTCAGACACAGCAAGAGGTGTCCTGTTCCCTCTCCTAAACAGCTCCTTCCAGCTGTCACTTCACTGCACAGAGAACGCCCTTTCTTCAGTATCCCTGAGTAGGCTCAGTTTTTTTCATGAGAAAGGAGTACAGTCAGGATGCTGCTTACTTCTCTCTGCCAGCTCAGCCTGGAACACCAAAATTCTGTATTTATCTCTCTGTTTATTCACTTGTCCATAAATGGTGCCCATGTTGCTCCTACCAGTGTGAAGGGCTGTATAAGTGGTAGTGTCACATCTGCCCCATCTGCTCTTCGCGGGAAGGGACACAGAAGACCAGGATAAGGAAGGCAGAGATCTCCTCTACCATGTGTGCTGTGGAACTGGTAGATGCTGTCCTCATTCAGCTGTTCCCCCTGCTAATTTACACTGAACTCTTGAGCTGGGCCATCCTCCTCCGTGGCTGGGCACAGTCAAGGGACGAGTACAACGCCTTCCAAGAACCCCACAGGGAGCTCGGGGCAGGTGCGTGTCCTCCCTGCCTCAGAGCCAGGCCTCCTGGGACACAGGTGCAGCCCCACGAGGGAGTCCTCCCTGGCACAGGCCTGACTCAGGGAAGGGAGGTCACTCCACAACTCATTAACACGCCCCTGGTAAATCTTTTATATCTTTGTTACGGCTACCAGGAGCTAATGTTTCCACTTCACTGCATGGATGTTTTGAGATGGAGGTTGGGAAAAATACAAAATATCTTGGACTGTCACTGTATTTTAATTGCTCATAATTTGCACATACAAGCCAGAATCTGGGAAAAAAATGAAAAAGCCGTAGGACACTTGGGATGAAATGACACTTTAGGTCACATATCAAATACTTGTCTTGTTCCAACATACAAGGTGACACTTTGAAGTTCTCTGTCATTACAAGGGCCATACTTTGCAAAAGTGTCAGAATAGAAATCTTTGTGATGTATTTGTAAGGGATATTTGACAGAGGCCATCACTGGGGAGAATTCATACAAAGAGCCGCTTTCTCCATGTATTCAGTACTGCAATAATGACATTACAGCAACATGCAGCTTCAATCTACTAAATAAAAACCTTGGTCCCTAAGAAGATAAGATTTATAAACGGGCAGGAAATGGCAGAATCCCAATATTAGAATACCTAAACAAATAGTCTCATTTTTTGAAGTGTTTGGCAATGCCCACAGTTTTCAAAGACTAACAGACATACACAGAGAAGCCAGGGAATTCAGGTACAAGAGTCTCTGAAAACTTCAGAATGGCTCCACAATACTACACATTTTTTGCTTCAAGTAAACACACCACAGACTGGTCAGCAGGTAATGAGATGTTGATAAAACTTGGGCAGTGTATTTGGATTTTTAGTACTGTGCAGGCAGTACTAAAACTAAAAAAGAACTTCTGACTTGTAATCCACTGAGAAATGATGAAGCTCAAGCAAAAGAAGAAAAAATAATATATACAAAACACAGCTTATATATCAAAGTGAGCTGCTGAATCTGCCTTTCCATGAAAGCACAAGCAAAAGGGAAAGCTAAAAATACTTACTTAGCAGCAGCTCTTCTTGTTTTCTTTTTTGGTAGTCCTACACTAATTGGTTCCCCTTCTTCCTTTTCTTCCTCCTCCTCCTCCTCTTCCTCCATAGCAACATCATTCACCTCTTCAGCAGGCATTTGTTTTGCTGCTATGGTACCACTAGTTTTCCTTCTGAGATCCTGAGATGGAGCCACTAGGGAATCTGCTGGGTAGTACTCATTTCTGTGTTTAAAAAAAGAAGGAAGGAATTAAGAAAATTAAGAATTTTTCAAGGTTCCAGGGCAACAACAACAACTAAAAACCTCACCATTCTTATTATAACATCTACCCCATGTCCATCATACTGTCTGATATGTGCACACATACATGAGCACACCACTGCTCTCCCCTCAGGGGCAGGAATTTGAATCAGCCTCTGCCAAAATCAGTATTTTCCCCACCTTGGGGGAAAACACTTTGGTATTCTGGGATTCCAAATTAAAACATATTTTTATTAAGGAAAAGAGGAACTTTATTTCCACCGAAATCACTCCGTAACTGAGTAATGAGGCTGTGACAATGGCAAGTCAATGAACAAGAGACTGAGCAGCAGAGACCTACTGTAAATTTCATTTCAGCCTGCTTAGTTTCTAACACAATCCACATTCCAATTAAAAGGTTATTTTAACTGGAAACAGACATGTCATCAGCCAATGCATTCAAGAAATAAAGTCTCTAATGGGATAGCCAATCTTAAAGCTCAGCAACACATTGAAAGCTGTGTCCTCTCAACTGAAAAGTAAATCTTACTTACCGAATGAATCTCAAAAGAAGTGGGGAAAGTTCCCTTGACCGAGGCTCCACTCTGTCTGGAAACTTATCCAGTGCTTTCCACAGTAGGAAACGGTAATTTGTGTGGTCCAGCCGTTCACAGCAATCTGTTCTACTCCTCAGCTGCTCCAGAAAGACAGTCCCCACCTGTCCTTCTGGTATCTTCTCACTTTCTGTTTCAGCAGTGCTCTCCTCCTGTTCATCTAGTTCATTTTGTAGTTCCATTTCTACAGAAGAGATAAGAAAATCTTTTCAGGTTACTTCATAATTACCAGTAGCAAGGAATCCATCCCCCATTACAAAAGTAATACATTTGGTGACATGCACCTGTTTAGACACAGCTGTATTTAACACTGACCTGAAAGACACACATTGCTTAGAAAGCGTTCTAGGATGCCTTGCAACCCTGGCACATGTCAATTGGGCTCAGTTCCCTTGAATAACAGGGAAGTTCCCAAACGGCTGCACACTCCTGACTCTGTCTTGAAATATTAGGTTCCTTAGGCCCATAGGTAAACCCCAAGAGCACACACAACAAGGACTGTCTGCAGAAATTCCACCGAATCCATGGAGTAGGAAGATGGTTTGCACCATTATACAGGTTTTGTCACTGTTCCTGACCAGTCTGAGCAGTGCCAGCCTTAAGCGAAGATGAAGCTGCTGCATGGTTCCCACAACCTGCAACTCCCTCCTGTAATGCAGCTGGCCTTTTCCATCCGGTGTTTAGGACAGGAGACACAGCTTCCTCCCAAGCCTCTCCACGCCTGCCCTGGACACGACAGTAGTACTGGTTCTGAATTCCCCCATCGCACACAAATTTGGGGCACATGAAAAACAGTCACATAATTTACTATTAGCTGAGTTACTATGATAACCATGCTCAGGAGAGGTGACTTACCAGCATAGGTTGCAGCCCTCTCCAAATGTTCATACAGGACCTTCCAGAACTGTTTATTCTCCATTTCCTTTGCATGAGAACTAACAAAGCATAATACAGCATGAAATTAAAAGGAAGATAAGAAAAGGCAAGCGTCACTCAGCTACTTAACAACTAACACAATCAAAGGCTTTAATCACTGCTTTCATGTGGCTGTCCGGAGGCAGGACATCTGCACAATACAGCTGTAGCACTTCCTTGCCTTTTCTCACAGATCCCAAATGTCAACTGTTATTAAAATAATCTGGTTGTATTCCAAGACTTCAAATGGACTCAAATTGAGTAAAAATGTTCTCAAGCTTTCTACCGATTTCTGTACAGCAAATCATACAGAATCAAAGGCAGAATTACCATGGACATATCTTTTGAAGAGCTGGTTTAATTTTTTTTTAATTAATTCACTGCTTGGAAGAGGAAAATCCCATCCTTTTTAATTGTACAACAGAGGGGGAAAAAAAAGAAGACAAAGTCATGCTGAAAGAAGTCACTTATTTTTTCACCATGGTAAGACTTCCCTACTCTTTAGTAGGATTTAGAGGTTTTTTCAGTAAGGACAGAGAAGTTGGCAGATGGAAAGACTGAGAGAAAGTTCTTGTTCCTTTAACCATTTGTAAAACACAAATCAAATCCTGCTACCTCTGACTAAAAGCTCTGATGCAATTTGACTGTATTTGTTCCCTTGAAAGTAACAAAAATCAGGAACTAAGTTAAAGAGTTGAGATTTGAGAGTTCAAATTAATTTGAGAAGATTTCACACATGTTCTCATGCACAAATCTCTCCAAATTGGACATTTTTTACCTCAGCTTTTGTGCACAGAGGAATGAGAGGAATGTCCCGTGAGACAACCACAGACTGCAGCATCAAACTGCATATACTCACGTTATGAGTTCAGTTACAGGATCCCAGAGAGGGCTGAAGTTAACATAAAGCATTCCCAGTAAATACCGAAGAGGCACCTAGAATGACATACAACACCATCTTGTTGAGATGCAAACAACAGTAGTTAGAGACCAACCAAGCTCCTCTAACCTTTCTTCCTCTCAAAGAGGAAACTTTGATCAAAGAAGTTCTCTAGAGTGCTACAAGTGATGAAGGAAGTCACACACATCATCATTCCTTGTCTCATAGCTTCATGAGGAAATCCGAAACCCATTTACTGTAAGCTGCACTGAGATCTCATAACTATACCAAAATAATGTAAACATGGAAAAACCAGTTCAGCACAGATGATTTGGGCTGTCTGTCTTTCTCTCCAACTTCAGCGCTGCCACAGCAGCATTAGGGACCTCAGAAAGAAG
Organism: Corvus brachyrhynchos; assembly: GCF_000691975.1. Lineage (NCBI taxonomy): Eukaryota > Metazoa > Chordata > Aves > Passeriformes > Corvidae > Corvus > Corvus brachyrhynchos. The sequence continues at coordinate 8,101,742 of NW_008238664.1, forward strand.
AAAGTTTGCCCACAGAAGTATTCACTGCACTAGGCCTAAAAGCATGTCCTCTGGACTGGCTCCTTGCTGAGGTACATGGAGAAGGGATGACCTACAATCCTTCCTCATGGAGCTGAGGCCCCCTTTAGCTCAGCAACGGAGGAGATTCAACAGGTCACAGGCATGAAAGATTTTCGTGCTGAAGCAAGACCCAGAAGTGAGGTCACCAATGGCCAGCGGGAGTCCTACCAATGTTCAACCACACTGAGGACATGGCAAGGTCATGATTTTAAATTTGCTCACAACTCTGGAATAATTTGCCTGGAATGCTTCTCCCTGGAATCATTTGCCATCCTTTCCATGACATCAAACCCAAATTAATCTGACTGTGGGCCATTTATCTAGATACCACTGTTGTTCCACTCAACGCAGTACTCCTGAGGACAATGGGAGCTGTGATCCCTACTAACAATTAAGTTTTCTAAAACCTAATCTGGGGGTTAACTGATTTTTTGATGCACTCTCATTAAAAACTCTGCAATCCATGTGATGGAATAAGAACATTCTCTTGGAATAAAGGAATGTGACAACTGCTTTTTGACAATAAATCCTTACCTCCTGCAAAGATCCACTTGGTATTGCAGGCTGCACTATGTCACATCTTAGTTTCCTCAAATGGAGAAGTTTCTCTCTGTAATCATTCACTGTTGCTGGCACAAGTTCTGCTTGGAGCAATATGGCAAATACTGGCTGGAATTCCCCTGTGCCTTCACCCTGAACAAGCAAGTGACATGAATTCTGTCAGAGTACCTTTATCTCATTGAAAAGTACTTCAACAAAAGTATACAGACTCACAGCCATTCTGGACTAAAGAACAAAGTCAAGGGACTTGCTCTGGTTTCCATCATTTAGGCACACATCTGAAAACACCAGGAGGCAGGAGGACAAAGAAATAAAAGCGGAATGTGAAAGCACAAAAGCAGAGGACTACCTCTACCAGATACATTTTGTTTCTGCAAAGTGAAAAACAGTTCACACAGAACATGGAACACAGATAGCGCTTTGAAACGTTAAATGAAAAGTTTTGGCCCTACCTCAATCTGCGTAGAAGGTGGATTATCAAAATGGTTTAGAATTCGAACAGTCAACAGCCGGACCTATTCCAAGCAGAAGTGTATGTCAGAAGCATGCAGGCAATACATACTGACATGTATACACCTACAGAGAGGTTAATGTCTGCTACAGGAGACTGATTTCACCAGGTTCATCTTAGAGCTGAGAAACAGAGGAACTCGCGCAGTCTAGAAGGCAATTAGAAGTGAATGCATTATGCTCCTGCCCTGATTTACCTCTAGGGAAGAGGCAAGGCTGACAGGGCTAACAGTTAATCTCTGTTAACTCACGCCCCAGTGACACAGGTCTAAGCAGACACTATGGAAATAATAGCTTTACACAGTCTCATGCTTCTCCTTTCAGACTTTATTATTTATCTATGTTTACTTACATTTTATTGTTAAAATACAAATTACTTTGCAGGTGCTCAAAAGAGCAGATTACCTTGGAAACACCAGTGGAAATATTAGGATGCAACTTCTCAAACAAGTCCATTAGGTTCCCTTGGGAAAGGGGTTCCTGGCAGCCACACAATGCCAGCCTCGTGTAATAGAGATCAGCCAACAGCAACGCAGAGGGGTCTGAAGGGAAAGTGCTAAAACAATGGATTATTTTATTAGCATACAGAAAGCACTGCAACAAGACTGGTATTTGAAAATAAGGCAGTAGTGATAACTACAACATTAAGGGAAAATTCCACTATTTCAGACTCTGCTTGCACCAGCAGACCAGTGAAGTCAGACTTCACCAGAACAATGGCTTGCAGCTGCAAAACCCATGACAGCCCAAGAGGCATGAGATTCCTCCTTTGATTAATCAGGCTTGTCAAACTGGGACTTGCATGCTGGACCCACATACACACAGCTGCAGAAAATAAACCTGCATAAGTCACACAAGGGCTTCTGCTACTGCCCAGGTGTTCTGTCACTGATCAACTTCAACAGAAAAGAAATAATCCAAGCTTAGGTGAGATCCCAGGAATCCTGCCTGTTCACAGAGAAACCTCCTTCTGCTACCTTACATCCCTTGCTCCGAGCAGGTTTCACATCCCCAGCCCAGAGCAGGCAGTAAAGCATTAGGCTAAAGCTCACTGCCAATAATTCCTGCCTGATCTGGGCAAGCTGTTTGATCTCCATCATGCCTCAGACACGGTCACCATAACTTCCTAAATGAACAGGATATTTTGAAGCTCAAGCCACCAAAGACTTGGAGATGCTAGAGAGAGATTAACGGTCTCCTTAAATCCTTCCAGACAGCCAGTTTTCTGTGCTAATTATAAGTAAAATTGAGTCAAAATAAATAAAATGGAGTATACAAAATCTCCTCCCATTGTGAAGCAAGCACAAACACGGATAGGTAAGGACATAGTCGAATCCCAACACCGCCAGCAAACTCAGGCTTTTGACATAGCTCAGAAAGTGCTGTTCCTGTCTCTTTTATCATAATGTAACACAGAATTACTAAGCATAGCATTCCAAAGTAAAAGTAGAACCAATGTAGCACTGCAATGCAAAACTAGAGCCACCTTATTTGACACACTACCCTGCAGCTGTCTAAGAAAGCACCAGTTTGCAGAGAAAATATCATTGAACAGGAACTACATCTACCTGGTTCTCCTAACACAGCGTCTAGAACTTTGTTCCATTCCATAACCACAATACTGAAGCAATGCACCAGCATAACAGAATGGGCAGCACACAAGCATTTAACCAGCTCCTACATAAAGGCAAAGTCATCTCTTTCTCTACCAAGGAAAACCATAAAGCACCACAGAACCGGCACAGTTTACTTACGTCACCAAGCTCTTGACACGCTCCACAGGTAACAAATGGAGTACTTCAGCAGACTCCACCAAACTAAGTAGAGTACTTACAGCTTGGCAGGCCACAAACAGGCTTCCTGGAGCAGAGAAAGAACAAGAACATCTTGTAAATTTACTCAGCTCTCAGTGACTTGTGCTTGTATGGTGCTTGCCCATCCTGAAAAGGCTGGAGTCAGAGAAATAAGGTAGCATATGGATCCCAGAACTAGCATGTGTACTTTTTAACCATACCACATAATCGTAACACATAAAAGAAATGCTTCTCTAGCTATCAAAATAAGTGCCTCCTCCAGCAAGCCAGCACTGAAAGCTGTGACAGCTCCCAGTTTGCATGTTTCCATCACATCCACATGTGCAGAAAGCAGGGATCTGGAGTTAAGCACTGTGGCAGGAGTCTCAGACAGCACTCTGCTAAAAAGGAAGAAATGATGCCAAATTGGTATGAATGTAGCAAAACCAAAGCAAAAATACATACTGATACTGGTGCCTATAAACTCTGGAACTTCGGCAATGCACTACTGTGTAAGATCTTCAAAGCTGTCCCACATACTTAAAGACTGAGTATTTATTAGTGAATGGCAGGTGGGTTTGCTGAATGCTGCCTCCTTCCTAAACCTCTCAGACTCCTTTAGGGATGGTTTTCCAGAAGCACAGGATAGCCAAAGCCCTGCCAGGCAAGAAAGGGCAATTCCTTTCCTTTCACACTGCTAAGTCAGCAAAGAGGTTGCTTTAAAAAAAAAAAAAAAAAAAAAAAAAATCCCTTCCTTCATCTCTTCCCAGGCAGAAAAAATACTGTTCCTAAACCAGGCAAATTAAAGAAAGTTTTTAAAAGATATAACTGTCTTACATGCTGCCAATGGAAAAGAAGGGGAAGTGAACATTCATTTCCTATTTATTCTTCTGAAAACATTCCTCTATTCTAAGTTGCTTAATTCCCCAGGTGTGTGCCAGATCCTGCTAACCATTAACCTTTATAAGGAGCTCCTCAAAGAGAGAAGAAACATCAGGTAATGACAGGAGGAAACTTTCTGCATCTCAAGTGTAAGGACAGTTCCCAAATTGCAATCTGCATGCCCTTTGGTAGCAGTGTGCCCATGCTGAACAAAGATAGCAGCTTCTACCTCACTAGAGACACACCTGTGTGATTACTAAGGGGAGCACTTCCATACTGGCCCTGAAGAGCTGCCAGCAATAACTTGCTGTTGCTCTGTCCCAGTTTTCAAGCCAGTGCTTTGCACTCCACAGCAACCAGAACACCAAAAGCACCCAGTTCTGGAACTTGCACTTTGCCTCAGGGCTCAGAGGCCAGGCAGGTCAAATGTAGCACAGGACTGGGAGCCTTGCACAGGCAGTGAGAGAAGACTGGAGTCCTAGCAGAAGGTGAAGGAATTGCAGAAATCATGGTGGTGGAAAGAATGCCAGAGGATTAAAAAAAGCATCCAGGAACCCTAGTCTGGGAGAAGGTTGAAGAAAACTAAGCAAGTAAGCGAAAGATGGGACAATAGGAGGCATGAGCACAGGACTGAGGCTGCATTTGTTTTCTTTTCCCTTATTGACAAAGGAAGAAACAGCAATGTGCCTCTGGCATGCACACAGAGCTTGTGCAGAGCTGCTACTACTGCCAGCTGAGACCCAAGAAATTTTAGATACTCCTTTTTTAGGCTAAGTACATTGCCAATAAAACAGTAATGACAGCATGCAAAACCTGCAAATATGATAAAAGAAAGACCTAAATCAAAAAGGGCTATGCTTGACAAAGCTTCTCTAAAGAAGAAAAAGCAACAGAGCTGATTGGCAAATACATTTAGGAATATTAACAAAGGTATTATAAATGGAAAATGACAAACAGCCCTTAAAAACAAAGGAACGATGAACACTCAACCTGGGGCATTCCATAACTTGTTTATAGTTTGTTACAGGTCCAGACACTTTCCACCCCCCTGAGTAACAACTGCCCTGCTCTGTGCAAGCTCAGTTAATTTTTTTTTTTACTGGCCAGAGAGGGAAGACAACCAGGAAAAGATGAGAAAAAAGATGCAGCATTTTAGAATCAGTGGTGTCATTTGGGTCAGAGATGGTGTGCTGGTTTTGGCTGGGATAGAGGCAACTTTCTTCATAGTAGCTAGTAAGGAGCTCTGTTTTGGATTTGTGCTGAAAACTGTTGATAACAGAAGGATGCTTCTGTTACTGCTGAACTGTTACTCACACAGCACCAAGGCCTTTCCTGCTCCTTTCCTGCTTCTCACCCTACTCCACCAGTGGGGAGGCTGGGGGTACACGAGGCCTTGGGAGGGGTGTTGTCATTTAACCCCAGCCAGCCACCAAACCCCCTACAGTCAACTTGCTCACTCCCCCACCAGCAGGATCAGGGAGAGAATCAGAAGGGTAAAAGCTAGAAAACTTGTGGGTTGAGAGAAAGCAAAAAAGCCATGCACACAAGCAAAACAGAACCAGGACCTGCTTCCCATGGGCAGGCAGGTGTTCATAAATCTCCAGGAAAGCAGGGCCCCATCACATGTAGTGGTGACTTGGGAAGATAAATGCCATCACTTCAACATCCCCTCCCTTACCCCTTCTTCCCCACACTTTATATACTGAGCATGGTGTGATATGGTCTGGAATATCCCTTTGGTCAGTTGGGGTCACCTGTCCTGACTATGCTTTCTCCCAGCCTGCCGTGCACCCTTAGCCTCCTTGCCAGTGTGGCAGCATGAAAAGCAGAAAAGGCCTTGGCTCTGCGCGAGCTGCTCAGCAGTAACAAAACATCACTGTGTTACCAACCCTGTGTTCAGCACAAACCCAGAACACAGCCCCATACCAGCCACTGTGATGAAAACTAACTCTACCCTAGCCAACACCAGGGGAACACAGCTGGGACAGCTGACCAAAGAGATATCCCCTGCCATATGGCACCATGCTCAGCATGTAACACGTGGGGAAGAAGGCATGGCATTTGTCTGCCCAAGTAACTGAGTGATGGAGCCCTGCTTTCCTGGGGATAGCTGGACATGTGCCTGCCCTTGGGAAGCGGCAAATTAATTCCTTGTTTTGCTTCACTCGCATGCATGGCTTTTGCTTTACCTGTTAACCTGTCTTTATCTCAGCCCACGAGCTTTCTCACTTTTAGCCTTCTGATGCTCTCCCCTCATCCCTGCTGAATAAGCAAGCAGCTGTGCGGAGCTTAGTCGCTGGCTGAGGTTAAGATACAGCAGTCCTTTCTGGCACCCAACATGTGGCTTCCAAGGTTAGAGATAATGACAGATTTGATTGCAATGTGCTAGATTGAGCCCTGATTGATAGCAGTTACTGCTGTTTAGCTATTAATTGGCAAGTTTCTGTGCTTGCCATAGGGCTTGCTTGTCTTACTGCATATTAGCAGCCACTAATCATTAGTGACTGCTCTTTGCTTTCACAGCTGTAGTGCTGTACTGCTTATCACCCTTCTCTGCTGTACCTGGGAACATTTTGATAACAGCCATGGCAATGCATGCAGGTGGGCAGGTGGCCAGGGCAGTGCTGCTGGTTTTGTTCTGCAGTACCACACAGGCTGGAACTCCAGTGTGAACTTGAGTCAATTGGACTGTGAGCTGTGGACGAATCCACACAGAAGGACACCCCAAAGCATCTGTGGCCATGGTTAAGTCCATGCCAAAGCAAGTCTATCTGAAAGCATCTGTGGCTTTAGTTATGTCTGTGCTGCAGCAGGTGTACCTCTGAAGGAATTGCGACCCAAGGGTAAGTTCACGCTGGAGAAAGTACTTCTGAAGCATCTGTGCCTGTGAGTAAGTCCATGCTGCAGAAGGTACACCTTCAAGCCTCATCGGCTGGGGATGAGATCATGCTGGAGCACCTCAAAGTGTGTGGCCACAGATAAGCCCATGGCAGAGGAAGTACACTCCTGAGGGAAAGCAGCCATGGTAATGCCACAGTTGGAGTGGGATACCTCTGAAGGCATTGTGGCTCATGGGTAAGGCTGTCTTGGAACAGGTGCACCCCAAAGCACCTGTGGTGATGGATAAGTCTACACCACAGTGGGTATACCCCAGGAGAAACTGAGACTCATAGGTAAGATTCCACTTGGAGCAACTACTCCCCTAACGAGGATGCAGTCTGTGGATAAATCCAAACCCAAGCAAGGGGAGGAGTTTATTGCAATGTTAAGCCCTGTGGCCTGGCCCAAAGGGACTGGGGTGGAGACTACAATGCATATAACTTTAAATTGCTGTAACTTGTGGTTTAAGTTGCATGTTGTAGGAATTACTGTCGCAGGAATGATCCAAACCAGTGGAGGACAAGCTTTAAAAGAAGCAGTGCAAGTGCAGCAGTGAACCAACATGAGCTGACTTTGGTGGCAAACAATTCCACACAAGACACCAACTCTCCTGTTCTGAGTGACCACTATAACAGACGGAGCCCAAATTCATGGATTAAATGAACTCAGTGGATATTTCATGAACATTTTACAGGGGTGGTCCACAGACCAAGGGAATGATTATCAAAGGATGGGAGGGGAAGGCGTGGATAATGAGATTGTATTGGATAGTGTGGTACCCAAGCATGACGTAAATGGTATTGAATAACAGGCAGAGAATGTGCTGGTCTTGGCTGGAATAGAGCTGATTTTCTGCATAGTAGCTGGTATGAGGCTCTGGCTTGGATTTGTGCTGAAAATGGTGTTGACAACAGAAGGATGTTTTTCTTATCAGTATGCAGCACTCACAAAGCATCAAGGCCTTCTCTGTTTTTCACACCAGTGAGTGGGCTGGGGGTGCACAAGGAGCTGGGAGGGAACACATCCAGGACAGCTGACCCCAACTGACCAAAGGGATATTCCAGACCATATGGTCATGCTCCGCAGATAAAGTGGGGAACGTTCAGAGTGATGGTGTTTGTCTTCCCAAGTAGCCACTACAAACAGCAAAGCCCTACTCTCCTGGAGATTTCCTGCCACCCATTGGAAGTGGTAAATGAATTCCTTGTTTTGCTTTGCTTCTATGTGTGGCTTTTGCTTTACTTATTAAGCTGCCTTCATCTCAGTCCACAAACTTTCTCACTTTTACTATTCCAATTCTCTGCCCCATCCCACTGGGCAAGTATGAGCAGGTGAGCAGCTGCGTGGGGCTTAGCTGCCAGCTGGGGTTAAACCACAAGTCTTTTTGGCACCCAACACAGAGCTCAAAGGGTTCAAGATAATGACATGTGACTGGAGCATGCTGGATTGAGTTTATAGTTGTTATCGATGTGTAGCTATTAACTGACAGATGGCAACATCCTAAACTTTGCACTATAGATTTGAATTGGAACTTGTGAGTCAATAGTCTCTCCTTCACTTGATATCTTCAGCCTGGATTTGGTTTAGATAGATTTCCTTCCTCTTTTTTTCTCACTTTCTTCTTTTCCTTCCCAATTACCCCTGTCTTCCACTATGCAGGACATCTGTCACCCCATCATTATTACGAGCAGCAAATGCAGAATTGTTTCCCAAGGTTGTTTCCTCCCAAGCTTTGCTCTTCTTAGTCAAGCTGGTAAATAATTTTGGATACAATACTACCACTATTCATTTTCATGCTCTGTGTAATCAGAAAACCTGCTTTTATTTTTTTATATATCAACAAAAAGCAAATAAACAGGAAGTAACTGTAACTGACCTTTGCAGAGGCTTCCTTTGTCAATGGCTGTGAAGAGAGAGTCTATAAAACTTGTCACATGAGGCAGAATGTGGTCTTTGTTCATTGGTCTGTCCAAAATAAATGGGAAGACTTTTATTTCTGTTACACTGACACCTACATATGAAAGCTTTCTATCACATTTATCTCTATTAAATTACAGGTAGCTCATTCCAAGTTTGAAACCAGCATTGAAACGTTTTTGCTATTTCTGAGTCACAATTTAAGTTGTAGCATTCTCTGCATCTTGTCTCCAACTAGTCCTTCAATAATTACTGAAAAAACACTGTTGAGAGAGGACAGTGCTTAAAACACACAAACTGAAATGAGGCAAGAACATCTCTATATACTAAAGTGCCAAATTTAGTGAGTAGGCAATCAAGAAACTCTTCCTGTCTTTACTGTTGACTCATGGTAGTTCCATGCAACACTTGTTTTTGACTTCTAACCCCAGATTCCTGAGCCTAGCCACAAGCAATTATTGTCCTTTCCTTAGTAAAGTGATTTCCTACAGAAAGAGAACTAGCAGACAGTAAGAAAGTAGACAGTATTACAGAAATACATGACAATAGTACCTTAGAATATCCCTTACCTAATATGTGGCAGTACAACCAAGGCAACCCAAGACTGTGAAAGGTCAGTGATGTCTTCCTTCTCTGGTAAATGAATTAAAGACAGTACATGATCCAACACTGGTACTTCTGCCTTTTCTCCTCTTCTTTTACTTGTTTGTTGCCTTGTATTAGAGCTAAAAATAAACCCAAACGTTTTAGTAATCCACCACTGCATATCAGAGATTGTTCCTTTTGCTCCTATGATATTCAAAATTATGTTGTCTACTTCTAGCAAAAAGGACTTGCACAACACAAGGGATTTTTTCCTTCTCTATGTCCTCTACAGCACAAAATATCATCTAGTCATGCTGAAGAGTACAAAGCACGGACCACGAGAAACATCAGGTCTTTATTTCAAGTTCAAATAATATTTCTAAAAGAAAAGACAATAGTTCTCAGTTGGACACCCTTACAACTAGGACATACAGAGTCTAGGAGCACCGGAGAGTCATCTCTATGACTGCTGTTATTAATCATGATAATGTTGACATAGATGGATGACAGAAAACAGTCAGTGAGGTAAAAGTTTTGGGACTTAAATGGACTCACAAGGTGAGCCCAAATCAACAAGCCTATTTGCAGGCAGAAGGGGCTGACACCATACTGGAACATATGAACAGGAGTCCTTCACACTCTGTGTGCAGCAACCCTTCCATTCCACGCAGTGCTTGCAAGATCACAGTCGGAAGACTGCATGGGCTTCACCCTTCAAGAAATACAGAAGATAATAGAAAGCCAACAGTACGAATCATTAGAGGCTCAAAAAAAAAAATTATGAGATAAACCTCAAAGAATTAGGATTGTTGGTGCAGAGAAAGAAGATCTCAGACACATCTGATGATGAAAGCCTGCTATTTGCAAAAGCTTGATGCAAAGAGTAAGAAATATTCTGCTCTTTATGTTTCCAGCAGATAAGATAAGCAGCAAGGGACTTAAACTGCCGTAAAGAAGGTTTAAGTTATACACTGAGGACTGGGGAAAAAGTCCCTAACAACCCAACAAAAAACCCAAAATCCAAAAAGCCCAAATAAATCAAAAACCACCTGTTAACCATAAAGATATCAAAGTACTGGCAGAGACTGCCAGAGGCAGCTCAGAAATCTCCAAAACTGGACTCTTTAGTAACTAGATAGGAGACGGGGTATGCAACTCTTGAGATGCCTCCTGGCTGTAATTTACACCACTGACATTGCAAGAGCACAAGAAAGTCCAACTAGGACCAAGGTCCTCGCAGCTGTGTACTCCAAACCATGGAAAAAACAGAGAGACCAAGAAACAAAGGAAATAAGGGAAGAAAACCAAATTTAATCATTTTGACTCAACCTTCTGTTCCTCAGTGCTTCTACTCTTATTAAATAAAAATAGGAAAAACCCACACAGAGTAGACTGCTTTAAGAAAAGATAAAACCTTACATAAAAGGCAATACAAAGTCAGAAGTTTCGAATTAGCTGAGTTAGAATTACTAGAAAAATCACTATCATTAGATTAGCAATGGTCATTCTGTGCTTCAGTGGTTGCCCCTAATTTTTCCAAAGAGGCTTGGGGAAAAGCAACCACTCCATTGCAACCAAGCTAGTTTTGCAACTAAAAGCAGTCAAGCTGTGCCAGCACAGCGCTGCTTCTGGGTTAATTATATGTCCTTTGGTATCCAGCTGTGCTCTATGGCAAGACTACACTACTGCTGCCAAGAAAGCTCCTGGACAAGACATATGCATACAGGGAAAAAAGCTGGGGCACAGGCAGGAGGTCAGTAACGATGAGAACCTGAACTGCTGCACTCACTACAAAGATTAACTGCCAAGGGATGCAGTTTGCATGATGGTGTAACAGATCCTCATCGTACACACACCACAACACTGCTCATATCAGTGATCACCTTTCAAGAGCAGCATTTCTTCTCATATAATTTCAGAAAGGAAAATGATATCCTGCTATATCACTTGGTTTACATTGCTGCCATTTACACAACTCCAACAAATACAGGAGGTCAACTTTTATGTGCTCTGCCCTGCCTTCAGGCCTAGAGCCACACAGACACATCTAGTATTTGCTAAACTTGAGAAGTCTCACCTGACAGATGCTTCAGTGAAAACAAGAGGATACTTTTCAAATGCCATTGAACCAATGGTAGGAGGCTCTGCTTTCACCAAAATGAGTTTAGCCAGAATTGCCACAGCTTCGTCCTTTGTGATGGCATCTGTGCCAGAGAAGCAATGTTCAGTGTATTCTAGAAAGCATGGGAGAAAATGCTGAAGAGACAAAAAAACCCCACATAAGTCAAAGATTGGCAAGCCTCTTTAATCATCATCACATCCACAAAAAAACCCATGACACCAACCACAGAGAAATCCAAATGCTCACAAATAAGCCAGCAAAGCATTGCACTTATCAATTCTGGTGGCCCTAGACAGCAGCACACAGACATTTTCTTATCCCAGAAGGGACAGTAATTTGCTGCAAAAACTCATTTTGCACCAAATCCAGTCTTATCAGGACATTTCAGATCCTTGACTTGGCTTTCACCTCCCACTCCATTTAATTAATTTGATTCCTCACGTATCACCAGTTATAGGGCTTATTCTTCATTTCCACTTAGTTTCTCCAGAACTCCTTCTATTCCTCCCATCCATAACACACTCACCCTCTTAATTCCCCACAGACAAGCTTCTTTTTGTGAACAGATACCTATCACCTTCTCCAACTCTGAGAACATTTACAGAACACTAACTCAAGTAACCACTTTCCTTCTTATCAGATCATGCCAGAAGTTTAAATAAACATCATGTCAATACACAACAATCCTTCAGCATACAAGGCACGTAAATATACTGTGGATTCTCCAGTTGTTCCCTTTGGCAACAAAAATAAACATAATGCACAAACATTTTAACCTACCCTCTCAAATTGCTTCATTGTGAACATTGCTTCAGAGAAGTCCAAAAGAAAATGCCGTTCAAACCCACTTGCAAATACCTGCAAGATGCAAGTGAAAAGTTGACAGGAACAAGAGACATTTCACAGTCACCTCTTTACTACCCATAGGACATTTTTTCTGGTATACAAATCAAGCATGCTTTGAACTCTGAGATAGCCAGCCTGGCTCACTTGCTAATCCCAGCACACAGAGCAGCAGCGTTTCCAAGTGACAATTCAGATACAAAAATGCACAGTCCTTTTTAAGAAACCCTACTGACATGCTTTTTTTCAAAAACACTGCTGGATCCTACTGCCTCTGTGCAGACAACTGAGCTATCTCTTCAGTGTGATGTGGAAAATGTAAGTCGAAAGTTCTACGACTGCAGCACAGACACACCAACTGTCGGGAAAAAGTTGAGGCTCAAAATATATTTCAACTCGGCATTTTTTCTGTGTAGCAGGTTGCAAAAAGTTTACTACCTCACGGGCAGAGCCAATCTCTGTGCCTTTGAAGGACCCAAAATAGGAAGAGTCCTTTGAGATACCCAGGATCAGTGCTACTCAATGCTAAGATAAAATACACACCTCCAGTTTAACAGAAGCTCACACAAATATCCTCAAATGTTTGAAGAAGTCTCCTGAGCAAAACTGGCCTCATGCCACAGGTAGAACCAATCTTACTTCAGAACAAGTCAACACTGAAGACCAAATGAAATTTGATCTTTTTTAAACAATTTCGAGTCTTGCTTTCCCATTGTAAATTGCATGGCATTTTTATTTCAAATATTTTTCACACACACACATTACAACTATGGTCCACACTGTTAATTGCAAAACTAAAGGATCAGACTCCATAGTATAATCTCCTATTAATCTTTGCAACACTACATTTGATAGGAATGCATGCAGCTAATCCTGTCAATGCTCCAGGAGCAAAGGTAGTACCGAAATATGCTTACTCCTGTACTTTCTAAATCAAAACTGCACTTGTATGAACCTTGCTCACAAGGCTAAAGCATGCTCATTAAATGCTTGGAAACTTAATAAAAAATGTATTTTTTTCATTAAGTTTGACTCAATGATCTGCTTTATGATCTTAGGCAGGACATATTCCTTCTCTGTTATCCTTCCTTTCTCTAGAGAGGCTGTAGGTGTTTGCCTCAGTCTGGATTTCACTGCAATGATGTCTGCCATGGTGGCATTGCTATACTGACAGCCTGTGCAAGACTGTCAAGTAATCCCAAGACCTCATCAGACTTTACTTAAGGCATTGGGCAGCTTCTTCACTGTCTGTGCAAAAAGGCTAAAGGGAACATTTTGGCGTATTTCCCAGCCTGAAATAGAATGTCCAGAAATCACCCTGCTCCAGGGAATTTGAAGTCTGGAATTTCTGGCATAAGCAGCAATCCTTCTTACCTTCTGAATAGCTTCCTTGGTCAAAGAATCTGGCAACAAAACATTCTCAGCCAACAGGAACGCAGAAATGGTGTTCAGCAGCATCTTGCAGCAAGATGATGAGAGATAGGGTGTTTGTAACATTTTTATTAAAACCTGAAATGAGAAAGAGAGAACTCATATTTGTCCACGAAGACAATGATTATCTGGTCTGAATGGTCTGGACAGCCCCTGCACCAGGAGGGCATGGAGTTCTAAGCTTCAGCCCACAGAAACTAATCCTAATAGTCCCACTGAAGTTTGAAGGCCCTAAATCTACCCTAATGGGGTCAAATGTATGTGAATCTGGTAGAACTGGTCCACACAACTGATATGGTGGGGTCTCCTCCACAGCGGCAGGAACAGACTCTAGAAGCAGTTAGCCCATTTTCCCCATTGCTCATTTAAAGCTGGGCTGCACTAGCATTACAATACAGAGGTAAAATCTCACAGGATCAGAGAGGTAGCAATACTCAAAATATATGCATTTGTTCACTCATCTCAAATCCTAAGCCCAGTGATGCATCAGAAATGTGTACGAATGCTTCAGCTCACCACACCTCTTCCATATTCAACTGATACTTCTCTGATACATCCAAGTGACAGTCTGACCTACCTGACAGACATCTCCAGGCAGGGAGATTTTGGATCCATTTGCATGTTCCACTAAGATCAGATAAGCCTGCAGAATCCTTTCCATCTGCTCTGAAGCCACAGAGCAGTTGACCTTAGTTATTTTCCTCTGCAAATCTAAGAGTGACTCCTGTTTAAATAAAATAGGGAAATGAAATGTTTCAGATAAATGGCTTCACTTACTGCTATTTGGAGGACATTCTAAACAGTCAATCATCTCAGCTGCCCAACAAACTATTTTTAGCTCTCTCATACATGTTCCACAAATTAAACCTTGCAGAAACACTGGGAAATTTCCCTTAGGTAAAAACGCATCCCAGATTCCTTGGACAGAAACACAGTAACTCCTAAAATGAGGGTCTCCAGAAAGGCCAACACTTGACATAAGAAATAGGAAAGAGAAATATTGAGCTCCAGACCCACAAAGGTATAGAAGCACCCAGCTTTCACTGGAATTATCAGAATTTAGGTACTTTTACACCATCATTATGCTAATGTGGATGCTGAGAGCTTACTCATTTAATGTACATTCTACATTAGTGTCTCTTTCTGTCCAGAAGGTATAAACTCCTACCCTTGATCCAAGAAATTGAACCCAATTTAGACAGCTATCACAGACTACACAAATGTTTCCCTCTGAGCAAGATATCCCCATGCATCCACCAGTTCCCAGGGTAAAAGAAAAAGCCTCATTAAAAATAAAAGGAAGAATGTAACAAATTTCTAAGATTTCCTAACAACTGCAGATGCTGAGTCAAAGAAACCTCAGGGATACAAACCATTCAGTGGTAAACAAATATGTAGCTAATGACAGTCAGGTAGTAACTGCTTATCATATTGGGTGAGGACAGAGGAACAGGATGGGATTTTCTAGGAAAATAGTTAGTCACAGGGAAGGAGTCTCAAGAAGGAACCCATAGGAATTATTTACCCATGCTGAAAGGACTACCCTAAAAAAGCTCATATGAACCATTTCCTCCAGTTTCCCATTTCATCCCTCCAAGGAGCACACCTGACACAGTCTATGCTGTCAGTTGCAAGAGGTTTCAATCCCCCTTAGCAAATCCCTCTCCCAGATGTTTTTCAACTTTTAAATATTGGTCAAGTAAGTAAAACACACTGCCAGGCTGTGTGATTGCTGATTATTCCACATCACCCTGGTCTAACACAGCCCAGCCCACAGCACTCAGTTGCGCTCCTTCAGACCAGAGTGTAACCCCCAAGCAGCAACACAGGAACATCCAGACTGAAAACATTTTTATTTTCAGTACTTGGCTGAAAGGCTCCAACTTGGATTTCCAGGTTTAATCCAAGTCTTCACTTTAAAAAGATCTGTAAGGCAAAAAGCTTCCCCTTTACTGTCACAAAGTGGTTTTGAACCACCAATATATAGTTCAGCAACATAAAACAAGCACTACATTCCAGCAAGGGCTCTGCAATGAGTGCAAAGGCAGCTCATACAAACCATCCTCGCCCAGCCATAGGACTGAGTTCCAAGTCTCACCTACAGTAGTTCCTTTCTCACTCACAAAACAGCCACCAGGGTAACTGAACTTAGAAAAGAAGGGTATAATTTTTCCCATGCATATGACCCTGTATTTTATGTTTCCAAAGCAGAAAAAAACCAAAAAAACCTAGTTCTGGTCCAATAAAACATAAATACTTTTCTAAGTGAGTGCAGAATTTTTTCTCAGTCACTCATGAATAAAAAAACAACAGTAAGAAGAAAAATTATCAGTGTACCTCCAGACACTTGAAGACAATGTCAAAATGCTCTTTATGGATATGCACTGCAGCTGATCTGATCATTTGCTCAAAGGCTTCTCCAACAGCTACCCATGGTAGTTCAATTTCTTCTTCAGTAATAGGTCCCAGCTTCAACAGAACTAACTTCATAGCCTGCACAGGAAAAGAGCATATCATGTTCTTATACTTAGAAAATAAATCTAGCAATCCGAAAACTAATTACTGCAATGTACTGCTAAAATATTCCAGTGATCTCAATTCTTTCTCGAATGACTACAGGGAAAAAAAAAAAAAAAGGCTATCTGAAATAAAATCTGAAATATCAGCAAGAAGTACAATTTTAACACATAGCAATAATGCACAAGAAGTATTTAAACAACCTTCCTATCTCAAAAAATATTCTTAGAAGGCTTTCAGATCCTACCAAGTAATTAACACCATGCTTATCGCCACTGATCCACTGAGGTGGATGAGAAAACACTCAATGGTTTCAGTGAGCACTGCCTAAGGCCTGTTACAGCAACAGCTTAAGCAGCAATCTTGTCTTTACCGTCTCTGCACAGGAGTGGAACATGTTTCGAACACCCTTGCACATCTCAAAAAGCAGCTGTCCTACACCTTCCACCTTTTCGGGGTGCTCTCCCAGGTCACAGAGCATTAAATTGAAGAGTGCATTTTTATCAGAAACCTACAAAACATAAGGAGAAAAAAATGTTATCTTCCATTCAGAGCTGCCAAATGGATTGAGGCAACCAAATGGCTCCACAGCACCATGTTATTCTCCTAGTCCTGCCCTCCCACAACAGCTCAAACTCACTAGTTCTGTGAGCACACAAGGAAATTCAAAGAAGAAATATGACCAGCTATTCAGTCACTACAGCTCCCACAGCCCCAGGTCTGCTGAGGTCACTGCAGCTGAAATATGTGGGTTTGATTCTT
This sequence comes from Corvus brachyrhynchos, assembly GCF_000691975.1. Lineage (NCBI taxonomy): Eukaryota > Metazoa > Chordata > Aves > Passeriformes > Corvidae > Corvus > Corvus brachyrhynchos. The sequence goes on from NW_008238664.1 coordinate 8,118,605, forward strand.
CTCATGATTTTAAACATCTGCATAAATGCACTATTAAACTGGTCACAACTGCAACACAAAAGTCACTGCCCTGATGAGAAAGAGACGTGTATCAGCTGACCACAGAATCCAGTCATCCAAAACCAGAACCACACTTGAGAATACTGCAGGGACTTCTGCCCCAATATTTGAAATACCTCAGTTTCTGAGGATTTGACTTAAAGTTCAGAAATTTCCAAAAACAACCAATCAAATGAACATGCTTTATTAAGGTCTCTCAACTTAGGACAAAAATGAGGATACTTAAATGAGCTAGCCAGTCTAAGGAGTCCTGCCTTTCGTATATTTTGACTAAAGAAAAACCAACAACTACCACTCCCTTTCCTCACTCCATGAAAGATTGCTCTCTGATCTTGGTTGATCTGCCTGGGAATGTTACATACTGTGATCTTCAGGAATGCAAAAACATTGTCACAAGAATTTCAGTTCTACAAACGCCTTCAAGTATTTGTGAAAAAGCCAGTGGGCAAATGTGCATATACAAATTCAAGCCTCCCTTCTGCAGGATCACCTTACTATTTCTAGTCATTTTAGATAAACAGAGAGTGCTAAGGCCTCTACTTGCCACTACTGACATGGAATGCATGACATTCTTAGTAAAATACTTATTAAAAATTACAACTCAGGACATGCTGTATGCCAGTTCAGGCCTTGTTAACCCTTCTCTGGAGAAAACCTAATACTACACATTGAATCCAAAAACCACTTCAAAATGAAGATAGCACCAAAGTACAAACATCCCACTTACCTTTCTCATCAGAAAGACAAAACTTTCAGCAGCAAAATTTCTGATGTGGAGTTTGTGGTGAGCCAGCAGGGTGCTGTACAGGCTACAAAGACACAAAATAATCCATTGTCTTAGGGGCAATGCAAGAATTGCCACCAGCTGGTTAAAAAAATTGTTTCCAGTTTACATTACCACTTTTTATAAGCACTAAGAACCTGTCCTCCTAGAGGGGGCCAATACCTTCCTCATCTAGATTCCCTTCCACTCTCCCTGGATAAAGATCAGGAGTTTCGCAAAGAAGGTCAAATGACAGTGCCAGACAAATTAAGTCACAATCAGAAATACTTTTAAAATCTGTGGATCTCTAGATTCAACTGCAGCATCAAGATTTTTAAGATACATGTTTAGTAGCAATAAGTGAATCCAAAGTTGATGTATATGCCAGATTTGTATTTTAGTTGAGCCAACAGGCTCTCCTGTACACTTCAAAGTTTTGAAAGATTCAGTTTGCACAGCTGATAAATATTTGCAGTTTGCTGGTATCAGTAACAGTGGCAGGTGGCTCATCACATGCTCATTGCAGAGGGAGTGGTGCCTCAGATTCTCTAAAATTGAGCAGATCATTTTTCAATATGTTCAACATCTTAGCCTGGGCTGGGGAGGAAGTTTGTAACCAGTTTTTTGCTCCATCTGTTCCAAACTGAAATTAGGAGGAAGAAACATGGAACCACTGTCTATGTCAAAAAGAAGAGCCCTGCTGCATCAGCAATTTAAGACTGAACAAGTGGTCACACTGGGTCAGGCCACACGCTCAGTCTACAGCAGCTGCCAAAAGCAGATACCTGGGAAAGGTTTAAAAGCACGACAAGCACATACAAAATCAGCCTTCAAGCACCTGCAGTTCAGAAACTCCCCACGCCCAGAAGTCCTTGCATTTGGTAACTCCTTGGAGCTTGGCCAGTTTCTCTATGAGAAAAGCTGAGAAAGCATGCTAACAAGTACACTGAAGCACTAAGCCACGTATTCATGTGGCATTTACACTTCTACAGCATCTACTAACTGCTGATCAAGACAGACATTAAACATGGTTTTTACCTGTATATGTTGTGTATGTCCTTCACCATCAATCTCCACAAATACTTGTAGAGATAGGAAAGAGAGGTAAAAGCCCATTCTAGCAGCTCTGTGTCCTGTGTATCCAGTAATTTGGTGATGGCCAGGAAGAAGTCATGAAAGTGAGGATAGAAGTCAGCCTGAAGATCTCGAGCCAGCTGCACCACCAGACTGTGTTTCAGAAAACACACCAGTGTTAGTGCATTTCAAAAACAAACCAATAAAAACCTAGTTAAACACTGCATAATCCAGCACAGTCTCTTTGGAAAGAAAGGTAGCATCACTTTTACTTTTCACTTTTTAAAACATGTCACCTATTAGGCAGCTGTGGATGGCAAGAATCTTAAGATTTTCAAACCATCAAGCAGCCAGCAGTAAACAAGAAAACAAGTGCTTTAACATCAAACAAAGCACCTTAATATACTGTCTGACATTCAGTAAGCACTCCAGCTAATTTGTTTGCCTTGTCACAGCTACATTTTTTTGAAGACTTAGAACCATAGAGCTCTACCAGGGAAACATGACTGCTTTGGGCATCTCATTGCTATATTTTCCTCAGGTACAATAAAGATAAAGAACACTTACAACAGGACTCATGTTTACTTAAAATATCATCAAGGCCTCTGACTACCCTTGTGGCCATACACTTACTTTAATAGGGGTTGGTAAGCAAGACTGCCTTCGACTTGCAAATGTGTCTTCAAGCTCTGCACAACAGCACTCTGGTAATAAACCAGCTGGTTGAAGGACTGGCATTTGTTGGCCACTTCATTGTAGAATTCCACTGTTCAAACAACAAAAGAGAAGCCCTGAAAACTAGTCCAGTCCCTGGTAAACATGTAGCGTGTTCAAGAATAATAGGGCTCCAGAGCCCAGTCCAAAAAACAGTCAATAATCTCCCCCTGGGCTCTGGATGAAGAAGAAATGCATTTTATCAGTTTAAGGAAAGCAGGAAATGTGAATATAAACGACATACCAAAATGCTGAGTGAGGTTCAGTTCCTTCCATTTCCGCAGTCCTTCGAAAAAGTAGGTTTCAACCTCCTGTCAAAACAAAGATGAAGAGTAGCTACCAACCCTAATGAATGTGTCCTATAAAGATGAGAGGTTCAAATGCAGACAACTATCAAGTGCCTTAAGCATTTAAAAAATATTCTAACAAACCTCAATGACTAATTTCAACAGGTACTATGGAGTTTCCTTGAAAATAAGTCTTTCTTTCAATATTCAAAACACATTTGAAAATATTTTCTGGTGACAGGACTTGTTTACATAATTGCTTTTTATACCTGTGTTGAGTGGCCTTGATAATCTAAGATGCTGAGCCATAGCTCAGCCAGCACAAGGCCTTGGAATTTCTTTTGGCATCCTCATAGCTATTGAGTGGGAAGTTCAGAAGAACAATCCAGTAGGCCAGGTGGCAGTAACCTGCAAATCCCTGTAATCATAACGATGATTTATATGACCCATATAAATGATCCTTGTGATCAATAAAGACATATGCTCATGCTTCATACACATGCTGCCAGTATGTGGGTGTCAATCTCTTCTCCCAGGTAATAAGTGATAAGAGGAAATGGCCTGAAGCTGTGCTAGAGGAGGTTTAGACTGGATATTAGGGAAAATTTCTTCACTGAAAGGGTGGTCAGGCATTGGAACAGGCTGCCCAAAGAACTGGTTGAGTAATCATCCCTGGAAATATTTAAAAGATGTGCAGATGTAGCACTTAGGGACATGGTTTAATGATGACCTTGGCAGAGTTAGGTTAACAGCTGGACTCAATAATCTTTGAAGTATTTTCCAACTTATGATTTTCAAACTTCTGATTCTATTGCAACTACTCAGCACCTGCAAGCCTTTCCAGTCCAGGTCTGGTCCTAGGACTGCTAAGTGACACAGCAGCATCTTTCATGTTCAGAAACAGGCCCACCAGCCACATGGAAAACAACATGGTGGTACTGTCAAAGTGTCTCTATGGCAATACTGCAAACCAGGTAAAAAAGTAAAAGGGAACAAAGCATGAAATGAGTATCCAAGAAAAGCAGTTCTTGCAGGAGCTTCTTTCCAATTTCCTCCTGAATAAATTTCTTAAGTGACTCTTTCATGGAGTATATCTACTTGTGATGCGATTTCAGAAAACAATCACAAGTGCTGCTCTCACCTCAGCATAGCTCCCAGTTCGGTCAATCCGATGAATAATATCGATATTAATATTGCTTAGGCGCTCCGAAAAGGTAAGAAACTGAAAAACAAAACCACACATTTCTTGCTTAGTTTTGAGCACAGCCCTTCTAAATCCCTCTCGACAGCATACATACTGCAAACAGACACCCCACTTCTAAAGACGGGCTGCCAGATAAAACCCCTCAATAACAGCCCTACAAGAAGATTAAGGCAAAACGTGCTTAAAACCCCCAGGAGGGGGACAGACCCTCTACCCCCCTGACCTGCAAAACCCAGGCTCGCAGCCCACACGTCTGCACAACACACTGAAGGAGATGCAGAGGAATCTACCCAGATTTCAACTATCTGTCCCGCTCTCAGCCTTCCTGAAACAACGCCCTGGTAAATACCCTTACAGGGTATTACTTTTTCATTTAATCATTTTGGTTTTGTACACTAGGGCGGTGGTGC
>NW_008238664.1:8123748-8136953 GCF_000691975.1 Corvus brachyrhynchos
AAAGCATTGGGAGGGGGAGCGCAGCCCACAGCACAGCGTTGGTGGCTCGTCCCGAAACGGCCACTACCCAGGTCCCTGATCTTAGTACAGGATTTTGTCCGGGCCTCAAAAATTTAAACAAAACCACTCATCGCAGACGAAGTACATGCAAACCAAATCCTCGCACAAGAGCATATGGTTACGGAGTGGTCGTCCCTTGCAATACACGGCCTGTGGAAGCCTCTGCCTGCCGCTGCAGTTGCGGGAGGGGAAGGACGTGTGAGTAAGGTGGGAGGTGAACTTGAGGTTGGGAGGAGCTTTGGTGGGGGCAGGTGTAGTACAAGCAGCTCAGAACCACGCGACTGCTTGAGGTTTCGTCTTGCACAACTTGAGACTTTGGCCCTGCCCAGGCTGCCTGCCCTGCCTGCTGCTACAGGCAGCTCAAGGCCGCTTTCAGGAACCAGGCGTGCAAGTTATCCAGACGGAGAGACAAGGGTGGATTTGAGCACGGCTGAAGTTCACTATTAGGAGCACGTAGAGACCCACAACTTCGAACAGACCCAACAGGTTAAACACTGACAGGTGCATGCAGAAAGGCTGCCCACAGGCAGGCAGTAAGCCATTAACATGATAGTCATCTGGGCAGGTAGGGGAACGTGCTTGCTTCGGCACCTGTGGAGTCAGAGCTACTGAGACAGCTGTTAGCTTTAGACCTTGCTCTTCTGCTGTTGGAATAGAAGGGACTTCTGGCGTTTGCATTAAGTGGAAAGAGAATGCCTAATTTTGCATTGGAGTTTGAAAAGGTCGGCTTAAGTGGTTTCAAGCCCAAATATCCCCATAGAAAGTGCAGCTAAAAGCATGTGAAGAAGTCTAGATCCACAAGAGCTTAGGCACCAATATGTAACTGTTTAAGAGCGCAAATAACCTTCCAGAAATGGTTAGTAAATTCACTTACTATGTCTCCTACATATTGTATACTTGTGGAAAACAGTCTACAAGATCTTTTTTTCCATTATGAATAGCATCTTGCAGAGCTGTAGAACTTCTTGGGATGCATGCATTACAAAATCATTCAAGGAAATGAGCAAAATCTAACATTCGTGCAAAGTAATGGGGAGAAGAGCTCAGGTGTGCTCTGGCTGTTGCAGAAGTCATCATCAGCAAAAATAAGAGACATTAGAGGAAGTTTTTAAAAGGCTACAAATGCTTCTTTGTGTTTGTAAACTGGCAATTTCTCAGAAGATTGAGATAGGGTAGATCTGCAGCTGCTGATGTTCCTGGGTGTTTCTGGGTGCAAGAGCTACTCATGGACTGCACTTCAGCCAGCACTGAATACTGCACTTGGAGATGCATCTTAGTGAGCCTCAGGGTACTAGTGCAGGTATCAATACCACTATGACCATGACAGAAGGTCTGGTGCCTCAGTTGGCAAGGTTCAGTGACCCAGAAGGGCCCTTCCCCACTTCTGTATGAGCTGCAGCTATGTTAACAATATCCTTACTACATACACTCCACTCTGACTGCAATGCCTCAAGCCTCAGGCCTTATTCTTTTACTTTTCCAGTAAGAGATGTTGTTTTTCCATCTCTGGGCAGGCCCCAGCTCCAACAGCCTGAGATTATCTGATGGTGTCTGTCAGCAATTCTCCTTCATAAATCTCTGCTAACGGCATTAAAAATTAAAAGCAGATGGCCTTAAAGCAGATGGCCTTCTGAAGAGCAATGGCTTATTGGTAGTAATACCTGTAGAGGCACGTAGAAGAAACCTTTGTAAAGCAGTGCATGCATGTCTACCAAAGCAGTTACCCATGCAGATCTGACTTCTTCAAACACCCAGTGTGGGCTACAGCCACCAGTCCCTGACTCTAATCCATCAGCACTTCTGAAACAGGTCTAAGATTCCTATGTCTCCTCTATTCCTGGGTTTTTAGTCCTGCAGTTCAAAATCTACTTGCTGGACTCAGCAAGAGCCAGAGCCATTTTATGTAGAAGCGAAGCAGGCTTATCTTCTGGTGATGTGTAGTTTAGCCTAATAATAGTAATTGAGGTAAAATACCTCAATATTTAACCCAAGATGGTCTCACAGGGCAGAATTAATCTCAGATAACCTACATATTTACTTTTGGGGGGGCCCGAGTGCTGGAGAGCCGGCCAGAGTAACGACACGAACACCGATACGATTTGAGCATCGTTCTCCCTTTATTGTTTCCCTATACAAGCTTATATCTGCTTTTGCAAAGATTCACACCCAGTCCCTCTAGACGGCCCCTAATCCTTGGGGGAGCCGACCAGTGCATTACTTTGCCAAGGACTCTCAAGGCTGCCTGCAGCCAGGTGCTTTCCAGGCCTGCCTGCAGCCAGGGGCCTGTTCAGGGGCTTTTCCTCAGCAACCCTGGGTTGTCCAGTCTTTCCAGGGGTATCATATGCCCCTGTTCCACAAGGAATCCCTCTACAATTTACAATACATGTGTCTGCCTTTGAGATTTAACTGCAGGCTCCTTTTTGTATTCACTAAAGATCTAGACACATTCTTGTACTTGAAACATCTGTGTTAGAACAGAATTAATTGTACGCTAGAATTGGTAGTCTCAGAAAGTCTGGATGACCCCATTATATGTGCATATCTACAACTGACCCTGTGGATGCTCCCCACAAGACATAGATCGATAACCACATAAATACACAGTATCCAAACTGTTACCAAATTGCTCTACTTCTGTCATATTTTTATATGTATTAATCACAAGCACAGCACATACTCCTAAAGCCTGTATGACACTGAGTTTCTGACTTAAAGGACATGTTACCTGGCACTATGTAAATATTACATGTTACAATGAGCAGCCAAGTCAGCCTATTTTTAACCACAGGACATTGTAGATTGCATAAGTAACACAGGTATAAGATCAAATTTTCATTTTCCTACCATATTCATAGAGGCATAGTGGAGATGTGCCAGGAAAGGAGTTTGCATAAGTAATTATATTGTGAGAAGATTTTCCCTTTCAAAATGAAACGTAACAGGATAATAGATGAACAGAAACAACTGTGAATTAGGCCAAACTACTTCCAAGCTTGGATGCCCAAAGCTAGGTTGCTCAATCAATATTAAAGACCCAAAATAAGTAACCAGAGCCTTAAAGTGGCGACAGTTATCCGAGCTGGTTGTGAACCCAGAAGCCTTTCTCTTTGTCTATCTTGAGCCACGCCACAGAACAACTTGGGGTGCAGGGGCTGCATGGCTGTAAACCCACGGCATCACAAGAGCTTTTCAAAATCCTCCTATAGGGGGAAGCTGGTGTGAGCTGAAGGCAGGTTATACAGGTGCATCATGCAGTTTGGTGTATTCTTTCAACTGAAGCAAACAGATTTATATTTTTTTAATTTGCCTGCAAAGTAAGGAGAGCCCTTTGTAACACAATGACATATTTTCACTGCCAGTTTCCTCCTCAGCTTGTAGCTGGCATTTTGCCTTGCCTTGCGGGAGAAAACCCTACAAGATTATGTAGGATGTTGCTGAGAGCACTTCAAAATCAAAGCAGACAAGATACTGGAATCCTGTTCTGCAATCTGGTGGAACTGTTTGGCCACATTTTTTCTAATATGCCTGAAGCACAGTGATTCTGCAAATAATGCAGAACTCCAGGTCAATGCTAGCTGAGTGATGGGGAGAATTTCACCTACCCTTAGGTTTGCTGATCAGAGGGGGTTTGAACAAGGGGCTGGAATATAGATGCCAGATTTTCTGTCTGAAATATCCTGAACTTAAGGACTTCCCTCACAGAAAGGGGCACTGACAACCTGATTCAACCCCTTGACACACCTAGGCCAGTGATTCCTCTATTGCAAGTCAGGGTCCTGCTGCAGAGCTGAAATAGGTGCACTGCACTAGCTCCGTCTCTTGAAGTAAACTGAACATGCACACCAATAAATCATCAACACAATCCCTGGCACAATTTTGGTTCATGCCAGTTTCCTGCCCAGTAGGAACCCATACCTGGGGATTTTTTAGGCTTTGGTTTTCTGTTCGTTGTTTGGGGGTGGGGGTGGTTTGGGGTCGAGAAGAAAGTTTTAGAATTTATTTGTATTAGAAAGAAAAAGGGTCTGATTTCTGCACAGACCACATGTATACAGGTAGCCCCAGGACAGGAGAGGTTTGCAGTGGTGGCTACTGCTGTTGTTCCTCATCCACTGCCCTGCCACAGCGGCAGCAGCAGAACAGCCTGCTGTTGCCTTGTTGAAAGCAACAGTAATAGAAGCAGCAGCAGGAGGATTCACAGAGGAATCATGGGGCACAGAAAGGAAAATTAAAAGGCAAGATGGGGTCTTGTACCCCAAAAGAGATCTGAATGCTCTCCTGCATTTCACGCTCACCATTAAAATTTGACAGACACCATCTGGATTTCAGGCTGTCTGTCATGTGTCTGGGACTACTAACAGTCTGTTTACAGCATGACATTCAGGGGAAAATAAGTCCAGGCTCACTGAAAGGAATGGTATGTTCCTGGCATAGAATAGAAGGTAATGTACAAAGCAATTGGTACCGTTCTTCATATCTCTGCATTCATCTCACTCATGCAACAAAAATTAGGTACCTAGATTTGATGTTTTGGCTAATTAATTTTCTGGGGGTTTTTTTCTTGTTTGAAGCTTGAACTGTCATGGTATTCATGCAGCTCTAACTTTGTTCTCAGGTTCCAATAGAATCAGTACTTCAGTTATCCATTCCTGATCTCACAGATCCAAGAGACATAGTGTACAAAAGCTGAAACTCTGAAAAAAAGGTCTAAGAATCTCAGCTCTGCAGGTGTATTGTAAGGAAAAGAACATTTAAACTGATACATACCCTTAAGTTGAGACTGCTAGGAAGCAGTCTAATTTTGATGTGTACTGTTGAGTGAAATATTTGTGGGTAGCTTAGAAAAGTGGAAGAACTTATATAACATCAAGAGACAAAGCAGCCCTTCCTGGCACTTCTACTGTGTCATAAGCTGCAGGTACTGGCTGCTAAATTAGATATATTCACTAGAAATTTCCAATATTGGTCTATATAAAGCAGAAAAAAACCCCAACAAAACACCATAAAATCCAACCAAACCAATCAACCAACCAGAAAAACACCAAAAAATTTTATTGATGCTCTAACTGTAGAGATGTTGATAATACTAAGAAAAAAATAGGGCTGTCCCTTCTTGCCATAAAATTTAAGTAAGTTTTTGGACCCTGCTGCTGCTTTTAATACTGATTTATGGGTCTTATTTATGATCAGATCAAACAGGAGCCATTGAAACAGCTGATAAAACAAACATACTGAAATAATAGACCCTTGTAAAAAAGATATCTAGATGGAAACTGACACTTCAGTAATAAAGGAAATGGAAATGAGCCTCAACCTCCAAGTAAGAGAGAAAACCCAAAAGACACTGAAGCAGATGAAGTCCTGGTTGCTTGAACTGGGCAAGCACTTACCACAGGGGTGTAGTTCACCTCTCTGGCTATAGCCACTGGCTGCATGGGGGGCTATATTTCATAGCCAGTAGAAGAAGATGAGCACGTGCAGGGTGCCCACCACTGCTTCTTTTGAAGTGAGATGAAATAGGCCCCTTTAAAATGGTGATCAGCTAATGGTACTGTACAGATACAGAGCATCTGCTGTGCCAAGAGATGGATTCCCTGAAATCCAGCTGCAGCCAAAATGCTTCTCCTCAACTGCCATTTCCTGCTGCGCTTCCTCGTGTATCACAGCAAACTTCACCAAGTTTGCAAATTGCTAACACTACCACATGGTATTAACCTGACTGTGCAGAAGCTGTGGAGGCTTTATGATGATGCTGGATTGACACAATCTTTTTTGCCTATTTAAAAATGCATGTTAAAGTTATTATTTCTTCCCCATTGCCTTAGCCCCAAATCCACATTTTCATCAAACCCCACTCGGTAGCCTATTTGAACACATGCTAATACTGGATAGCAATACTCTAAAGAAACGGACATTAATTTTAAGAGTCTTAGTGTGCCTGGATTAATAAAGTCCCCCTGCCATGGAGTTTGGTCATAAACATCCACATGACACTTGTCCACTGTCCCCCACCCACCACAGATCACCCACCACTCCTTAGCATCCTGCAACAGTCATAAGACTGCAGTACAGGAGGCCAGAAAAACTGCGGTGTGTCCCAGCAGCATATCAGGAGAGACCAAGCATGCTGGCAGCATTTCCACTCTACAGAAAAACCAGGGATTTGCTATTTGAAATGTCCAGGTAGCAACAGAAATAGGTGCAACAAATCTCACATTATAGAGGAAAACAGAAGAAACAAACCAAGCCAAAGACAACAAACGCAGATGGTTGGACCTGAGGGAAACACCGCCTTCCTTATCTACTTTTGGTGATGGATGTTGCTTTGAGGATGTCTGACAAACAAACTGATTAAGCACACAGAGCTGGTGTAAATATGCATGACTGCCTTCAAACATTTCCAAGCAATATATGATCTCAGCATGGGCAGCCTTGACACAGAGTAGAAGAACTGAGGACTATCAAAAAGGGGTTTGAAAGAGAGGCAAGGCAGTTGGTTCCTAGGGACATTAAAAAATTGGAGGAATGAAGTGGATAGGAAACAGCAATTTTGGGAGAAATGCCTCATGGGATTTTGTGTCAAAAAAAAGGCAATTCTTGCAGAAGAAGTGTGAGAGGGAGGAGAAAGTTTCTTAATGTAAAGAGATGGGGGCAAAGATGAAAGGATTGAGGGAGCACAGGGGATTTAGCAGTAGCAATTACAAAGAAGGATGGGAGGCAGATAGTAAGGGAGATGTCAGAACTGGTGATAGACCCTCTGGATTATGCACAGAAAAATAAATCAAAATAATCAAAAAGCTAGTTAGGTCACTGGGGCAGTTGCAGGCAACATTTTTCAGAGTATTTTGAAGTGGCACAGTTAGCAGGCTCATTTCCAGAGGCTTCCTCCATAGAAAATGCAGAGACAGGCTCCTCCAGGGAGCATATCAAAGCAACAGTTTCTTTCTGAAGAGCCCGTCTCTCTCCTTCAGTAGGGAGCCAAGCTGCATAACCGAAAGTACCTACGCAGTACACCTAAAGCAAACACATATCAAAATAACACCAGCTAGAACATGTGAACTGAGTTTGGATCACAGACAGTGCCAAAAAAAAACCCCAAAAAAGGAAACAACAGAAACAAAATACGGAAATTCAGAAAAATTTACTCAGAAAAAAAATCAATTTTTTGTTGATCAATCTGGTGAACATTTGACAGCCCTTTCTCATACATTAACTGCAAGTAAGCAAACTAGTTGAATTGTAATTCTGTTGATGCAGAATTGGACACCTTAAATAAACAAAAGATCCCAAAGCCATGGGAATAAAGTCCAAACATGTAACTTATTTATCCATTTGAGTTAAAGAAGTAAAATCTGTACCACAATTTTATTCCCATACTAATTGTTCACTTGAGCAAATAATTATGTATGCTACATCTCACTGCATGGACAGTCCATAAATAAATTTTGAAATTTGTTCTTTTAAATGAAAGAGGAGAATTCTGCAGCAAATGCATTATAGACTCCTAATCATTCAGATTTAAATGCTCAGTAGTCAAGGCTAACTTAAATACTTCCTTCAATCCTGGAGCACTGACTATTGATTTTAAAAGGTGTGTTGGTATTAGTGGGTTACACAATCTGAAGTTTCCTTCTCAAGACCATTAAGTACTCACATTTAAATTATTTTTCTTGCAAACTGCATTCATTCAAATTCCAGTGGAATGCAGAAATAGAAAAAACAAGCAACTAAGAAGGTGTCATTCAAAATGTCAACATAAACCATGACTTTTATGACCCTTTGGCTCTTTTCTATTTGTTGATCTCTCTCTTAGCAAGTCACTCTTTCTGTCCTTGTGTTCCAGACAAGCTAAGCATGAGAGGACAAGCACTCCAAGCAAACAAGTTGTTACCCTGAAAGACTTCCTATGATTAGGGTCTGAAGCAAAGACCTTTCACAAATCTACACCCCTCCAAATATAGGATTTGGATAGGATGACATTGTTAGTGCCCACAAACAGAACACAGTCCGTGCAAGAGGCACTTCTATAAAATTACTGCTGGAAAAATGTTTCTAGAAGGATGCTTGAAAATGTACCCTAGTGTAGGTACAAAAATGCTGTTAGTGAGGATCTTCTTGTTATTTTTCTAAGTCCGTGAGAGACTTTTCTCTCTCACAGAAGAGGTAGCAGGGAATGTAAACAACCAAGCCACCTGCAACCTTGGAAAGTCTTGTTTATGGTATAGTAGAAAATATTTTGATAATGGATGTTTTAGGATTTTGGCCAATCACCCCCAAGGGGTGGCTGGTCCTTTGTCCAATTAGACTATGAAGAAAAAAGTCTATAAAAGAGTTTGTAAAATAATTAAATAAATCAATCTTGCTGCACAATTCCTGCCTGCTGGATCTTCTTCTCCTCCTCCTCCCTATAGCTGCGGGACACGGTGATATACCGTAGGAACCAGGCCTGCGGTAATACCCTAGTGATATTATTGGAAGTAAAGAGGTAACAATTACGGGATGTCTCAGTAAAAGAAAATCCCAGTGCTCAAAATGCAGTTGCCAGGTGACTATTTCTAAGAAACTCATCCAAATTTCAAAAGGAATATTGATGACACTGCTCTTGAATATCGATAATGATACTGCTCTTCTGAATATCCTTGCAGGGTAATTCTGTCATGTCCAAACACTATTAACAGAAAAAGGGCTGACAAAAAAATAATTAAAAAGAAAGCTAAGAAAATCACTAAACAAGACTGTGGGAGATTTCTCTAAGGTATCTGCCCTGGTTTAGACTGGGATAGTTAATTTTCTTTTTAGTAGCTGGTACAGTGCTGCATTTTGAATGTAGTATGAGATGAGTGTTGATAACACACTGATGTTTTTATTGTTGCTAAGTTGTGCTTACCCTAAGGCAAGACTTTTCAGTTTCCCATGCTCTGCCAGTGAGCAGGTGCACAAGAAGCTGGGAGGGACCACGGCCAAGACAGCTGATCTGAACTAGCCAAAGGTATATTCCATACCACAGAACAACATTCCCAGTATATAAACTGAGAGGAGTGGGCCAAAAGATGCTGATTGCTGCTCGGGTGTGGGCTGGGCATCAGTCAGCAGGTAGTGAGTAATTGAATTGTGAATTGCTTGGTTTTTTTGGGTTTCCCCCCCTTAAATTAAAATTATCATTATTGTCATCATTATAAATATTATTATTATATTTTATTTTGTTTCAATTATTAGACTGCTCTTATCTCAACCCACAAGTTCTATGTTTCTTTTTTTTCCATTTCTCCTCTCCACTGCAAGGTAGGGGGCAGGCAGTGATCGAGCGGCTGCATGGTACTTAGCTGCTGGCTGGGATTAAACCACGACAGGAGCATTGAACCAGGAGAAGCAAAGCCAGTGACGGTGCTAGTCAGGTAAACAGCTATAGTATGCCCAGCAATTCAAAACAGCAGTGTGTGGACAAGCACAGCAAGTAGAAGAGATGGGGGTGTATCCAAACACTAACTGATGTTCAGAAATATGGAACACCATCAGCAATGAGCTTCCTTTACACCAAAATGCAACAGGCTTCTCAAGGTGACAAGTGATGCTGCATAGGAAGGAGCTGCTGCAATCAAAATCTTCCAAAAGTAAAAGAAGGGCAGTTTTACTTGAAGTATTGCATTGTGAGAAAAATTCACTGTCTAATTAGGAGTCAATGATTAATTTTGATATGTTATTCCCAACAATAACTGTGATGTAAAAGAAATTTAACAGGCAGCTCCATGAACAGAGGAGTAAATGGAACCTGGATCCCCATATCTCTGTGTCTTAGTGTGGGTTGGCTTGTGAACTTAAGATGAGAAACTTTGCCTGCAGTTGTGTGTTTTTAAAGTCTTTCTCTCAAATGGTTTCACCATTACCTAATAGAGGTTCAGCTCCTGCAGCAGTTTTCCTTTCAGCAGGCTTTCTGAGGCCTTGGTCTCTCTAGATTTTGGTGATGGTGTACTGTGGTCGTTGCATGAAGTGCAAACACCTTCCACATCCATACGTGTATATATACATACAGGGCATGATCCCACACCTCTGATTTCCTAACAAATCATCAGTTTTTGTAGCTTTTGTTTTGAAATTATTTTGTTTGTTTGTTTTTACCAAAAGCCAACCATTTTCTGGCACGGTTTCCAAATTAATCCCTGTGTAAGCAGCACAGAACAGTGGCCTGTCCTGGCACTACACAGGAGTGAAATTGAGCGTAAATTGTTTTTCATCTGCAAGGTACAGTGTAGGTACACAAGGTGTAGGTACAGCTGAACTCCACACAGTCTGAAACTTCACACTCAAGCAAGGAATTACTGGAAGTTGGAGAGCTCCCAGGCTGCCAAAGCAAATTGCAAAGGGTCTTGCATCACTGCTGAACAATGGTCACCAGGCCTCCAGTGCTCTCCTCCCTCACTTACAGTTGTTTTTGCCCATGCCCACATTTGCCTACAAGCAGGAGAATCCCTCAAAGTCTATTTTCACATCTTAGCTCAGAGAGGTGGGCAGCATCTCTCCAAGTTCAGGGCTCAATATATTTGTCTCATCTACAGAAGAAAATCTATTCCACCAATCTCCCAATGCAGTGGCCCATCTACATGAAAAATAACAGGAAAGGAATGTCCTTCCAAGTAATACAGACTTCCAGAACACCTCACAGAACTGTCCTGTAGTGGGAATGAGCCCAATACAATCACAAGGAAGGAGCCATTTGGAACCCATAGGACAGTCTGGGGTTTGTTTAGTCACATCCATGGCCTTTTTAATTTGAGGGTGCTGGAGAAATGTGAATATTACCCCTCTTGCTATTAAACACTGAATCCCACTGATGTCAGTAGATCTTACAAAAACAGAGTCGCAGCAGCAGTGAGATGAGGCACCACATAAGGCCCAGTGGAGATTGGTCAAAGTGTTACAAGAAGACAATGAAATACACTCTCCGAGTTTGGAAGACAGTTAAATAACTATTGTAGCAATGACAAAAAGCAAACACTTGCAGTTCTGTCTCTGTCACACAGTACAAACTGACAGAGCTAATTTGGTTCCACATGTGAAAAATACAGAAAAACATTTAGTCCTGTTTTCCAGGTTCACTTGGTGTGATTTAGAACATGGCCATCATACAGATTTGCTGCTGGTTCCAAAACTGGAAGCATCCACATGGGAGGATCCAGCCTTTCATGCCATATTGGTCATGATGACTTTTGAAAGACAATTTGCTTAACATTACTTGTAAAAGAACCAAGGATGCCACCTGAAACCAGAGCAATGTCCATTTCCTTATAGCTGCTTGTGTTTCAGTTATGAAACATGATTTGTTTTTCGGTACATGTTATCACTTGCTGTGTTTACATTATGTCAAAAATGATAAAGAAGCAGAATCAAAATTGTATTAATCCTGTGTAATTAATACTTTAAATGCATGTTATTGTTTGAATGGTTTGAGCAACATAATTCCTGAAGGAGTGCAAACAAGGGACACTGAGCATGAAGCTCTGAGCAGCACAAGCTGTGGGTTTGGGCCAGAGCCCGTTTATGTCCTTCCTGAGAAAAAGGGATCGTGCTTTTTGACAACAAATACTTGTTTTGGACGACACCAGTTCATTGCACTGAGTGGGGATGTGCTGGTTTTGATTGAAGCTTTGCTTGGAAGGTTTCTCATCTTTCATATTGTCAAAAGCTGATTTAAGGCAACCTCTTCAGATGGTCAATAAATCAATAGCCTAATTGGTAGGTGTAGAGCATAAGTTTCTTTCTTGCTCTTCCTCAACAGGACATCTGGAAGCTCTTACTCATTGTATAAGTAAATAGAGGGTAATTGGGCCAGAGAGACTGATGCCCTAATCTGCTGTGGTGACATTAGGACATGCCACTTGTACCCTATGGCCAGCTTCTGTCTCTTCAGCGACATTTATACTCCCAGATAGGCAACTAGACACCAGACCAACACAGACATGATTTCACAGTTCAACTTAATACGGACCAGACTTCCACTTGCTCCCCCTTGTTCCAATGTGCACTCAGAAATAACTCCAAAAGGCCTGCAGCTCCAGAGCTCCCAAGGAGAGAGATGTTCTGTCATCTGTGCTTGGCTGTCAGGTGCCTGGTCATTTCTGTCTAAGATACAGAAGGCTGCTGAAAACCACGTCTCAAAATGGTCAGATACAGGCAGAGCACCTTGATCTGAGCCCAGAGCACTTGCAGCAAAGACTACTTCCATCTTATCCAGCTGTGGATAAGAGCCAGAAGAGGCTGGGCAGGAACAAAACTTAATCTACCTTCTATGAAGGAAAACTGGGTAATTTTTAACTCCCAAGCTGGTTCTGACTTTTACTAGGTAATCACCTCCAGCATAGCACTTTGCCAATGCACAGTTCAAGATGGAAAGCTACTGTGCAAAGCTTCTGAACTCTGCTGCAAGGTGTGCTGTGTGTGGCTGTGCTGCTGTCAAGCCCATCTTGATCAGCTTTGGCATCCTTTCATCTTCATTCCCCATCTGGGGTTGCTAATATATGGCAAAGAGGCCAAATGTGGTATTTGCTGCGTTAGTCCTGTGTGTACTGCTCGCTATAGGAACAGGCACATCTCCACCATTTGACATACATGGCCTTCAAATCCCATAGGTGTTTTTGATGTATTCCTCTCTGGGTAAGGTGTATGAATCTCCATTTGTCACACTCCTGTGCACTTTGACTCTTGAACCTGTGATTAGTTGAAGACTGTCAGTAAAACTTCTGTGAGCACAGTGCAAGTAGTAGGGCTTCCCTGTTACACAACTGCAGTGTTCAACAACTCACCTTGGTGAATCTGATTCAGTGAGTTACCTTCCAGATTGCACAACCCATGGAAATGTATCTATTAAACGATATTTTCACCTCCGTCCTTTGGGGAGATGGTGGAATATGCTAATGAGCATGGGTGGGTTCCCCATCCTGTGTGAAATGTCTTCCCTCCAAAAGCTCTGGACCGGGAAACCCAAGTTTGCGGTGTGACCGCGTTCAGGCAGGGCGGTGCCGTGGCGCCATCCCGCAGCCCGGAGGCGCGGGGCGGGCAGCCCGGGCCCAGGATCGCCGCCCCTTCTCGCTCCGCAGGGGGGCTCAGCGCCGCGGGGGGGCGCGGGCGATGGGGCCGCATACAGCCCCACACAC
>NW_008238664.1:8137059-8177609 GCF_000691975.1 Corvus brachyrhynchos
GCCTCCTGCCTGTCCCGGGGCGAGCACCGCACCGCCCTGCACCTGTCCCGGCGGGAACACCGCACCGCACCTTTTTGCTTCTCTCCCGCTGGTGTCACCGCTCCGCACCTGCCCCAGTCCCCGCGGGGGACACCTCCCCGGGGGCCGTCCCCATCTGCTTCCTCCTGCTTAGGCCACCCCGTGCCAGCCCTGCGGGGGCAGCAGCAGCCCCTCTGATTTTGGGGAAGATCCTTGGTTCCAAGGGTGAGTTCTTCCAGTAGAATGGGCCGCTTCACTGTCTGGGACTATGTGGTTTTCGCGGCCATGCTGCTCATCTCAGCCATCATTGGTGTCTACTATGCCTTCGTGGGAGGGGGGCAGAAGACATCAAAGGACTTCCTCATGGCAGGCCGCAGCATGACTGCCCTCCCGGTTGCACTCTCCCTCACTGCCAGCTTCATGTCAGCCGTCACGGTGCTGGGCACCCCTGCTGAGATCTATCGCTATGGTGCCATCTTCTGCATCTTTGCCATCACCTACGGCCTGGTGGTGCTATGCAGTGCCGAGATCTTCCTGCCCGTCTTCTACAAGCTGGGCATTACCAGCACCTATGAGGTAAGGTGGAGTGGAAAGAATCTCTCCCCAGCTTTTAGGGAGCTGGGGGGCTTCTTGTGCCTGCTTTCTACATGTCTGCTCTCCATTTTTTCTTCCCCCAGATTCCCTGCACTCTGGGCTGTTCTACATCACCACACTCCTGAGAGCAGGCTGTAACCCTCTCTGTCCCCAAGCCTGCCCACACTGTCTCTGCAGACTGGTGATGTTCAACCCTGCTGCCTTAGCTCAGGAGCTGTGTGTCATACCAGATTGGTTTCCTCACACCAGATACTCAGTTCAGTAGGTGGATTAATCCTAATGCAGCTTGGATGGTGACATGTCATTAATCATCTGTAATTAATATAGCAAAACCAGAGTACAAAAGCATCTACTATAGGAACCAGAGTTCTCTTATCATATCACACTCTCTTCAGATTGGTTTCTTAAGCTTAGGTGCAACCACAAAAGTCCCTCTTTGGCAGAGTACATATTTGTGCTGTTCCTAGAGATTTTGAAGAGACTCCTTGTCACCTGAGGCTGTTTACTGAATGTCTTCTCCATCATGACTAGACAAGGAGGTCAGCAAGTGCTCTGTGTCTGTAAAAGTTTTCTTACTTTCACCAAAATAAGGCTGAGCTGGTCTTCAGCCCAGCATGTACATTAAAGCTATAGCCATCAGCACGCAGACATCTGGGGTAGTGGGACAGTCACAGGTAGAGTCTGGCAGTTTTGGGGCGGGGAAGCATCTGGTCAGTGCTTTCTTCTGATTCAGAATGTCCGTACAACCTGTTTATCTTCCTGCATGGAGATGGTTCCTAGCTGCAGATTTGGGAGCAAACTGCTCTTTTTGCAGAGGACTTTGGGAAAGGAGCATTGGTGCAGGTGAAAGTCCTTGACTGGCTACTTTTTAGCACTTTATTACACTAAAGAGAGGAATTGCAGCACTGGAGGTTGAAAACAAGATTTCTGTCAGTACATTTAGATAAGAATTCACCAACAGAAATCTCTGGTGTCTTCCAGTGTATTTTAAACTACTAATCTTTGGACTGTCATGATGATACTTAAATAGGGTTCTTTTAAGTAAAGGCTTATGATCATGACTGGAAACTCACTGATTATCTCAGCGTTGAATCAGAGTAATGCACCTATAAAAGATACATCTTCTATTTGTGGGCAGAGTTCAGATTTTTAACAACCTTTTGTGTCTGTCCAGGAGTTCAAGACTGCTTCCTTGTGTGGGCATGCTCACAGATCACATTTTAAATGCTCAGTTCGTGAGGGAGCACTTTGAGGTGCTTCAGTGTTTATTTGTGTTGATTGAACAGATTCATCAGGCGAATGAGATCTCTTTTGTACAACCACACACCAAGATGGTTGTTAGTACAGATGGTAGTAAGAAATCTGTTCTGCAGCATGACAAACTCACTTAGAGGTTGTGCTATTCCAGGCTTGGTAGAAAAATGACGGCTCCTGTTTCGCAAAAGGCTAAATGTTGACTTACCAGTAGAATATGGCAGGCTGCCTTGGGCAGTGCAGAAGGTGAGGTTAACATGGGAAGAAGCTGCTGACCACTGAAAATCTGCCCTCTCTCACAGCAGTTCAGATGGACACATATAATGGCAGAATTTCCATAAGACATAGGAATAGTCACAAAGTTTTCTTTCTCTCTCTGATTTCACAACATTAGTGGATTCTATTTTTTGGCTGACATGTCATTGTCAACTTTCAGGTTTCCCTGTGCAGAGTCAAGAGTTGGACTTGATGATTCTTGTGTATCTTTGTCCCTTTCAATGATTCTGTGATATGTCCTAGTCTTTTCTGTAAATTCCCTTATATAGTGACTAGCTTATGTCTACTTCACTTACTTGTGTGTTATTACCCAGTGGTGTGGTCTGTAAAGAAATATCAAACCAAGTTGAAAGAGATATCAAACAAGGGGACTCTAGGAGTTTTGGCCATTCATGAAAATGTAAAAACAACACTCTGTATTACTCATGATTTCATTCTAGTTGTATCAATAGTGCCAAATTTCAGTATTTGTTTGTTCTTCTTTTTGCAGTATTTAGAACTTCGATTTAATAAGTATCTACGCCTTTGTGGAACGATCCTTTTCATAATACAAACGGCAAGTAAACTTCAAAGCTGTTCTATGGTCCTTGGGGCCACCGGAATTATTTGGTTGAGTGTAACTGGCTGTTTTCTCTGACCAGCTGGTGAGGTTACCACAGTGCTTGGGTGGCTGGGAGCAGAAGAAACAAAGCTCCTTCTGCTCCACAGCAATGAGGTGGGGAGAGGATGCTGGGCTACCTGCCTCTTGAGTCTCCATGGGCACTGCTGAATACCCACAGCAGTCACTTGAATCAGCACCACGCCAAGAGACGAGCGACCCTTCACTACAGGATAGCAGTGTGAAGAGCAGTCATTCGCTTGCCTACTGGAGAAACCCACAATGAGTTCAAAATGTCTATGTGCCCCAATTATCTACAAGCATCAGTTTTCATCCTCTGGTGTGCAGATTCTCGAAGTCTGACTAATTCTCAAGGGTCAGCGAAAGGTGACAAAACAGGCTGTCAGGAGCTGTCATTTACTTACTGCACAAGGGTTTGCACCACCACCACCACCCCTGGAGAAACCTTAGGTGTCTGCAAACTGATAAGTAGAAAATTACTGCCCTGGGGAATGTTAAACTAAAGCAATCTCTGAAATTATTGTTGGTACAGTTTGCTATATCTGGCCCTTTCAAGGAGGCAGTACGGGACCACAGCTTTTAAATGTAAGTGAGCATGTGTCAGATGCACCAGAACAAAAATGTGTTCTTTTCACAATTTTGAAGTGGACTTTTGGGGTAATTCAAAGTAAAGATGACTATGCAGTCAGAAAGTTTTTTAAGTTACATGCTTCTTTTTGTCCATTTTTGTATTTTTTAAGGCACACCAGAAGTTACAGGGCAATCACACTTGCACCAGTAAGATGGTTCCCAATGCAGTGCTCATTACTTATTTGAGCAGTGCTGCTTAGCTGGCTTTTACAGACACACAAGCTCATGGTAAAAGTAGAGTGCTAGCATGTGTGAAACCTGACACTGTTTCACCAGCAAATATGAAGACATCACAGTTGCGTAAGTTAGAAAAGCTAAGCACAGTCTTTGCTTGCAAAGATGAGAAAAATAATTCTATGCAATTTAAATACATGCTCAAGGAAATTAACCAAAGAACTATATGTGTCTTTCTCTGCCAAGCACTTACAATTTAACTTGAATAAATTAAATAATAGTGAGGAAAGAAAACCTCCCAAGATCTTAATGGTGCAATTTTAACTCTTCTGTTAATATTGGCATATACTTTAAAGAAGAAAAGGATATATAATAATACAACCAAAAGAAACCTACTGAAGAAGCAGAAAGATTGTAGCAGTCCTATTTAAATTTACACAAAAATGCAGTCAGAGTCGTGACAAATTTTAATTTCTGATGTTTCAAAGCTTCTGGCACTTACGCTGTGTATGAGAAAGCCACAAGTTCTCAAGCTGAATCCCTTGAATTAACAGGCTTGAAGAGATATGAGTTTGACTGATGGACTATTAGAAGGAAAAAGAATTGGCTTGATGATTACATCCAAAGCATTGCAGTCAACAGCTAAATATTCTGATGGGAACCAGTAATGAGTTCCAGTATGTACTGGAACCAATACTGTTTAATACCTTCATTAATGACATAGATAGTGAGAATGAGTTCACTCTCAGCAAGTTTGTGGATGACACCATGCTCAGTGGTGCAGCTGATTCGCTAAAGAGAAGAGATGACATCCAGAGGGACTTTGACAGGCTTGAGGAGTGGCCCCATAAAGTTCAATAAACCCGTGTGCAAGGTCCTGCACATGGATTGGGGCAATTACAAATATCGGTACAGATTGAGGGATGAGCTGATTGGGAGCAGCCTTGCAGAGGAGAACTTGGAGATACCAGTGGATGAAAAATTTGACATGAGCCAGGAAGTCTGGTCACAGCCCAGAAAGCCAATTTTATCCTTCACCAAAAGAAGTGTTGCCAGCAGGTTAAAGGAGGTGATTCTCTCTGTCTGCTCTACTCTTGTGAGACCCCACCTGAAATACTGCATCTACCTGTGGGGTCCCCAGCACAAGAAAGACATGGACCTCTTGGAGAGGGTCCAGAGGATGACCACAAAAATGGTCTGGGGTGTGGAACACCTCTCCTGTGAAGAAAGGCTGAGAAAGTTGGGATTAATTGTTCAACCTGGAGAAGAGAAGGCTGTGGAGAGACCTTATTGCAGCCTTTCAAAGGGGGCTTATGAGAAAGGTGGAGAGAGACTTTTTACCTGTAGTGACTGGACAAGGGATAATAGTTCTAAACTGAAAGAGGGTAGATTTAGAGAGGTTATAAAGAAGTTTTTTGCAACAAGGGTAGCGGGATACTGGACCAGGTAGCCTGGAGAAGAAGTGCAATGGCCCCTCTCTGGAAGTGTTCAAAATCAGGCTGGATGGGGCTCTGAGCAATTTGATCTAGTGGAAAGTGTGCCTGTCCATGGCAGCGGTGCTGGCCTAGATGGTCTTTAAAGGACCATTCCCACACAAACCATTCCATGATTCTGTGTTTCAGCAGCACACGCTGACAGTCACTGTATGGACAGCAAGTCAAACATAGTCTGGGCTAGACAGGTGTCAGGAGCTGGCTGGGGAGTGATGCAGGTAGTTCTGAGGAGATACTTGACAGGGACTAGTCAGGACTGGCAGCTTTTCTTGTCATGCAAGCTACATATGAAAATCTAGAGAGGACTCATGGCACTGAGAGAAATAAGCATGCACACACAGTGGCAGGGAGTAGCACACAGGTAGGAATAACTATTTCCCCAATGTCTCCCCTATCCTTTCTGGCATGTGCCTGTAGCAGGTGTGCAGCAGGGGCTCAGGGCAATTAGGTTAGGCTGGGTGAAGCAGCTTCTCCATACTAATTTCCTCATAAAGCTAGAGAACTGCTCACTCCCGTTACCTCTTGGCTCTGTTCCCAGCATAGCCACTGGCCATGTGGTAGAGCTCCACCTCAGGGACTGCATTTGATCTGCTCAAAAGCCATGGCAAGTAATTCAGTGGTTAGCAATCCTGCTCTGGTTTGCCACCTGTGCCTAGGGTGGACACTTGCAGGAAGGGCAGAAGCTGGTGAATCCTGGATGACATCTGATTCTGCTGTTTTTCCATGCCCAAATCCCATCCCTGTAAATCAGAAAGTCAGAATTCTGAGTCCAGCCATGGAAAACTGATGCATGTCAGCTCACGACCTATCAGTGATCTAGATGCTTTGAATCAAGACCACTGACCTTCACAGAAGTCATCAGCACATTGCAGGCTGTATTCTCCTGACTCTTGTCACAGCTGAACTTGTGGCAGTATTACCAGTGATAAAAAAGCAAACAGGATTTAAAACCATATACAAAGAAATTGTAGAGGATATCAGTGTATGAATCCCATTGTGCCCGCAAAAGTAGATGGAGTTAGCTCCTTGGTTTTTCTGTATTTTTACTGTGGTTGAGAATATAATCACATGTGGCTTCATTTTACATGATGAAGGTTATATAATTCCTTGTAACGCTATCTGTAATGACCAACTAATGTAATATTTTGTGCTCTTAGTCACATGAATTATAGCTATATACTGAGAGGCATATTGATCTCAAAACTGAGGAAATGATAGTAATAGATTCTTTGACAAACCATGTGTAAACCTCATTGACTTCCTTTTGCTCTTGTTTCCTTTGCAGTTTTAAAGGAATAAAATAAGTTAATTATAAAAGTCAGGAGAAGATGAAGATGGATTTTGTATTTAGGAGTCCTTGGTATTCGTTTTAAGAACACTAGGCTGTGAGGCTGCAGAGCTTATTAGCCTCAGACATTTGTCTTCTAACTGGAATTATTTGCCAACAGTTGTGAACTAGGAAACATAGACTACATAGATACTTGAAAAGAAATCATGTCAGAAAGCTATCACCTTTCCAGGAATTTACATTTCTTTTGATCTTTCCTTTTTTTCTCCCATTCTAGACTTTATACACTGGCATTGTCATTTATGCTCCAGCTTTAGCACTAAATCAAGGTAAGATGAGTACACTGCAATTATATCCTCTACTGATATAATTTCTGCTGCATATAATACTGGTTTGGTGGGGGTTTTTTGGTAATGCAACACCTAAAAATATAGCTTAAGGGTTGACTGTGAAGTCTTTTAATGGGAACTCTGTAATCCTAGTCCCTTAATCCTACCTGTAAGGAATTACAGAAGAGATTTATGGAAATACTGGCTCTCATTTACTCTACCTCTGATGCAATACCTGTAAATAATGGCTTATTCAGAGAAGTTGAGAAGACTTAAGTAAATTTTGAAGGCAATGCAGGCACTAAAGACAAATTTAATTCCCCTGGTTAAGTGCTGTTCATCAAGATGAGAGCAAGGCAAAAGTTCTGTAAATATGATTTTGGGCTGCCTGGAATGGTTTGATGTGGTCTGTCCTTTTTCCAGGAAAACCAAATCAACAGCAAAGAGATTGTTAAGATGTTTATTGTGATATTTACAAAGTGAAATATTTCCATTTTCTACTTCACAATGACTCTTTGATTTGAAAATGAGCCACATTGATTTCTAAAAGGGCAAAAGCTTTTATATGGAGCCAAATTCAACTTTTAATCTGACACCATTAATTTGTTCATTTGGCAAGAAAAGGGAATAACAAAATGCAAATAAAAAATGAATCATTTTGGCTAGAATCAAGTCACAGTTTTTTTCCTCATAGAATGTTTTTTTTTGCCCTGTTCATTGAACAAAAAGGAAGAAAAAACCCAACACTCTCTGTACTGGTTTCCCCCAGTGTGTAAGTCCCACAGGTTTTGTGGCTTTGATATTTATATTTGCCTTGCAGATACATACTAAACCAAGCTATGACTTAGCTGGCTCCTAATTAGAATAACTTAGGTTTTTTACTAGTTTTGTTTCAGTGTTTCTCATTAGCCTGAGCTGTCTGTCGGGGAGCCCCCTCATGCCCTGCCTGGCAGCAGGTGAGCATGCCTTGCTGGGGCAGTGACAGCGTGTCTGGCAGAAACGTATGATCCTTGAGAGAAGGAAGAATAAAAGAAAGGCTTTTACTCTGATGCATTTCTTCCAGACAATGCTTGAACAACCTTGTCTCTGTGCAGAACCCCCATTCTGTTTACTTGCTTATATCCCTGCCCAAGGGCTGGGTAGCAACTACACAGGTGTTTCAAGGAAGGACATGCATTTAATAACCATCCTGAGCTGGGACATATGGGATGTGTTGTTTGGCAGCACTCACATTAAAGGCAAATAGCTTCCTAGATCCTGAAATAAATCTCAACTTTTTAGCAGTGTCCAAATCTGTAACTAAACTGTTTCAGTTTTAGAACTGGTTAGGATGAATCCCTTGGTTTAGACACACTAAACTTTTCATTGCTGTTTGTACCTCCTACTTTTGCATTTAACTTATTTCTAGCTTTTTTCAATAATTGACCTTCAATGTTTTGTCCCCAATGCCTCATTCACACTGATGCCATTTCCCTCTCTTTCAGTCACTGGCTTTGACTTGTGGGGTGCAGTGGTGGCAACTGGCGTGGTCTGCACATTCTACTGCACACTGGTATGTGGGCCCCTACCTGAGAAAAATCTGTTCCTTTCACCACTCACATCAAATATGGAATTTATTAAAAGTAGCCTAATAATCAGGTTACTCCATGGAATTACATTTTACAGGTGTAGCTAGAGGACCATATGCATAGGCAGCCACTATGCAACTCAAATCTTTTCTGTTATGTTACATTCAAACTTCTGTTGTTGCTGAAAGAATAGCAAAAAAGGTAGATTTCCCTTTCTAAAAATCCTCCTGTGATTTTTCTTCTGATCTAGTAGGGTTTTGCTGTGCAATTTTTCAAACACCTTCTCAATGCAATTGTAACAGTCTTGTGTGTTATTGAATAGAGCCACTGAAAATAGCGTGCCACATGAACAGATTGGTCTTTAATTTAGTGTTAATTGAGCAAGTGTCTAGAAATGATGAAAAGGAACCTCAGTGACAAATTTATTTGTCTGTGTTGGACTAAATCATGTTTATTTTTATTCAGATAAACGGTGTACCTTCTGGAGTTAGTGGTACTGTATAGAAGTAAGATGAGCACTGTCTGAAAATTTATCTTTTGAAACAAATTTCTGAATAAGGTTATGTGGCACAGGAAATACTGGATTAAACTATGTGTATAGCCAAAGTAAATTCCAGAGCACTTCAAAAAAGGGCCAGGATGTCCTGAGTAGGTTCCAGAGTACAATTCTTAAAGACACGAGTACAGAATTAGTTCTATTAAAGAAGAAGATGAAATTCATCTGTTATGCATAATTCAGATGGTAATGTTTCTGTTAGTTGAGAGTGCAAAGCAAGAGTGCTGTTGCCTTGTTGTACCTGATGCATGCTTTTGCTCTTGCAGGGTGGTCTGAAGGCAGTGGTGTGGACAGACGTTTTCCAGGTTGGAATCATGGTTGCTGGATTTTCATCTGTGATTATACGAGCTGTGGTGGTTCAGGAGGGAATTGGACGCATTGTAAATGATTCCTACCATGGAGGAAGATTAAACTTCTGGGAGTGAGTTTGTACTTGCAGAGGATGTGCCTCTCTCTTCCTACAAATAGAGCTCATGTGACTGACTGTGAAATTAAACTGCTACTGAAGGAGGAGGAAGGCAGAAGTTGTGACCCAGTTTATGTATATTTTTAAACAAGCTTACCTAGTTTTAGGGATATTTTTTAGGTTTTACACCATGCAAAATCCTGGAAAGAGAAAAACGTTTTTACTTTGTCAAGTAGGTGTTTTAAGGATACATTTGGGATTCCACTGAAAGAGAACAGTGAATAGGAGAGGACAGTTGTATTTATAATTACAATTTGCAAACAGCTGATTTGGCATTTCAGCGAGTGGACCAAAACAAATGGGAAAATAATAGTTTTTGCCTAATCTGAAAAAGAGAAATGTTCTTCTTTTCCTCAAAAGAAAAAATAAAAGTAGTTTTAACAGTAATTTAGCCTCCCTTTTTGTAAGTAGTCATAGCCTAAAAGTATCACTTTACAAATGCAAGAATATTCAGTCTGACTGTGTTGAATCAAGGACCATTTTAAGTAAAAAAGTTATTGTACCTTTGATGAATATAAGATTCTTCTGAGAACCTTCACCCAGTGGTATTAGTGAAAGTTTAGTATGACAAGTATTGTGATTTGTCCTTTGTCTGTCAAGTCACAATATTAATCAGGTTGTTCTGTAAAATTCTTCACCAAATTCTTCAGTAAGTAATTTATCTGTGGGTATTTTTTTCTTCTTGTGAACTGTAATTTATTTCAATCTGTTTGGCTCATTTGCAGTGATTGTACTGCATTGATTCTTCTCCCAATCACAGAGTTCATGGATGGAAAAAGAAAAGGAATAAAGGCATGTAATATGTGATATAAAACTACAATATTCACCAAGATGAATATAATTTAAATTAGTGGCTTAAAAATAATAATTGTTTATGGCCACCTAAAATCTGCTATTTACTTAGAGCTAAACCAGCAGAATGTTTTATAGAGGCTCTGTCCACAAAGGCTGGGATTGTAAACACACCTTTATACTGGTGTTAGACTGATGTCCCTCTAGATAAGCAGCCATATTACACTTTTTACTGCAGCATCATTTCATCACACCCATCACAGGCATCATACAACTTTACATAAGACTGTAGTCTATAGGCAAATAAATCTCTCCAACTTCACCTTTGGACAGTGCAGAGTGTTTCATTGGCTCAGGATATCAGCTCTTGAGTTTTAAAATTTGCTTTCTGTGACTTCACGTAAAGTTAGAGTAACTTAATGTCCAAAATCTGGCCAAATTAAGAAAGTCTGTGTGAGAACAAGCACGGAGAAATCATTTCTTCTAAGCATAAAGGTTAAAAGGTTAAAAAGACTTTCATATTCTGAATTTGTTTTCTCTTTTTCCTCTCATTGTAGCTTTAATCCCAATCCTTTGCAAAGGCACACCTTCTGGACGATTGTTATAGGTGGGACTTTCACATGGACTAGCATATACGGGGTTAACCAGTCTCAAGTCCAGAGATACATTGCTTGCAAAAACAGATTCCACGCAAAATTGTAAGTCTGTCTGAAGTAACTGTCTGAATTTAGCAGTGGCTGTTCCTTGTAAGAGATATTTTTTTAGAAGAAATGTAGGGGTATTTTGTCTATATAAATTGCATTTATAAAGGGTAACAACTTTTGCCTTCTTTTTTGTGGACCAGGTAGAAGAAATTTGTACCTGTATAAGTACTGGTATATGAATTACATGTGATTGCTGTACTGCTGAACTTTGTGCCTGAATGTTTCACTGTGCCAGTATTCTCACACAGAAATAGCTGCAATAAGTTTATGTGCAACCTAAAGACCAAATATTATAGTACTTGTGCTGAAGTCTTATCAAGACGGTATCTTGAATTGCTGCTCTACTAAACCTAAATCATTGCGTGGGGATTTTGCATAAGGAAGGACTAAAAAAATTTTCCCTAACAATGAATATCGGTGTGAGAAAATCCAGAAATGCCTTATTCAGTGATAAAATTGCTGAGGAATCGTGTATTTTGTGTTCATAATAATCATGACATATTTTTTTTAGGAATTAACTGTGGAATCTGGCAGAGGGTTCTGTTTTCCTTGAATGCCAGCATTTCTGATGATCCTTTACTCTAGAATGGAGTATATTTACTAGCTCTATTATCTTACCTTTATCTTTAGTATCATTCCATTAGTTAACAGCTCAAGATTTAAGAATTACTAGTGATCTCACAAAGTTCATTTATAGAAGAAATATACAAGCACACATCATAACCATAGTCCTTATACATTCTATCATTCTATGGTACAGTGACACACAGAGAAGAAGCATTATGAAGGCTTTCACTTCATAAAGTTAGCAAAATACCCACAAAATTACACACCATTTACAACTGAAATATTTTGGTTATATCAGTAAAGGAAATCTGCTTTTCAGCCATTTGTGCTGCAGACAGGAATGAACTGATGCTCATTATTAGGCACATCTCCAGCCTTCCTTGCCACATCTCCAACGCACCGCATCGCTTCTCTGCAGTCTCTGGCACGTGGCTGGGTTCTAGGTTCTCAGCACTGCAGAGGCAGGAGGCACATCCCACATGTGTAACTCTCCCTGGAATAATTGCGTATAGGAGAACAGACACGTACATTGTGCCAGATTTGTGTGCCAGTCAGGCTGTTCTTCCCAGCACCTGCTCCACTTAGGGCTGTGCCCCTCTCTTGCACCCTTCCTACCCTCTTTCCAAGCAGAGACACCTCCAGAGAGTCCCAGAAGCAGAGTGTGACCAAAAGGAATCTGACACCATGGCAGCCTCAGGGTAGATTTTCTGAGCTGTTGCAGCAGCTTTGGCCAGGGCTGGAAGCTATCTGGTTTTGTAGAAGGTGGGATGGAATTTATAGCTCTCATATTAGTTATTGTGGAGCCTTAATCAGTAGAGCCCTGTCCTGTTGTCATGGGTGGTTGGACTCCACTGCATCCTGCTTGTGCCTCACTTGTGCAAGATATTTCCTCTGCATGGAGAAATGATTTTGCATAATAGTTGCAGCTTGTCACAACTATAAACACTGCTATTCTGTAATGACTATCTAGTTTATTTGCAAATGTAATTAAACACATCTGGCAGGTCATGTCGTTGGCCTGTACCTCTTATTGCCATTTAATCTGTACACAGAAATGCAAAATGTCATCAGATCAAAGTAATAGAGCTTTGTACCCCCATGCCATTTACTGTAAGCCTTTTTAAGACAGCACAGTAACATATCAGAGCTCAGAAAATTATTCCTTCACAGATCCCAACTTGCAGGTTTTGGGAAGGCCTTTAACAGTGGCACAAGAACAGGAATTTTCTCAGGCTTTGGGAAAGTATTTCACCCCATTCAAGAAACACCAGTAGGTAGGAGCACATTCTGTCATCTTCAAACAATCACTAGGCAAATTGAACATAATGCTTATATCTGAATGACAAGAGGCACTCAGAGCAGGAGAGCTACACTGTCAGAAAAATATGGGATACCAACATGTTTTTCTCTACTTCCCTTTCAAGGTCATCAGCTGGCATATTTCAGTGCTAAGGTCTTAGAGCCAGACTGAAACAAACAGTTGAAAACAAGCCTTCTGCAGTCACAATGCCTACCTCACCCAAACTCCACCCCATGTTACTCATGCAGAATTAGTGGAAACACCTTCCTCTGACAGTGCTACAATTTTTGTTCTCCAGTGCTTAGTCACAGGGTGTACCATGAGCTGGGATGTAAATCAGAACAAAAAAACCCAGCTCTCTGTCAAGCACTGATGCAGTTCAGAAACAAGAATTGCTTAAAAATAAGACAAACAATTAATTTTGCTTCCATGTGTTTCTCTCGACTTTCTAATCTTTACTACAGGCTCTAGGCTAATTATTCTATTACATCTGTTCAAAAAGTTGGATTGATTTTACTCATTGGTTAAATTTTGTGCTAAATCAGTTTCTGGGTGTTGTATATCAGCATAGATTATGCCAGTGCAGGAACAGCTTCAGCTAAATGGATGCAAGACATCCAATCAATATATAAGCATCTATGAGAAGAGGACTGCTTCGTTTTTACTAAATTAGTTTAGAGAGAAATTTAAAGTTCTCTTGGTTCTGTGTTTAGACCACCCCTAATTGCAAATACAAGGCAAAAATGCAGAGTTTCCCCTACTATGTGTAAATCAGCTTTTATTTATATAGGTCTTTTTTTAAGAGTTTGCATTGTGCTTGCCAATAACTTTTCTATTGTATAAAACTGATAGTTCAATGAGTTAATCCACATTATGCCTTTCTGAAAATGTCCATTTCAATGTCTAACAAGGCCTATAAAGTTAGGTTTACTTCTTCATTAATCCTGCTGGTCTGCTACAGAAATACAAAGGCTGTTGCCCCTTAGCTTCCTGGGAACCAAAAGCACTAGAAGGCCTCCTGAAGCATTGCAAGCATGGATATATTTGCACAGAAACCAAAGGTCCTCTCAGAGGAAGTCTTACCAATTGGCACAGGTCCAGGGTATGTGATCTGTCAGGAAGTTATATCACTATCAGTGATACACAGATAACCAGGAGGCAACTGCTGGAAAGGAACACTGTTTTTCAAGGTCTAGCTCCCAGTGGGTATGTTTGCTTGAACTGACCACTGTAGGTGAGAAGAACTTTGTGACCCTGGAGATACCAAGAATTTTGTGACATCACATCAAGAGCTTAGAAACGTTTGAGAAAATCAGAGACTTAGATCTCTTAGCAAAAGCCCTCACTGAGCAAGGAGAACAATGTGTTTTTTACTGCCAGTAGAAGCTGCCTGTTGTGTGGCAAAGGCAGCATTAATGCCTGACGAAAACACATTTCTGGTCTCACCATTAGCTGAAGCTGAAGCTCACATCAGGACGTGGGGAGGTGATGGACTTTCTGGTACTAAAGGGGAAGCCTTGACCTTGTTGATAAATTCCTGTTCTCTGGAAGTGGCAGCCAGAGGCAGCTCCAGACCAGGTCCCAGGTCCCAGTTTCTCATTGCTGATTCCCACAGAGATTGTCTCAGGAGGAAATGGGAGATTTGTAGCTTTACAAGGACAACTCCAGCATTGCGTAAGCATGATACTACAGCTCCAGAGGCAAAGGAATGCTGGTGCTATCAGGTACTCCACACTTGGATCTGGGGCACCCTGCCTTACAAATCTGCTTTGGGTTTGTCAAGGGGTGTGGCATGGGGGAAAGAGCATCCTCTGACCTGCTGCCTGCAATACACAACTTGTACACATAATGAAGTGTGGGGATCGCTCCCACCATCTCCATTGTCAGGGGACAAGTGCTCAGACTGTGACACCAAAACCAGAAGTGACATTTGTACATTTAGAAATGTGGTCTCTCTCCAGGTGAAATGCTGGGAGTCATACGGTGGCTCCCTTGCCGTTAGGCAATCACTGACTAGGGGGTCTCCTCAGTGCAGGCACGGTCACTTTCTTGCTTGGCCCTGGCAGGGTCCTTTTGTGGGATGTTGAGCTGTAACATGGTGTTTCCATGTGTGTTGGTGCAGGTCCCTCTACATCAACCTGGTGGGACTCTGGGCGATCCTGGTCTGTGCCACGCTGTGTGGGCTGGCCCTCTACTCCATCTACAAAGACTGTGACCCATGGACGGCCAATCAGGTGTCAGCACTCGACCAGGTAGGGCCCCACATTCCGGGGGAAGGTGGTGAGAAGGTATCCTTCCTCTGCAGCCGTAATAACCAGACAAACGCTGTTCAAGAGTCAGGGAGTTGGAAGTAGTGACATGCTGGAGTCCTGTTGTCAGGCTGAGACCACAGTGTGAGGGAATAACCTGGAGAAAGCAGCAGACCCATCCTTGGCACTGGTTAATCTCTGCATTTCCCAGCCATCCTGGAGCTGCAAGTCTCTCAGCACTTGGTAAGGTGAGCAGCAAGGAGAGCTGCAAAGTGGAGAGCGCTCAGTCCACCCACCCCTGCAAATGTGTGGGTTTTTCACCCAAAATTGGTTCCGGAGGGCCAGCATTGTACGAAACTGCTTTGAAGAGAAGTGAGGGGAAGACAGCAGCAGTGCCCTTGTGAGTGACTGCGGGGTCTGGTGAGCTGCTTTGTGCCATCTAAATTCCTCTGGGCTGATGAAGGCAAAATCCTTTTCAGATTAAAAACATACTTGTTCCCAAAGCGCACACCTGGAGGAAGGCTCTCAGCAGGCAGTTCTTTGCTAGTGATGGTGAATCCTTCCCTCCTTTGGAGGAGAGATGGGCAATCAAACTGTGCTGCAGAGAAACCACCTCACCACGATGGTGACCTCTCCCTAAATAGACCTTGAGCAGCATGTTTACCTGAGGAACAAGAGTTCTGGCAGCCCATAGACTGGCCAGAGTCAGGGCCCAAGGCAATCAAATGAGTTTTATTTGTATGTTTAAGCCTAAGATAATCACAGGCTCTGAATAGTGCTCCAATGGACAGTAGCTGGAAAGCCAGGAGAAGAACACAGACAATGGAGGATCTGAGGCAGGACCACTTGGTCTTTAAGGGTAGAATAAAATAAGAGCCAAGGTGGAAACCGGAAGGAAATGAAGTTGCTCCTGTCAGTCAAATTCCTTTGGTAGAAGCTGAAAGCAAGATACTAAAAATATCAACTTGTCTGTGGAAAAAAAAATGGTTCATAGGAAGAAAATCTTAAAATTCCTCTCTCTTTCCAGCACTCAGCTCTTGCAAATGTCAAAAAATAGCACACAGTTTCCAATAAGGAAATTGATCTCAGGTACCAATATCTGAGGTTATTGGACTGTATATAAACCCCTTTTTGTGGAGTCAACAGCAGAAAAAGCATCTGTGGCACCCAACCCCCCCAAGAGAATGATGTACAGTACAGACTACCTGGTGCCCAGCCCTAGCTTCCTATACCATTGTCACTGGACAGCAAGGTCCTGATGGCATGGCACCCCAGCTATGGGTCTCAACAGACTCTCTGTATCTCTAGTGGGCATTTAAGGATTGGTTTTCTCTGTAGAAAACCAATAAATAGAGCAAGATAGGACATTAAAAATTAGATCAGCTGGACAGAATGCCAGTGAGAAGGCTGTAAAAAACCAATACAGTGATAAAATGAAAAATTAGGGCAAGATGGTAATATTTCTTAATCTGAATTTTTCAGCTAATGCCATACCTAGTGCTGGATATCCTGCATGATTTTCCAGGAGTGCCAGGGCTTTTTGTGGCTAGTGCCTACAGTGGGACATTAAGGTAACTTAATAATCTAAAATAATAAACTACTATCTTTTTTTTTACCTTTTTTTGTTGGAGCTAAAGTTGCATTTATACTAAAACTTGTGTACTTGTTTCTTTGTCTAGCTAATTTCTATTCTTTAAAAAAAGCACTATAACCTCTATGATGATGCAGCTTAAAAATCCATAGTTTCCCAGATATGGGTCCTAGGACTCAAAGCTGTTTGGAGTTCCCTACTAAAAGCATGAAGAAACAGCTAGCCACATGTGATGTAAAAAACACTAACAGATCCTTCTCTGTGCTTTTAGAGCCCCTCTGCTATAGGAATTTTTGAGTATTATAAATGGGTGGTTACACCAAATAGCTACAGTTGGAGAAATTTCCTATTGCTCATCTTTAATTTTCCAGTTTCAAAGCTGCATAATTTCAAAGCCATTCCTCACCCCTGATCTTTAGAGACTTCTTTACAAGAGTTCCTGGGCCTCCAGTTGTCTTGAATGAATCTGATGAAACAACAATCACTATATATCACTATATATTTTTACTATAGGAGACAGATTGATACCCTTCTGTCCCATACTGGGGAGTTTTTTGTTCAGCTTTCCCAAGGAGTATCTTTAAGGAACATTATCTCTCTCAAGGAAGGCTCTGAACAATAGTAAGCAGATAGAAATTAAGAAACTTATGAATGCGACACCAGAATAAGGGGTTTTTTTTGTTCTGAATACTCATAGCTACATAAATAAAGGGAAAAGCCAAAATACTTGTTTTCACATGCTGAAGAAAAGCTGGTGGCTTGCAAGAGCAAGGTACACATAGACAAAGGATCACCTGGTTTGTGCCTTAGGAGTGCTGGTTTCTCGGACCCCACAGGGAGCCTGCAGTAGTTCAGTTTGGACTAGATGCCTAATTTTTAGGTGACCATAATTAGATTATCTGAATCCTCCTCTGAGAGTGCATTAAAAGTAATTAGTGATGTGCGAATTTTACCTACCCAGATATATACTGTAGGTCATTTGTGAAGGTATCATTTATACCAGTAGTGTTTACAACCTAGCCACATGTAATAGATATGTCTATTCAGTTCTCAGGCCCAGCCCAACTTTTCATCAGTATATGCCTTGTCTTCACCAAGAATAATTATTTTAAACAATTTTTCTAAGCTGTTAAGTGCATCACCTGGAATAATAAGTTATTTCAACCAATGCAGCTGTTGCATTAGTTTTCTGACACTGTTCTAGACAGTGGCAGTTTCTCTGTGCCAGTAACCTGTTATCTACTATTTCAGCTTCTAAGATATAAAATATTGTATAAATCTTGCCTTCTGTAGTACGGTGTCCTCCAGCATCAATGCTCTGGCTGCTGTGACTGTTGAAGACCTCATTAAGCCCTACTTCAAATCGCTCTCTGAAAAGAAGCTGTCATGGATTTCCATGGGGATGAGTATGTCTGGAAAACATTTTTTCTGCTTTTATTATGAAGCGAGGGCTTGATTCAGATCTTGCTTATGACAGTGTATGTCAGGAGTAAGTCATTCACACCAGTGGGACTATGTTGGTACAACATTTTGGGGACATAAAATGAGATGAGTAGGTTTTACACAAATGGGGGACAAATGAGTTTAAGGAAAAAAGGAAACTATCCTGTTTGATCTTTAATAAGGAAAGATGCACTGCTTCTGTGTTAAGTGTTGATTCGCAATTCTACAAAGCCAAATATCTCTGACTTAAACACCTTCCATTTTTCTTTTGTCTGTCAAAAATGAGAAGCAAAGGAAGCTGTTCTGTAACAAATATTTTGAATTGATATGCAAGCTGTAGCATTGTGTCCCAAAAATACTCCAGAGAACAAGAAATTTCACATCTTCTCTGACATACTCTCAGATTGTCACTCTGTTTAGCTCTTCTGCTTAATGTAACTCAAAAGAGAATCAGAACTAGGCTGAGCAGATGGTTTAAATCTGTGAAGTGCAATTGCCATGTCTGCCACTTGTACTGTCTGTGACCAGCTGCAGGTGTAGCCAAAGAAAGTGTTTGTAGTAAACATGGGAATACCTCAGTCCCAACATGGTGTCATGGCCCATACCAGTAAGCACAGCAGACTGGTGGGAGGGTAACAAGTATTAAATATTTTCACCCAAGAGAAGTTTCTTAAACGTTGCAAACAATGCTTATGCCAAAATTGTTGTTTGTCGTATCATGAGTTGCCTGACACATTGCAATGAGTGAGATTAACCTCTTGCTAGAGCAGTGAAACTCATCAGGGGCGGAGGTGAAAAAACAAGTAAGCCAGTGTTACGGCTCCTGGAAAGAGATACTATGTCCTGGTGACCTGGGATGTTTTCTGTCACTGTGCCAGCTCCCAGTGATCTGCATTTACTCCTTTCCTCTCCAGACTTTAGACTGAGAAGTGAAAATTGTTCCCTCAAAATAAGGACAAGGACACAGGAGATTAGTTGAGAAATATGAAGAATAAGTGGGTTATTGCCACTATGACTAATCCATATGGCTGACATTTATTAACTAATCTTTAGTAATACACAGAAAGAGGATTTTGTCAAGTTTGCATGGTCTCTTCTTAATGTAAACAGAAACCTGACCTTTTGGCCAATTCAGGCTCTCTTAGAAAAACTCCAGGTGTTAGCACATTTATTTGGGAGATGCTGGGGCCACGGAAACTTTTCCCATAGTGATTTTCAAACTTTGGCAGATTTACACATTGTTCTGCCTTTCACACACAGGCCTGTTTTATGGTGGAGTCTGCATTGCTATGGCTGCACTGGCATCTCTTCTGGGAGCCTTGTTGCAGGTAGGTGTCATACAGCTTTTTCAAGCCCATGTTGAATGACCCAGAATAAATTATGTAAGAAAATAATTGCTGGATACCATGATGAGATTAGTTTTTATTCTTTTTTGGGTACTGATGTGAAACTGCCCATGGCTCAGCCTGTTTTAAGCATCCATATATCAAATCCTGGCAGCTGAGTACACACCACTTTAAAAAGTCACATAATTTCTTTCTCAACATCTTCTCTTATGCCACTTTGGAGGCTTTACCTTCCTTGCACAGCATCTGATAGCAGACTTTCTTCCTTCCTCAGGCAGCGCTCAGCATTTTTGGCATGGTTGGTGGTCCCCTTTTAGGACTGTTTGCCTTGGGAATCCTCTGCTCCTTTGCAAATGGAATTGTAAGTAGAAATTTAAAGACCTGTTCATCCAAAATTTATTGATAATTTTGGGCATCTCCTTCCCCCTTTTCCACCAATAATTTGATGTTGGGCAGCAAGGGAGATGTCTTTGATACTTTCCATGAGGACATGTCTCCTTGCTCCCTTTCTTCCTTCTCCTAAGGAAATGACGAACAGAGCTGTATAGGAACTTGAATTTTCATCCCCTGAAGAGATTTACATGTCCAGACGGGGGAAAATAATCTGAACAAAAATGAAACTTTGACAAGGATTTCTTAAAACCGGTTTTGGAAGCAGGGACAACGCATCTTGAGATATAGCTGAACAACCAGTAGGCTCAGAGAATGCTGGCCTGTCTGAGCAAAAGGGAGTCAAGCCAGGAAAATGGGGTCTAAGCACTTGCAGACCAAATTGGGGTATTCTCAGAGTGCTTCAGTATTGTAAGATTTTCATTTCCAGAGGAAAAAACTTTTCCATCAAAAAAAGGATTTGACAAACTTTGTTAATATGGTCCATGGGTTAGTCTGGCGGGATTACTAAATAGTAATTCTGCCAGGTTTACTAATCACTGATCTTCACCTCTTTACAGTTGCATATTTTATATATATATATACTAAAGTAAAAAAATAAAAAATTTACTAGCTGTCAGCCAAAACCCCACTTACCCCTGATGTAGGAGAGACTTTTTGCTAAAACAAGTCACATGAGGAAATTGAAAAAGTGCTTCTGTGTTTGTTCAAGGAGGGCCTCAAATAAAGCAGGATTTTCCCATATACCATGCAGGCCAAAGTTATCCTTTGATTGTAAAGATCTACCGGCCAAATAAAAAGAGACCTGTGAGGAAACATTGTATTTCCCCAAAGGGAAATGAAGTAAACTCCCCAGCACTTCCCAACTGTATATTTCATTTCTGCTATGGAAACTACAGGTTAGATTATCTTGACTATTTCTTACTCATCTAGTTGTTGTTTCTTTCAGATATCTTTTGCTTTTCGTGTAAATTCAAGTTTCACTTTTTGTTTTGCAGGGGGCATTTGTGGGTCTTGTCAGTGGCTTCACTATTTCACTTTGGGTTGGAATTGGATCTCAGATTTATCCTCCTCTTCCAGAGAGGACCAAGCCACTCTATCTCTCGACTGCAGGCTGTAATATATCCTCAGGAAATATAACATCAACAGAAATTCCATTAACAACGGTTTTCAGCACACCAGGTGCAGAAAGGTATATGAGTTCATCAGGTGCAGTTCAACAAAGCATGTGTTTTTTTTAAGCAACACAAACATCTGTATTTGGGTTATTATAACTATCCTTTTCTGGTTTACCTACCACACTGTTGGAGATGCAGCAGTTTTCCTATCGGACTAAAGTTTGTCTGAGTTATCCCAGAACAGAAGTCAAAGTGAATCTTCTTATTGATCTGAAAAGTTTCAGTTCAATATTTGAGTTCAAAGGCTTGGGCATGCCTTACTGTGGACCACAGTTTTAAACAAAGATATCATTTATAGTTACTGGGTTAACTTCCACAGTCTGTCACATGAATTAGAGTAGTTGGCAGTTAAAGGGCAAAATGCCAGTTACCAGCTCTACCTACAGCAACTTTGTGCAGAATAGTTCTATTCAGTACATTCAGAATGGGCACAATATAAGGGATTTCCTCTGCTCTGCAACTACCAAATGTCTTACTCTGGATGATCATAAATAAGTTTAACAGTTACGAATGACAGTATAGGGAACAGCAGGAACAGGAAAAAACTGAAAAAACATATTTCTAGGGTTTCCAAATCCTTACACCTTAGAGCATTGTACAATCAAGAGATACCCTGACACACACCTGGGTGCCCAACATCCGGTTTCATATACCACACCTCTCACATGAGCCCTCCAGCATTGCTCCTGGCTGTGGGGAAGCACCTGTTGACACAGAGCACAGTCAGGAAGAACAAAATAAGGTGTGAAGACAGTTCCTCTATTGTTTTTGGCTGTTTAGAGCTGTGTGGGGTTGATTTCCTTGTTGTTTTTTTTTGTGTCCCTTCCTTCAAATAACATCACCCTTGCTAAAGAAACTAATCCCTTCATCCAGCTAACTGGAGTGTTCGGCTTTGCACTAGATTCATAGCAGAGACAGGACTGTCCTGTTTTACCTGCTCTGTCTCATGCATTGCCTCACTGTACTGACTAGCCTCGTCTCTTACAAAGGAACCTGTTCTGCAAATTTTGGAACAAATTTTCACTGCATGTATATTGTATGGAGGTAGCTCAAGATTACCAGGTCACTTGGTTGAAAAGTATCTCTGTATTTATACACTGTCTGGAAACAGACATTTTCAAGTTGTTTGGAACAAGAAAGGAGAGATTAACACTTTTTCTGCTTTATTTCAGGCCTGCCCTGGCAGACAACTGGTATTCTTTGTCTTATCTCTACTTCAGCACGATTGGGACACTTGTCACAGTAGTTGTGGGAATAATTATCAGCCTCCTAACAGGTACTAGTTCCAGAGCTGTGATTGAATGTGTCTTAGATCTCTTTCAAACTAAGATGTTCTGAGAGCTGTCACTGCCACAGCAAGTGCCAGTAACCTATTGCAAACCCTGTGTAAAGGTTACCATCCTACATCTAATTTCCTCCCCTCAGCACTTCTGCATCCCACTCCTGGTCTTTGCTCACAGCAAAAGTTACTACAAGTCTCTAAAGAGAAAGAAGTTTCAGCATATTTTTAAACCTAAGGGACAAAAAAAGAAGAAAAAAAAAGGATGTCTGTCTTTCCTGTTATATTAGATGCCTGCAGAGGCTAGAGGTTTAAGAGCTGTCCCTGAACATGGCAACAACTCCAAGCAAGGCTATACACCCATGCTTCCAGAGAACAAAAGCAGTTTTACTTTCAGTGAGTTCAGAGCACTCAAGGGCTGTTGCCTGCATCCACAGAGTGCACGCTTTTCACCACATTCCTCAAGAACATGCCTAAGAGCTGCAGATCTTCTGCATGGCTATTTTAGCTTCCTTCTCTTTCCCAGTACTTCTGCAAAAAGGGAAACCGCAGCATGCCATGGGTAAGACTGGGGAGTTCAGTTCCAGCCTATGGCCTCACTACTCTTGCATCCAGGTCAGATGCAAAGTACATTTGTCATTTACCTCATGCATGGCAGAAACAGCAAAAAACCAGCTGTTCTCACAGCTTTACCTGGTATCCCCAGCCAGATTCATGTAACAGCCCTCATCTTTGAGGCCGTTAGATCTCAAATTTTTTGACTGATCTACAACCACTCCAGGACTATGAAACTCCAAACTCAGTAGACAAATTCACTTCCATTAATTTCCCTGTGCCTTACAACTAATAAGCACAAGTTACATTTCTGCTTTTCTACTCTTTTCCTTCTCAGTTTTTAGATTTGCTCCCCACTTGCTTTCAAGCACATGCTCTTCCCACTGCTATAGTGATGCTTGTAGCCAAATTTTGCTTTTTACCAGGTAGGGATCAGGTTACCTACAGGCCATAAAACTAAGCATGAAAACCAGACAACTCACTAAATCCAGATGAGAACTATTCAGCCCAAGAAACAGAAGCACAAAAGAGTTAACCCAACCACAGTGTCACCATGCTTCTTGTGGAGCAAGATCCCATTTAAGCATCAGGTGGCAAGGAGAGCTAATTCCCAGCACCTGCATCTCTTTTGTTTCCTTCCCAAGAACAGGTAACCTTCCATGCCTTAAAAATACCCAAACATCCCATTAACCCTCATCCCCCCACCTTGGGGGTGCCCTTAAGTAATTCACTATAAAAATTGCTGGTGAGTTTGGAGACAGGAGTCTTGCTGACAAGGAGCTGAGAACTGGAGCTCAGGGTTTAGAGCAGCACTTGGTGCCACAGCTCCTGGACTGGCAGAGTAGTCCCAGACATCATTATATGGGATTCATTTCTGGTGATTGCCAAATTCATTTTTTTTTTTTCAAAATAGAAAATCTGAGGAGGGTCTAGGAAACTAAGAAATAGCTAAGGCATTTCAAATAGACTTTGAGGGATCATTTTATATATTGAGAGGTACAGGATGAAGAAATGGTCCCTAAGGTCTGTGATGGCTTGAAGGCTTTTGCTGCATGACTCTGTCCTGCTTGCCTGGCCTGGTGCCCACAGCTGGAGTCTGACACATGGTTTGCACGTGTAAAGCTGGCTGACTAAAACCTGCTTGTTTTGTAGGAGGACTAAAGCAGAACACAGTTCCTGTCCAACTTCTCACGGTCTGAAACTGAGCAAGTAAGTGTAATTGTGCATCTCTGATTTAAATCAATCTTTCCTCCTGGGGACAAAGGCAAACAAGTGTTCTGGCTTACTTTTTCCAATGGATGAATAGCACCTGATACTGAATGATAGGACTACCTGCTTTAAGGCAGTACCAGAGCACAAGGCAGGTAGGAGTAAGGCAGCTGCCATGGGCAAGGAAGCTCTGTTTTGCCACAGCTTAACTTCAGTCAACAACAGAGCAGCAAGTGAGAAAAGGGACAGTTTTCTCCATGTTTCTGCTAAAATACTCCCTAACTGGCCTCTGAGAAGTTCCCCCAAGGTGCACTTTGGATTCAGCAAAGCTTCCTTTGTTTGTGAACATGTGTTCTCTAAGGTCTGAATTTGTTTGTAACTTTGGCTACTGTTTGAGGGAAGACATTTCTAGTCAGTGCATCTGTTTCCTAGCTCTCACCCTAACAAAAAAGAAAAGGGGAAACATTATTGGGTAATAACATCCCTTAGAAGGGAGAATACAAGGAAATTATGTTTTTTTAAATTAAACTACAGATCACTTTTCAATCAATATCAGCTGAACATTTAAGCTCAGCTTTGTTAAGTGCTCTTCAAGTGCTGCAGTACAGGCAATAATCATATCTTTAAGATGGTCGAGTTTGCAGAATGTTTTTCCTCGATCCTGATGACTCTTTCTGGTATGGTCCTATGTATTTCAGCTTCTGGATAAGAACATCAGTGTGAAAAAAGGGATATTTTACCATACTACTGTAATGCTGTTTGTCCATGTCAGAACTGGAGATCAACTATCCAGTTACTGTCATTCACTGTCATTAATGGGCCAACATCTGTTTCCACTGTCTGGGAATTTAATCCCTGAAGTCTTTTGAAAAAAACAAAACAGTCCACCACACACATGGAAGCTAATGTCCACAGCCATACTTATTTTATGCCTGGAGTCAGAAACAAGTATCTGTCTCTTATATGGCTAAGAGCTGAATAACAAGTGGTTGGCATCACAAATAATGCAGAAAGTTGATGAGATAAAAAAATCAGGGCTAACTAAGCAACTTTCTGCACATGAAAGCTCAACATCTCATTATATTTAACAGAAATGTGACAATGATGCATGTTAATCTGCTCTTCCTGTCAAAGATGGGGCAAGGATGAAAGGTGGGGAGTCAATAGCTCAAAGACCTGGTGGTGACATATCACTAGACATGAAAACAGCAATTAGAACTTTGCACACCCAAAAGCACTTTAGACAATTTGCAGGATAAGAACATTTTGTGTGACAAGAACATCTTACACAATTAGTACCTTATGCAATTAAAACTTCCCATGCCCCTAGAAAAATACCTTCTACTGCAATGAGTAAGTATTTGTGCTCTGTTTTCCTGCAAGGCACTCTGCATGTCAGGCCTGACTCTGCTGGCCAAAGAGAGATCAAAGAGAGGAAGACTGTTCCTTCTGCTTCACAGCATGGCTTTTCTCTTTTGTTTTTTAGCCAGAGAAAGTGGAAGTGTTGAACTGGAAACCATTTACCATGGGAGACGAAGGAACTGACAACCCTGCCTTCAGCCACATTGAAATGGATGTTGCAAGTGATAAGAACAAAGTCAATGGCCTTCATATATGACACAAGGGCATGTCAGCCCACGAGGACGGTTTTGTTCATGTAAAGCACTGTTGACATTCCTGGTCTGGGTCAGTTACCAGCTCTGCTGGGGTCATGGGCAGGCATCTGCTGAGCACTTCGTGACACCATTGCCCTTGCGTGACCTTGACATTAGTCAAGAAAGGAATCAGGTTTTTCTTGCACTTCCTCACTTTCTCACTCTGGTTCTTGGTGACAGAGCCTAAAGCAATGTTTCTATGTGAAATATTTGCCTGATATTCTTCAGCTTCCTGGAAAATATCTGCTTTTAATCTCATTT
Organism: Corvus brachyrhynchos; assembly: GCF_000691975.1. NCBI lineage: Eukaryota > Metazoa > Chordata > Aves > Passeriformes > Corvidae > Corvus > Corvus brachyrhynchos. The sequence continues at coordinate 8,162,844 of NW_008238664.1, forward strand.
CACCCTCAGAGTGAAATTTTTATTTGGGAAGAGTACTGTTCACCCAGATGTGGCTGTTTTTCTGGTTTGCTATTTTTTGTTTTAAGGCATTGAAAGTATGAAGAGATTAGGGTGTGGGACCATATCAGATTGCAAGAAACAGTGGGGTTTTTTTGTATGGGAGGTATATTTAGTGCTATCTGGTTCCTCTGTAGAACTGATTCTGAGAGCATATTTATTTTGCTGGTTTTGTCGTCTGTGTTTTTATTAACCCACTGGTTTCTTGGCTACCTGCACCTTCTCCTCTGTGCTCACTGCTGGAAGCTGCAAGAGTGGCTTTGGTGGTGGGTAGAGGTAAGAGTCAGTACTGTCTTTCCCTTTATGCCCTATCTCCTTCTTCTCCTCTGTCTTGCCCTTACAGAGCTGGTGCTCATGAAGAAGATAATCTTTATACACTTTTTACTCCATGCCATAGACCAGAACCACAGTAGCCTTCTACTTCATGCCCAGCTTGCTGGCCTGGGATTGTTCTTGCTCTGGGCTGGGCACAGTGCACCAGAGATGTTAATAAAGACGAGGCCCTTTTGGCTGTACTGGACAAGAGGGAAGGCTGCACCTGCAGGTGCCATAGTGGTTCTCTCCAGAGATATGAGCTGAAGCCTTCTTAGACCTTTGTGTTCATGCAGTCCTTGTTTTCACTTTGGGGATTCATGTCCAAGGTTGGTTCAGATCAGGCAAGTGTACACTGTGTTATGGCAGGCAGGGAGAGCCCCCTGCACAATTCTCCAGGATGGAGAAGGGGTCACAGAGGATGGCATATGGGGAAGGCTTTTCCAGGGCTGCAGGGCATGGAATGGCTTATGCTCTGGTGGGGCTGCCAAGAGAAGGTTAACAGGTGATCCACTCAAGACCATGCACTGCGCTGGTGTTTTGGGAGGGTGAAAATCCCCATTACTTTCTTCTCCTGCTTGCTTTCTGGTACAGTGAGGAACACCCACTGTGTTGTTTTTGTACTTCAGACTTTTACTATGGCTATACAAGAGTGTATAAAACTCTTCTACAGCAGCAAAATCAGGTTGGAAAATTAAAGCCATTGCAGGAAAGATGAGCTGTGAAGCTTAGAAGGCAGTCATGCTTGGGAATCAAGTGAAAAACTGATTCTGTGCCTTAAACTCTTTCTAAAAAGTTGTGCTGCATTTGTGCCATGTACTGAGCTGCTGTAACTTGAAATATGACACAGTGCTAGCTTATCTGCCTTGACTGGAGCCCTGTAGCATCTAAATCAATTTTTTTTTTGTGCCCTTGTGACAGAGGGCACTTGATGATCTACTGTGTAAGATGAACTGTTAGGATCAGAAAATGACAGTGAAAAAATGGGCTCCAAGGACCAGCCAAGGAGAACAGGCCAGCCAGACACTCTGTGCCTGCCACCAAGGCCATGACTCCATTGGCTAACCCAGCGCAAAACTATGTGATGGAGCAGGTTTCCCCTTTGCCTCCTGATTTCATTTCTTTGCATGATCCAGTGTGGAGTTTAGGGTCAGCCCCTTTTCTCACACTCCTCTGCTGCAGCTCCAGGTTCAGGTGAGTGCCTAAAGCCACTGTGTGGAAGGGCTGTGGTCAAATGGGATAGATCCCATGAGTTATGTCTTGTGTCCCTATAGCTAAGATCTGAGACAAACAATAGCATCCTGAATAGTCTTCTAGGATTCAGGACAGGAATATCTCTGTTTTGGGACTATCTTAGTTACTCTGAGACAATTAGCCCATTGACTGAATGAGCTGGCTATGCTTCTCAAGTCTCGGAAGATAACTGCAGCTCATTCAACCTTGTACCTTGTCTTCATGACCCAGAAACAGATACTGCATTCTGTGCTATGGAATAGTTCTTGAGCCTTGGAATATCATAATTTTTACTTAGCAGGTACTTTCAGCCCACAGATCTGAAAGAGGGTAAATACTGCTATCTCCACACTGCTGCAGAGTGCTGAAGTGGACTGGTGTGCCTCTGCATACCTGTGCTTTGTGAGAGAGAGTAAGCCGTAACAGAACGGAAGCCAGCAGCAAGCACTTGATCTGTGTGCCTGCCAGTATGGCTACAGCCCTCTCTATCCAAATGCTGAATTCCCCTCTGAATGTGCTTCTCCAGAGGGTGACTGGTCACTGCTGTGTGAAACAGCATCAGCATGTCCTTTCTGCACCACTCTGTGCTGAAATTACTGTGCTGTAATTGATGCTGCTTTAGACTGTCTTACATTATCTGTAACTTCTACCTGTTTTGTTCATGAAGACTAATCTTCCTGGCTGTCATACTTTAAAAATGCACTTTTTTTCCCCTCAGTGCTTTGAATTCACATAGTTGTTTAAAACAGAGGAAACACGTAAATTACCATCTTGCCTCCCCTTTATTGCTTAAGTCTCTAAGCACTGAGCAGTCATTTAACTCTAATTTTGCTATGGAGTGAAAGTTTGGGCCAGGTGATATCCATTGCTCCACAATCATAACATCAAGGTGAGTTTTCACTGGGAAGTATGTCTTGCTGCAAGTGGTTTAGAGACAAACATCCTTATGGTTTTCAGGTGACCTCTGCAACTATCCCATTTCTTGCTATCTCATCTCCCATGACTGCTGCAGAGCTATAAAATGACTCCTTTGGCTTTATTTTTTTTCTATATTCTTCTTTTAATTGGCATCATTAATTAAAACAATTCATTGATTTTGAATAATATTTTCTCTAGGAACATATATTGTCCTCTGCTAGCTGCATTCTAAGCCAGGACCTTCCTTGTCTGTGTAAAAGCAGCAAGATAATTCTTGGAGTCTCTACCATACTCCTGCACCCTGGTCTTTCATCTCTCCCAGCTAAAAGTCCACCTGATAAAGAAATGTGGGATGCTCAAAACTGATTCATTTCATGGGAGCAGGAGCACTCCACAGCGTCCAAAGTACATGCAGCATCTGGCAGGATCACGAGACAAAACAATTAGGAACCTGTTTAAGTAAAAACATTAAAAACCCCTGATGCTAAAACCACAACAGTAACAATATTTGGCTATGTGAATACACAAAAGAACCACAGAGAGAAAATAGTGATAGATTTTGGCTCTTTTTGGTCTGCATTTAAGTTTTGTTTCTATCTGACTGGTCAGTTTGCTTGCTGAACAAATAAGGTAAATAGAAAGAAACTCATGAATGACAAGCAGCAAATATTTTGTATGCATAATTTATTTTTAAAGTTTATTACATCACATTATACAAGCATTAAACATGGCTTTATGTTGATGATTTTTTTTTAAAGTGTGAAAACTTGACATTCTTCTCCATAGAATTTTTATTTTTACAAATACTCTTTTTGGTCTGCATTTAAGTTTTGTTTCTATCTGACTGGTCAGTTTGCTTGCTGAACAAATAAGGTAAATAGAAAGAAACTCATGAATGACAAGCAGCAAATATTTTGTATGCATAATTTATTTTTAAAGTTTATTACATCACATTATACAAGCATTAAACATGGCTTTATGTTGATGATTTTTTTTTAAAGTGTGAAAACTTGACATTCTTCTCCATAGAATTTTTCTATTTACAAATAAACAATCTCTCTATATACTTTATATATAATATATATATATATAATATATATGGTCAGTAATGTAACTCCCTTCAGAAAGATTTAAAATAAAAAAGAACTGATTTGTAAACACAGTTTCTGTTGTAGTATTTGGTGGCTTGAATGTAGATGATATTCTATTCCTAGATTTTTCTTTTATCAGAGTATCCAGGTTGTTCATTTACATTTTTTATTCTAAGATCTGTAAAACCAGCATGGGACAGAATGCAAAAAACATAGCAAACAGGCTGAAAACCAGTCCCAATATACAATTTTTTCCTTGGTTTTAAAAATTGGTGTGTAACTGCTCATGAAGTACATGCTGCTGTCAAGAGTGGCCTATGGAGAACAATTCTACACTGATTGCATGATGATTTCACAGTAAATCTTCTGATGTGTGCTGTCCTGCTTGCTATGTAAAATGTCTGTGCCATGCACTGAGGTTGCACTTTTTTCTCATTCCCGTGAAGGTAGTGCTCTTGTGGAGCTGGAATAAGTAAACAACATACAGGACTGTCACCTCGAGGTTTAAACAAAACCTATCATCACATCAGGAAGAGAATGGCATAAATTAGTTCTCTAGAAACTATTAAAATTCCATTTCTTATTATTATACTATTATTTGTATTTTATTTTTCTAATAACTAAAAAGGGGGCATCTTTCCTGAGTGTTCTGCTATATAGCTCTGAACGACTCCAGGGAACTCTATTCAGACCAGCAGCAGAGAAACCTCAATGGCTTGACTGGTCAAACTGAAGTGACAGAGATGTACTCAGGGTCTGCTAGGGAAGTCAGAGTCCCTTGCAGCATCATATTCAGCACAAGCTTGGCAAACAGCCAACCTATGGTCTCATTTAGAGCAGAGCAGGACACAACTTCTAGCAATGGATTGTCAGAAAAATTCATCATAATGTAGCTATCTTGAAAACTACCCTCAAAAGCAATTATTGACTATTGCATTTCTGCTGTGCATTATTTGTTTTGGCACATTTTATTGCAGTGGTTTCCCTGGAGTGGAAGTCAGTTTATATTCTACTGTGTTTCAGTTCAGTTCTCAGAAGTTATTGAGATCTAAATTGACAAAGCTGTATATAACTGCAGGGATTTGCAAAGGTCCATTTTGCTCATATGGGTGACACTGATTTTATGCATGGCTCATGTCTCACTTTACTACTTAGCAAACAGTTCCTAAGCTCTGGTCATCTGTTGGTTTAGGCATTTAACAAAGGGTATCCAAACGAATCCATTTATTCATCAGAATTTGGTCTGAATATAATTTTGCACAGCGATCCTGCCCCAAAATCCCCAGACTGTAGGTGGTGGATGGTAAATACTAACCCATTGGTTATTATCTGGCATGTGTGTATTGGAGGCCATTGCCTAATCCCCATCCCCTATTTACAGAGACAGAAATACTCCTATTTCCCCACTGTCCATGTGGGATGAGTCCACAGCTGCTGTAAGCAGAAGGAAAGATGAACAAGTTCACTTTCCCATTAGTCAGGAATTTACCCCACAACCACTAGCTGTGCTCCCCACTCAATTTTGCACTGAGCCAACACAGAACAGACTAATCCTGAAATTCTTTCAGTGCCTTTGGTGTCTTATGGGACTTTCAGGCCTAGGCCAGAAGCAGCTGATAAAAGTGAGCTGCTATGTCATTTATCCTCTTCAGGTAGGATGGTGGGTTGCTACTGGAGGAGGTTCCTTGCTTTTTCGTGTAGGCAGGCAGTGGCTGCAGAGAGGAGTGTGCTTACATTTTCTTCCATCCTTCTCCTTCCTCATGCCATATTCCCTTTCATTAAAGCTTCTCCCTCTCATGCAAATAGCTTCAGTTCTCCCTTGCAGTGGAAAGATCGAATTTGATAATATTGGTCTTGGTGCAAATGGTCCTATTGTCATGTGGAGCTTGAGGTATCCACCCACAGGGTCTCACATTGTGTGGTCTGTTCAGAAGAACCAATTCTACACCTTCTATTAAACTGCTTCCAGAATAACTTTTAAAAACAACTGATGGAAAAGGTTTCACAACACTCAGTATTTTGATTCATGTTGCTCCATCCAACACTTATGACGTCTTCAAAGCTTACAAATGCACTCTTTTGCATTAATAGTCTGGAAATTTTTAATTTCTTAATTAAGAAATTTTTAATTTCTCAGTACTAAGGAATTTGCTAAAGGATGTTGACAGTGGCTTATTTTGCCCAAGTCTAATTTGCAGCCTGTGTAGAATTGCTCTGCAGTCTCTTCTTTTTTCCCTCCACGACTTCATAGATAATGGAATGATGAATAAAGAAAGTGTTACAAGTATAGATATTCTGGATGACTGTGTTTTTTTCTGCTGGCCTTGTTCATCTGTCTTTTTTTTTTATTTTACTTAGGCAGATAGGTCTTTAAGACACCGTCTGACTTCTCTTACATGTACATCCTAATTCCTGACTAGGCTCAATGTGATCTTGCAACACAAATACATGGGCAGTTCTGGGCAAAATGCCATAACCTGATTTGATTCCTTCAGACACCAGACAGTCCTATAGCTGAAAAGGCACTGTTCAAAACTTTAACATATATTACCACTTTTCACAGTGTCATTTCCAAATAAATGACCCTACAGTTAGATACTTCTGGCCACATTTAGATGCTTGGCTATCTGTCTGCACTTCTGATGCCTACATTTTTCAGCATTGTTAGACCAGCTGATCGGACTCATGATCATGCATCTTCTCCTAAATAATACTTCAGTATTGTTGAGTAATGGAAATGGTCCACAAACGTGACCTTAACTGGTGGTAAATGCAAACTAACACAGTAGGGTCCACTGTGGAAGAGAGCAACGCTGCCATGCAAGTGCTGCAGGTGGTGGCCACACACACGGACAAACACTGCCACGTTGCCAAGGCGCAGTCACTGCTTATGAAGTAGCAACTTCATGAGAATGAGCCGTGAGATCACCACGTTCTGTAAAGCACTGGAAGTTGTATAACTAACTGCTTTGAAGTTCAGGGCCTCGAATTTTAGTTAGGGCCTGGGAGCTTCCTGGCAAGAGTGCAGAGACTCAGTATTGGTTTGATGTGCTTATGTTGACATCAGCTCTGGAGAAGACTAAGCCTTGGAAACACCTCTAATTTCAAAAGGCTTATGACAAAACCCACCCTATTAAACAGGGGTGCACATGTGCTAAGTGCACACAACATTACTATTCCTTTCAGTGCACTCTCTGCTGTAGAAAACCAGGAATTTTTTATAAACGAGTTCTTATCTTCTTTTAAGCAGTTTCTTCCTCACCCTGTCATGGCCACTCATTGTGATAAGATTTTCCATTCTTTTTCCTTTCCTTCCGCTCTTTTTGCAGACGTTCTAGTTCAGCTTCATACATCATTTCCTGAATCAGGTACTTTTCTCTCCTCATTCGATCTCTCAGATCTTTTGGAAGATCTGGAATTAAGTAGGAGATCAGATGCTTTATGCAAAAGACAAGGTGCTGTGGGCACAAAAAATGGAATGAAAAATTTAAAACCTTAGGAAGAAAACAAGTACTTCTCATATGTTCTGAAAACCTTCTCTTTCCAATTTACAGGCAGATGTTGTGTTAAAACCAAACCCATTACTAAATTTTAATAAAACAAACCATGAAGTATTTTCCCCACAAAAATTCCAGCCAAAGTCCGTGGATTATTGGTCAGAAATATGCAGCAGAAATTATGAGCAGGTGGGTTCAAATAAGGCCTCAGAACTGTTCTATGACCTGTGTGTTGAAAGCCCTGAGGTCATGATTTGCTGTAAGCTTGTTCAGACAGGGGCTGGTATTAGTATGGGTATTACTTCCTGCTCTGCAGGAAGAGGAGGATCAAATGATGTAACACTTTCCTGTTGCCATAAATGCTTGCATCAGTATTAGAAGTAATGTATCTATACAAAAGTAGTAATGTATCTGCACAAAACAAAACCTAAACCTTTTTTCTTACACTAGGTCTCTTATCCAAAGACATATTCCTATTTAGCAAACATGACAATTACGTACAAGTTAACTGATCCTTTGTCCCTCCTATTTTAGGCATGACACAGCAAAGCTTGACTTTGATGCAGGAGGATTGCTTGAGTGTCCTTTTCTGCTTGATCAAAAATGCTGCTTGGAGATTTACTCATTTCCCTTGAGAGGAGGAGCAGACAAACAGAAAAATCCTCCATCTCAGAAAGGACACACGTTCTAGATTGGAGAAATAAGGGTATTTCTTCTTCTCCAAGCAGAACCCTTCTTTTGAAAGCCACTGAAAAGAGAATGTAAGATGTTTTCCCATGTATTCTTCCCTCATGAGAAAGAAACTCACAATACTCTAAATGTTGGGTTTTTTTGCCAAACCTAAAAAGAGGGGAAAAAAGCTTCTTCTGTCAGTTTAGCCTGGACAAATAATTTCTTCTGCAGTGATAGGAAATACTTTTGTTTGTTTTCAAAGAAGGTTAAGTTATCTAAAATAACCCACACTCAGAATGCCAAAAAGGGGTATGAGCCTAGGCAGTTACCTTGAGCCCCTACCTTGAGTCCCCTGTCTCTCAGTGCAATCTTTATTGTAAGCACTATAGCAATCACAATACACCCACTGTTGTTTTCCAAGAAGAGGTCATGGTTTCTGCTGCAATTACCTTTTTGATTTCATAGATCTAGTTAAGGAAACAGCTTTCCTTAAACAGAGTGGCTTATGTTGAGGGAAGCAGATATGTACCAGCCTATGGCTTTGGTTGAGGTAAAGCAAAGTCAAATCTGATGTGTCGGTTACAGGCAGACACAAAAAGTTATTCCACAGTTGGTCACAAATTTGGCTGGACACTGAGACTTGAACAGGGCTGATTTTTCTTCCCTCACTTCTCTTTGCACCTACACTGTGCTGCTTTATGTCAAGTGTGCATCAAGAGGCCAGACTCTCTTCAGTCTTTAAAATTCTTAGGCTGACCTGCCAAGACCATTCTTCTAGTCCTTTTTGGAGATGCATACCCTGACTTTCAGTACTGACAGTTCATGAAACTAGAAGAGATTAAGCCCAGCAGGCCTCTATCAAATCAATCTTTCTTTCTTTCTTTCTTGGCATTAAAAAAAAAAAAAAAAAAACCAAGGACAAAATCTAGATGTGCAAATACTATAACTTTAACTATCATTGTTTTTCAGTTGCTCAGATTTAGTATTTTCTTCTCATGTTCCTTCACCTCTATCCTCATGCACCAGTCAGCATATGGCTTCCCAATCTAGACAAGTTCCTCATAAAGTAACTAAAAGCTTCATCTATTTCCCCCTCTTTGCAAGTCACTGCTATAGTTTTCAGTCTTATATTCCCTTTTCTATGAGAACCTACATACTGTTCAGAAAACAAATCTGAGAAAACAAAGCACAATATAAGTTGAAGAAACCAAGACAAAAACCACCTCAACTGCTGCCATCATAGATCAGCCCAATGCAAAGCTTTGGAGGGAAATTTGTTTTCTTTTTGGTTTTGTTCTACCACCTGAATGGTCACTGACCTCAAATACAATAATGAAAGCCAAGCGCGCTGCTAAGACGTGCCAGAACTGCAGCGTGTAACCGTAGGGCACTGGGGAGTGAGGAGGGTCTCGGTAGTCCCTGTACCTGAAAGACAAGCATGGTATGGTAGTTAGCAAGCTCCTGCACTGCTGCCTGGGGGAAGGAAAAACCAAAACCCACCTTTTCTTGATCATTGCATTTTCTGCACCAAAAATGAGCTCCGTTCAGACTGCACAGGTTACCATAACTCTGCTTGCTTCTAAGGCTGGGCCTATGCTAACATTTGATTTCAGGTCAGGTGTATGCTCTTGGAGCAAGTGTCCTGATCACCTCCACTTACCATGCTTTTCTTCATCCAAATGGACTTACTTTCAGCTGAAACCTACCAGTAAGACGCATATCAGGAGTGCTCTAGCTGGTAATGGATATTAGGTACAAAGGACCCAAAGCAGTGTCTGTATGAAACAAAACCGCTGAAGCAAATACACAGGATGGTGGGTGCTTTGACCCTGCAGCATCTCCCTTGGCAACACGACATGTGCCTTTCAGGCATCTCCTCAGAACCTGGAGAAGAGTGGGATGATTTGCTCTTTTAAGGGACACTTTATTCCCACTACAAGGACATTTTAAACCCACAAATGTCCCCAGTCTTGTCAGCCTGATAAGTCTCCCAAAATCCATATAAAACTGCTTCGTGGACACCATCTGGCCCTTGATAAATTAGTTGGCCATCCCTGGTGTAAAGCATCACTCATCCTGACTTGAGCACAGCCAGCACTGCACCTCTTGGTATATCAACAGGGTGAGGACCGTGTAAGAAAGGGATCTGGTGTCTTCTCTCCCAGAGTGTTTCATGGAAGACTTTAGATCTCCATAATTTACCTGCAGATATCTGTTGGGAAAGCTGGATCCAGGAATGCTCCAAAATTATATTTACAAACCATGAATCTGTTTAAGTCACACATTCTGGAGTCCATTTTTACTAGCAGTGTGTTAATTCTAAAATAGTACTGTGGAAACTTAATTTAGAAGTAGTGTAAAAATTGTTTGCTTCTTAATCTGTTTCCTAGATGGGACAGAAAACCCATTGTAAAAAAATATTGAAAATACCACAGTAAATAATACACTTAAGGTTGATCACTAAGTTAGTTTTAAGAAACTAATGAAAATGTAGATGAATAAAAGAAATAAACAGTTCTTTCATCTCAATGATAATCTGTAGTTCTCTATTTCTCCATGAAGCTTCACCTTCTTAGATTTCAGAGGGCGCTATACAAACAGAAAGAAACTGTCTTGACATCTTAGCATCAAATCTCTCAGAAGTGCAGTATTTCTAGAGCAAGATCTTAAAACTGAGATACCTTTCCTTGTGCAAGCAGCATTCTGACTTCATAGTTTAGGATGCTTTACAATATCCTAAGCATCCTGAGAACAGAAGTCCCTGGACCAAGTCCCAGTAGAGTATATATCTTCTTTTTTACTTGCTAGGAATCCAATGTCACACATGAAAAAACGGGGAAGCCTTTTATAAACAACCAGAATAGCACAGCACTATCTGTGTTCCAGGCAACCAGAAGTTAACTGGGGTTTTTTTTTCAGACAAACTGCCTTCCTGGAAAAATGCCTACACTATTACACAGTAGAACATAATATTTCCTTACCTCCCTATCAATATCTGCCTTGAAGTGCAATTAAAATGACTGATGTTTTAGCAGAATGCAGGTGGGTAAGTAGCTGATAAACTCAGCTAAAGAAAGATGTTAATTTTCTTTCAAGGGTAGATATACATAACAATTCAGTGTCTCCCAAAAGAGCAGATTTATCTTTTGGAGATTTATCACACCAATTTGAATAGTGTTCTGTTTATGGGATATTGAGCAGACAATTTTTTTTTTTGTTTATTGTGGGATTTCCGTAATCAGATTAAAGGAGCAGCTACTTCATGCTAGAAGTTGGGGAAGAAAGGAATTAGAGGTGGGGAAGAGAATGGTCAGAATGACAAAACATTATTAAATAATGCTATAGCAAACAATGTGGAATGGAATATTCTCACTGTGGTTCTGCTCCACAGGTGAATTCAACATTGGAGTACTCTTTCTGCTAAAGAAGTTGCAATAGTCTTAAATATCAGTTAGTTAAATGAAAGCATTAATGCCATCCATTAATGCATCCCCCCATTTATTATGCTATACCACTCAAAATTCTTCTTATTCATAAAAAGTCACAGTATTGCAAGTATCACTGACTTTTATTGTATCACTGACTTTTGCTGTATCACAGACCTTTGTGCTATCACAGAGTATCTTTTGTTCTTTAGGCACTCGTAAAAGAATATTTTCATCACAGTGAAAAATACTGGCACTAAGCATATCTGCTAAAGGACTACCAAGACTCATGCTTGTAATGTAATATTGCAATTAAAAAAATGGTAGCTGTATTTGTTTTGTATTTTTGTTTGGGACACCACTTAAGACCTTTATGTAGATCCTTGAGGTTTTTGGCCATTAAAATCACTCAGGTGCAAATCTGCCATTACAAACTTCTCCGACTGCTATTTCTCCAATCTATTGCTGAGGACAAAGACATGCAGATAAGTAACTGCTCATCTTTCTTTGATTCAAGCCACAGGTATATGATTATTGCTAATAATTACACCTGTAAGCAATGACATCACCATATTAACAATTCAACAATTAGGAAATGCTAAATTTGAGGTTTCGTAAAGATAGCTTATGACAGAGCCTGTTTATGTCTGTCACACCTGTGAAATAACTCAGTGTGGCTGCTCCTACGCAACCTTCACTTCCCTGTGCATGTCCTATGATATAATCTCATCACAGTTGGATCTCACTGGTACCCAAGTAATCAGGCACCTATTATTGGCCCATAAAAATCCTGCATTAGGAACACGTTCCAGATACCAACTTCTCTTTTATCTGAGGAAGGAATCATGCAGGTAACAGCCAAGCAGTACCAAGAAGAGCATCACCCTGAACAGCACAGTTAAAACTTTCAATTTTTAAGTTCTAAAAATTAGTTTCAACTCCAGATTTATTATGATGTTTCTCCATTTCATTGTCTTGAAGCAGAGAAGTATGTTGGTCAGAAACTTACCTGCAGTATTTTAATGGTGAACCAGAGAATTCACTTCCATTTGATGTTGGCTCAGAACGGTTTTCAAAGTCAGACACCAGAAATACTGATAAACTGGCATTAACGTAGCCAACCATACACCTAGAGGGGACAAAATGCTGTCATCAGGATACAGCAAGGTTTTTCCATCAACTGTTGTACCCAGGAGGATGTCCTTTGGGTTTCATAAGATCCAAAGTACAATTTTGATGCTTATTAATATTTGAAAGGGATGTTGAGGCAATATAAAAGAAATGCTAAAGTAGGTCAGATGAACAATAAAAGTGAAGAAATGATAGATTTCTATGGGAGAAGGAATGATGAAGATTGGGACTGGTTACTTTTGAAAAGTCACCTAAATGGTGACACAATAGGGGCAGAGAAAATAATGAGGAGTGTTAGGAAGATAATCAAAATATTCCCACTGTTACACTCATGGTACTAGCACAAAGGGAGGCTACATCAGATGGAAAGATATGTACTTAAAAGAGCTTTTTAGAAAATGTCCAGTTAATCAGAGGAACTCCATACTGGAAGATCCCAGGGTGACCGAGCACTGTGAAGGCCAGGCAAAATTTAGAGAAGACTGAGTAGAAGTTGTGCCCCCTGGCAAAGGGCTGTGGGCATCAACAGAAGGTTCAACTTTGGCGTTAGTAAAGCTGAGGAGAGATATGGCCAAAATGTGTTGTGCTGTTCATGCTGCACTGCCCGAGCACAGGTAAGTGTAGGCACACTACTCAGCTTGGTGCAGAGTGTAATGCACAGTAAGGGCTGGGGGATTTTTGTTTTGGTTTGGGTTTTTCTAAATATGGACTTTACAGTCTTTGAGAAATTATACAAACACCATCTGGCTTTGTCTCCATACTGATTGGATTTGGAACTTAATTTAATTCCAGTATTTTTCTGGTATCACTCTGTGTCATATGGATCTAATACCTACAGATGTCTTCTGAAAGAAAAGAGTACCTCTCTCTTTTAAGCTATTCAGTAACAGATGGTCTTCACTCCTTAATTTGAGAAATTTCACTATTCCTGTGGATTTTTGAATACCTTCCTGCTTTTGTAACAGTACTTACTAATAACATCATTCAGAATGCTGACATAAACAGTTTTAATACAAGGTTCCTTCAAATACAAGTAATTCCTTTTAGCACAAGTAATCCTTCAAAGGATTACTACCTGATGGTTTCATCTAGAAATTCACTCAAAAAAGCAGCAGAAGTGTGAAAACATTGTACAAGAGGTTTGTGAAAAGAACATAAGAGCTTTCTCTGTGAGCCAAACTACCTCCCCTATGCAGAACTAGTTTCAAAGCCACTGAGTCATATTTGAGTCATAAGAGAAATATTTCTAAAGGTGTTGTTTTTTCATGCACAGTGGCCCTGAGAAAATCCCTCCTTATGCTTTCCTTAGCAAGGAGAGTTGCTTGCAGTGTCGCAATATCCTGTAGATCTTTCTAATGGCACGAGCAGAGGCACATGCTCAGGAACAACTGGAACCAGACCACTTTACCCCTGAAGGGATTTTAACTCTTCCTGAAAGTAAACAGAGTATCTTCCCTAGCCCCAGCTAAAATGCCCAACCCCTTGCAGGACAGCAAGTTAGCAGATCTGCAAATCAGGAGCTGCTGCAGCAGATACCCTTCTTCCGTCAGTATGATTAAATGTATTGATAATCAAAATATGTCAAAAAAGCAGCAACAGATGAACTCACTTTCTGCAGCATGGAGTAAAAAAACCAATCTGCCATATGCCCAATAGCAGAGTGTAAGCTCTCTGTCACTGTCTACTGTTTAGCCTGGGTTTCTTTGAACAGCAGGGTTCCTTGCTAATGGCACTGCTAGAGCATTTGCAAACTGTGTCTGTGTTTGGTTGGATTCAGTGACCTTCCCACAGTCCAACAGCCTAGATTTCACCAGTGGCCATGCAGCAACTACCTCATACTTGCTGGTAGTGTGCACAGGCTAATATAAACTTAGTATTTAGCAACACTGAAAGAAAATCCACTTAGGCAGCAGGGATTTAGATCACAAATATCTCCTCGAAGATTTAATCTAAGAACTCTAGTTTAAGAAGAAAAATTACTTTTCTCTGTAAGTATATCTTGATGTATTAGTTGGAAATTGCTTCCTCTTGATAGACACTACTTTTTTGAGTAATACATGCTGAATATTACATCAGGAAAAAACCCTAGGGTACAAGTTTAAAATGCTCAACAAATTCTTTACTGGTTAGTATCAGCATGGCTTCAGAAAGAAAAGAGGATTATATCCATGTAGTATCAGCTGGTAAGTACAGCTTGGGCAGCATCCTGTCACACACACTAAATCTCTGAAATAGCTCTGCCATGTTTGCCTTGAATTAACGTCATGAATCACAGTCACTCAGCAACCCATTCTGTGAACGTGCAGAGCATCAGTACCTGTGGCTGGTATCTGTTACCTAAACACAAACAATACATTTGGGTTAGTGGAATCAAAACATACACAGACAGTAATACTGCTTCTATTTCAAGTAGTAAGTCAACATGTTTCT